>NW_026019999.1:0-556392 GCF_900185275.1 Solanum verrucosum | reverse complement strand
ACAAAAATAGAAAATATAAAAGAAGAAGACCCTAAAATAGAATTAATTATATTCTCTATAGATAAAGTAAAAATAATCCAAGATAAGTTAGAATTGTTATATAGTGAAGGTCCTTTACAAGGATGGAAAAAACATAAAACAAAAGTAAAAATTGAGCTGATTGATAATAATAGTATAATAACCCAAAAACCATTAAAGTATGATTTTATTGATTTAACAGAATTTAAGATACATATAAGTGAATTACTAGAAAAAAGATATATACAAGAAAGCAATAGTAAGTATAAAAGCCCAGCATTTATCGTAAATAAACATAGTGAACAAAAAAGAGAAAAAAGTAGAATGGTTATTGATTATAGAAACTTAAATGCAAAAACTAAAACATATAATTACCCAATACCTAATAAAATATTAAATATAAGACAAATTCAAGATATAATTACTTTAGTAAATTTGACTGTAAATCAGGATTTTACCACTTAAAGTTAGAAGCAGAATCTAAAAAACTTACAGCATTTACAGTACAACAAGGATTTTATGAATGGAATGTATTACCATTTGGATATATAAATGCCCCAGGTAGATGTCGACACTATATGGATAACTACTTTAAACAACTAGAAAATTGTGTAGTATATATTGATGATATATTACTATATTCTAAAACCCAAGATGAACACATAAGATTATTAGAAAAATTTATACATATTATAGAATATTCAGGCATAAGTCTAAGCAAAAAAAAAGTAGACTTAATGAAAAATCAAATAGAATTTTTAGGAATACAAATAGATAAAAATGGAATAAAATGCAAACACATATAGTACAAAAAATAATTAACTCAAATGAACAATTAGATAAAAAAAAAAAGAAATTACAATCATTTCTAGGACTAGTAAATCAAGTAAGAGAATAAATACCAAAATTAGCAGGGAATTTAAAACTATTACAACAAAAATTAAAGAAAGATGTAGAATACCAGTTTGATAAAAAAGACCAAACACAAATACAAAAAATAAAATTATTATGTAAGAACCTACCTAAACTATATTTTTCGGGATGAAAAAAAAAAAATTTACTTCTATAGTAGAATCAGACGCCAGTGAAAAAAGTTATGGAGGAGTCTTAAAATACAGTTATGATGAAGAAAAAATAGAACATCATTGCAGATATAATTCAGGAACATTTACTAATACGGAAATTTAATGGGAAATAAATAGGAAAAAATTATATTCAGTATATAAATGTTTATTATCATTTGAACCATATATTGTATATAACAAATTTATTACAAGAACGGATAACACACAAGTAAAATGGTGGCTAACAAGAAAAATACCAGACTCGGTAACTACAAAAGAAATAAGAAGATTGATATTAAATATATTAAATTTTACATTTACTATTGAAGTAATAAAAACCGACAAGAATGTTATTGCAAATTACTTATCAAGACAAAGCTACTCAAACTGAGAAAGAAAATACAATTGAAGATATACTCAAAGCTATTATTACACTTTGTATAAAAGTGGACAGTATGGACAATGAGATACAAAAGCTAAAGACTAATGAAGATAATCTGAAGTCTAAGGCTAATACAGGTCAGCAGCATGACTATAAAAATATGGAGCTAAGTCAATCGGAAGACTTTAAAAATCCAGAGCTAAAAGGTGACGTTGGGAAACACTTTAAAACCCATAATATTTGTTTAAATACAGTTGCAGGTACAAGTAAACAAGTTAGTGAAAAATAGCATAAGAATACAAACTTAAACCAGCTATTTGAAAAATCATTTACTCCAAAAATGCCAAGAAACACATTGACTATGGAACCACAAACCTCTACCTATGCAGATAGCCTACAAAATGAGAAAAAATTATATAATCATGTCACGAGAACATATATTGAAAATATATACAAAATTCAAACCTATTTAAACCGTAATCCTAGATCCACTACAACCAAAGAACCAAGTCAAGACTACCTAACCCAAAAATTACAAGGTTATAACAAGCTAATCTAATTTTTTCATAGTACATCTTTTCTAGGGGTATTAATCTTATAATTTCTTTTATGTTTTCTAATATATACTCTATGTATTGTATGTCATGAGTTTGTTGAAATGCTTCTATGTTTTCTTTAATTAAATTACTTAATAAAGTAATATCTATTATAGTTTGTTGCCAATATTCTAAGTATTCTTGATTTATCATTAATCGGAATATTGAATTTCTAAATCACTTAAGTTAAATTCTGGAATTTCATCTTCATACCATAGTTGATTCATTAATTCTTCTTCTTCTTCTTCAAATATCAGTTGTCATATTATTTGTTTTAATTCCATAATTTCTATGTTTCTTAATACATACAAGATTAGTATTTTATAATTTAATATCATTTCATCATGTAACAAGATATTCATGATTATTTAACTATAATTCCCTTATACCATATGCATAACAAATGATTTATATTAGATTACTATAAACTAGATTATTTTAACATGTTTTTCTGTCACTGTTAACATCGTACTTTCAAAGATAATTACTTCCTAACAGCGCCTTCAACTTTGCTTACTCCCCTCACGGCTTCTTTGCCTATGGTTTCAACCTTAGGACGGCATAGTCTAGAAGTTTTTCCTTTTTTCCTCATGTTAACAAACTAAAAAGCATGCTAAAATAATTCTAGTATATAATAACTAATATAAACTTATTTAATTATGCTATGATATTCAGGAATTAATAGATTTTAGCTATTCATAACCATAAATACATGTACCTGTGTGATATCTGGAATATTTTGGTCCATGGCTTAGCTTTGAAACTGATAAATTTTATTGAGAATTTTTGTAGTACAAAAGAGGCTTGCTTTCCGTGTAGAAAGTCTTGCCTATTTATGCCATAATGGCTATCTATTTATACAAGAATAAGTAACCTTACTATAGTTACTTTTCTATACTATGATTACTTTACATCTAACTATAGTAACTTTACATCTTTAATATTATTATAGTCTTTACTACTAATCTAACACGTTGCTATACTACTTTATCTAAAGTTCCACTAACTTATAGTAATGTACACACGTTACATATATTCCCACTAACTTTTCTTTCCACTAGCTTTTCCTATTAGGACAAACAACTTTTCCTCCTTTGCTGATTTCTATCCTTTCTTTAGCTTTTTCTTTATCTTGTCGGCTTTTGTTGTTCCTACTCCAGCTGTACGTCTGGGATTACATTATCTTCTCCTTTGCATTTAGAACATTGATGATCCGGATATTTGTTTCTGATAGTTTTACAATATCTTGTCATTATTTCTGATGAGATAAAGTTCTTTCTTATAGCTCTTGTAGTTGGTTGTTGCTCAAGTTTTAGTAGACTTAGTGTCCATTGCCTGAGTTCTTCCATATCTGCTGCTCTAATTTCTCGACAATTTGAATATATCATTGTTTGCTCTCTTGAATAATAACTCCATAATGAATTGTTGTTTAAATAATTAGATGTTAACTCATTTAAGATAGTAGCTATTCCAATAATTCTTTTTCCTGCATAAAATGCCGGTATCTCCACTTTTTGTATCTCGTCTTGTTCTTCTATCTTTTCTGGTATGATCATTTCTCTAGTTAATCCAATTTTTATAACTTGTATAATTGGCTTAATTTCATCATAAAGTATTTCGGCTGGTGCTGAATAGAATCTTATATAGAAAAGGGTTCCCTTAGTTATTCTTTTATAGTGCATGAATGCTTTGTGTAGCTCCGGTATCGTAGTTATTTCATCTCCTGTCTGGGTATATACTGTGTTCAATAATTCATAGTTATAGCAAGTTGCCACTAGATTTGCATTTGTCTTAGGTAAAGCAATTAGTTTATTGTATCCTTGTAGAGTTTGGGTAATATAATCTTCGTGTGGATTTTGGGTAGTTTTGGATCTGGGGTTTTTGTTCAAAAAGGTTTGTATTTTGTGGATATTTTCTATATAGGCTCTGGTTATATGATTATAGATTTTCTTGTCTTGTCCTAAGCTGTCTTTGTAGGTATTTACTTGTGGTGGTACAAATAAGGGGTTTTGATTTCTGGATACAAATGGTTTCTCAAATATCTTGTTCATATTTGTATTAATATATCTTTTTTCTTCTTTTGTAGATGATGTGCTACCTGTAGCTGTATGTAACAAATTGTTAGTTTGGGTTTTTTGGTGTTTCCCATCGTCACCTTCTAGCTCTGGAGTTTTTAAGTCTTCCGATCGACTTAGCTCCGCATGTTTACCGACATGCTGCTGACTTTTTATTTGTTGTAGCTCTTTATCCATGTTATCTATCTTTGTACAAAGCATTGCTATAGCATTGAATATTTTTTCATCTTTGTCTAGATCCGTCTGTGTAGCTTTGTCTTGAAATGTAGTCTGCAATGACGTTTTTGTTAGTACTTATCACTTCTATTGTAAATGTAAAATTCTGTATATTTAATACTAGTCTTCTTATTTCTTTTGTTGTAACTGAATCTTGTATCTTCCTTGTGATCCACCATTTTACCTGCGTATTATCTGTTCTTACAATAAACTTATTATATACGATATATGGTTCAAAAGCTAATAAACATTTATATAGTGCATATAATTCTTTTCTATTTATTTCCCATTTTATTTCAGGATTTGTAAACGTACCTGAGTAATATCTACAATGATGTTCTATTTTTTCTTTATCGTATTTATACTTTAGTACTCCTCCATAACTTATTTCGCTTGCATCTGATTCTACTATGTATATAAATTTATTATTTTCATCTGGAAAATATAATTTAGGTAACTTCTTACATAATGATTTTATTTTTTGTATTTGTTCTTGATCTTTTTTATCAAAATAATATTCTACATCTTTCTTCAATTTTTTGTGCAAAGGTTTTAGATTTTCTGCTAAATTAGGTATATATTCTCTTACCTAGTTTACTAATCCTAAAAATGATTGTAATTTCTTTTTTGTATCTATTTGTTCTTCAGAATTTATTATTTTTTGTACTATATGGTTTTGCATTTTTATACCATTCTTATCTATTTGTATTCCTAAAAATTCAATTTGATTTTTCATTATTTCTGCCTTTTTCTTAGTTAAACTTATTCCTGAGTATGTTATAATATGTATAAATTTTTCTAATAATCTGATATGGTCTTCTTCTGTTCTTGAATATAATAGTATATCATCTATGTATACTATGCAATTTTCTAATTGGTTGAAATAATTATCCATGAAATGTTGGTATCTACCTGGTGCATTTTTGTATCCAAATGGTAGTGCGTTCCATTCATAGAATCCTTGTGGTACTGTGAAAGCTGTTGATTTTTTAGACTCTTCTTCTAACTTTAGATGATAGAATCCTGATTTACAATCAAATTTACTAAAATAGTTGTAGCCTTGTATTTGTCTTACTTTTAGTACTTTGTTAGGTATGGGGTAATTATATGTTTTTGTTTTTGCATTTAAATTTCTATAGTCAATAACCATACGACTTTTACCTCTTTTTTGTTCACTATGTTTATTTACTATGAATGTTGCACTCGTATGTTTGCTATTGCTTTCTTGTATATATTTGTTTTCTAATAATTCTTTTATATGCATTTTAAATTCTTTTAAATCCTCAAAATTATATTTCAATGGTTTCTGGGTTATTATACTATTTTCATCAATTAGTTCAATTTTTACTTTTGTTTTATGGTTTTCCCATCCTTTTAAGGGATCTTCACTATATAACATATCTAATTTTTCTTGAATTAATTTTAATTTATCTATTGAAAATATTATTAATTCTATATTGTGAGTCTTTTCTTTAACATTTTCTAGTTTTTGAGTGATTTTTTCACTTCCTTTAATCCATGGTGTAGGTTTTCTGCTTTTATTACTTACTCTTTTTGCTCCTATCTTTTGCTTACATGGTGTGGTAAACCACCAATGTGTTTTTGTTATTACATGGGGATATAGTTTTTCTAGAAATGGCATTCCTAAAAGCATATCTTTATTTATAAATTCATAACTATATATATCTTCTATAGTTAATATTTTATCCCATATTTGTAACTTTATATTTTTTGCTTTATATGTTATCATACTTCCTTCATTATTAAATCCTGTGACTACTATAGGTGTTTTTAGTTTTTCCCATTTTTCATCTGGTAGACAATTATGTTTACACATGTTTGCTTCTGCGCCTGTATCTATCATTGGAGTATAATATCTGTTGTAGTAATTTTCTACTATTATTTTTGCAAGTATATAAATTTTCATAATGCTCTTTTTACTATGATCTTTTTATTTTTATAAGTTATTGTTAATTGTGTATTTTCTAAATTATATGGTTTCATTTCTTCTAACCATTTTATTCCTAATACTATATTATCTTCTTGGTATATTTTAAAGTCTATTAATATTATTATACCTCCTATGATTATTTCTTTTTGAGTTGTTTCTTTTATATGTAACAATTCTTTTGGTAATTTTGGGCATACTTGTTCTTTAGAGGTTATTTCTTCTTCCAATACTAATTCTCTTGGTATATAATTTTCTTCTTGTCCGGTATTTATTATGATGATATGTTTTCTTTGTTCTATTATTCCAGTTATATAGTAGTGATATGGTTCAATTTCTTTTATTCTTTGATATTCTACTGATTTTCTTAAGGGTTGGGACGTATCAATATTTTTATCTATGTTTTTTATCCTTTTTGATGTACTTATCCTATCACTCACTATTTCTAGATCCTCTTCTATGTCTATTTCTTTGTAACTATAATCATTATTATCTAATACTGTAACAATTTGTTCAAAAGGATTCTCTATTTT
This sequence comes from Solanum verrucosum, assembly GCF_900185275.1. Taxonomy (NCBI): domain Eukaryota; kingdom Viridiplantae; phylum Streptophyta; class Magnoliopsida; order Solanales; family Solanaceae; genus Solanum; species Solanum verrucosum. The sequence goes on along the minus strand of NW_026019999.1, from coordinate 549,560 downwards.
TATTTTATTTATCTTATTTTTTGTTGTTATCTTATGTTTTGTTGTTAATACATATAGATTTTTACAGCGGGCTGTAAATATTTTACTTCCTGGGGCTAACTCTATTCCTGACATTTTCCAATATAATACTAATGATTTATCTATATTTCTATCATTTATTGCTACTGAATAATTAGCACTTATTATAAACTTAAATTTTTGGTAGATTAAATTTCCTTTTACTGCGCTTATTATACTTCTTTCTATTAGTTCTACTATTCTGTCATCTGCCAAATATATTTCTATTGGTGTATCTATTCCTTCTCTAAAACAAGCTTTTATTAATATCTCTGTTCCACCTAAGTGCACGTATTTTATTGGTTCTTTAGCTTTAATTTCTTGTATTTCTTTATTTATTATCCTTTTATTTATTATAGGTATTCTTGCTTTTCCTTTGGTATATTTACAATCTATTATGTGTTCTTTTTGGCTCACTACATAGTATTCCTCTTTTTGTCTTTTAAATATATTTCTTATTAATGGTATCTTAAATAATTTTTCTACACTGAGATCTAATTCTTTTCCTTTTATTTGTTCAAATATATTGATATCAAATATTACCTTCTGTTCCGTAGATTCTTCATTTGTATATTCTTCTTTATTTATCATTTGTACGTCTTTTTCAGTCATTATTTTCTTCTATTTCATTTTCAGATATTTCGTTCTCAAACGATTCAAATTCATATATATTGTCGTCACTATCTGGTTCATAATCTATATAATCTATTTGTGTATATGTTTCATCATTAATTATTATTTCAGATATTTGTTTTTTCTTTGGATTTTTGGGTAATTTACAATCTTTAGCAAAGTGTCCTAGTTTTCCACAATTATAACATGTACATTCCGTTATTTTTTTCTTTGGTCTAAAAGGTCTTTTTGCTTTAGTATTTTTTATGTAATACCTTCTTCTTGGTCTTTTATACCTGTATTGGGATTTATATTTTTTATATTTCCCTGGTTTTCTATATTTCTTTTTATAATAATTATCATTGCATCCGAATTGAGATGCTATCTTATCTTTACAACATGCTAGGTTTTTAATTATTGTTTTTTCCATTTTTATGTCTTCTCTATATTTTTCACATATTGCTGAATACCATTTTTGTAGATATCTCATTCTTGCTCCAAGTGTATCTTGTAATCCTGCTTCGTTCCAATCTTTTATTATTTTAGAACTAAATGGTTCTGGTAATTTTGTAAAATATAATTTTCTTATTTCTTTTGATTCTTCTGCATTATATGTTCCTTTATAATAATATTCTCTAAATACACATGTATATTCGTCTATGTAGCACATATTACATATAGCTAATTTTAGCATTAAATTCCTATGTAACTGTTTTTCTTTATTTTGTTCTTCTACTTCTGTAGTTGTACTACTGAATTTATTTCTTATTGCTATTTCATATTTATTTAATATATCGATTGGTGTAGTCGCACTATCTCCGTCTATTTTCTTATTATTTCTTAATGTTTTTATGCTTTCTTCTGCTAAATTTTGTAATCATAATTTTACCGTTCCTAAAAGTGTTCTTTCTATATATCCTGGTACCTCTGACATTCCAATTTTATTATCTATTAGTTGTTTTGATATATATCCTACCCATAAATGTATTGTTTTATTTATATCCGTTACACAATCTAGATCTAAAAATCCGTTATTGCGGGATGTTGTTGATGGTGTCCATTTTTCGTTTAGTCTCTTATTCCATAAACTATCATATCTGTCAGAATCTTCATAACTAATTGTATAATAATTAGGTCTTAGTGTTTTTGGATTTTTTACTTCTGGTGTACTCGTACTTGCTTCATTTTTAATTTCTTCCGTATTTATTTCTATCTTATTGTTAATTGTTTCGGTTTCGTCTATTTTTTCTATTATTTCTGTATATGTCTCACTTATATCTGAACCTTGTTCTGAGCAGTTTTCATCTATATCAACATTATCAATTCCTATATCTGGGGTTTCTTTAGTTAGTTGTTCCTTAAATTTTTCTATCTCCATTTTTAAGTTCGTTTCTATTTCTTTTTCTTTTTGTTTAGCAGCATATAACTCTTTAAGCATAGTTAGTTCCTTTTCTAAGGCAATTATTTTATCATTTTTTATTTCTTCGATCTGCTGTATTTCTAATTTTGCTTGTTGTTTTATTGTATCTATTTCTTTTTTCCTATCTATTTCTTCATTTTCTCTAGTTATTCGTACCATTGCAGTTAGGCTATCTTCTAATCTTACTGTGTCTTTTTCTATCATTAGATATAAATTTTCACCTATTTTTTTATACCTTCTTCCTAAGTTTGAAAATATTATTTTTATTTTTAATCCTTCCGGATTTTCATAGGTTTTTTCTTCTACAGCAAATTCTTCCTTATTCATTTTAAATTATGTTTTAATTTATACTCTATTTTTCGTATATCTAATTGTAATTTAAATATTACTTTTCTTTGTGCTAGTAAAGACTTTTGACATACTCCTGCATATATGTTGTATTGTAGTCTTTCTTGCTTATGTTTTAACTCTTGTCGTTTTGTTATTACTGTTCTTATTAATTCGTATCTATGATTCTCTTTATTATCCATTTTTATTCTCCTTTTTTATTACTTAGCTCTGATACCAACTTGGGGGGGGGGGGGGGGGGTCCAGATTCATAAATATATTATGAATTAATTTTTTCGTAGTACATCTTTTCTAGGGGTATTAATCTTATAATTTCGTATACACATACGATGGAGAAGAAATAAGTGGAATACCAGAACTACACAAGACATTCATTACATATAAAAGACTACCAAGGGAAATTTATTTTATGTAAAGTTTTATATAGCACCATAGGAGATATTATACGAAGAGATAAAACCCCCAATTCAAGTTATTAAAATAGGACTAACCAAAGATATGATTATACCTGAAGATATTGGGCAACAGGAAGAAATACGAAAAATAGAGATACCAAGTTTTTATGTCAATAAAAGAATAATTGGTATATCAACTATTATACCAGAGTTAGCAAACAATTATTTGAACGGAAATGCTATATGGAGTTACTACTCTAGAGATCAGTTAATGATATATTCAAATTCGAGAGAACTAAGAAGAACAGATATGGATGAAGTCCAGCGATGAATTTTATTATTATTAAAACCAAAAGAAAGACCTACAACAAGAGCACTCAAGACAGAATTTATTTCGTCAGAACTATTAACCAGAGTAAGCTAATTGGACATAAATATCCTGACCATATATGTTCAAAATGTAATGGAGAAGATAATGTGATTCCCGATATCCAGCTAGAATGGTCAAATAAGATAGAGACGAAAAGAGATAAGAAGAAGAAGACAAAAATAAAAAGACACATGTGCAAAGAAAATCGTAGATAAAGAGATAAGGCAAATAATACATATGGCCAAAAGCAAATAAATACCATGTAAATATTATTAGTCTTATTGTAAGAAAGTGTAGTGTTAATTAGTCATCAAGTAGGGTAGTATGCATGTGCATATTAAAAGTGGTAGGTATGGTGTGCATTAATAATGTTGACAAGTGTATGCATGGTAGGTGGTGTGCAATATTAATAGGACAAGTGTATGAATGGTAGGTAGGCATTATTGTAAAGTAAGTGTGCAGCATAGTACGTGCATTATTGTGCACTATTGTTTCCTTTCTATATAAAGGAAGGTATATGTAACATAATAAGCAAGTCGGGAATAAACGAAACTTTCTTTAAAAACACCCTCTCAAATATTTAAATACTTAATAGATAATAGAACAACCTTCAGATATCATGGATAAGCAAGAGGCAAGGGTAAATTGTTCAAAAAATATGCAGAACTAATTTCATATATTCCTGAATATCATATATATGATTGAATAAATTTACGTTAGTTATTATGTATTAGAATTATTTGAATCATGATTTCTCGTTTATTAGCACACTGGAAACAGGGAGAAAACTTCTATACTATGTCATCCTAATGTTGAAACCGGTAGGCAAGGAAAGCCGTTTAGGGGAGTAAACAAAGTTGAGGCGCTGATAAGAAGGAAGTATCTGCTAAAGTACGATGTTAGTAGTGACAGGAGAACATGATAAACAGATAATCTAGTACATAATGATCTAATATGAATTTAATCAATTATGTATATGATAGGAAGGAATAATTGGAAATAAAAAACCTGCATGATAAAGAACATGACTACATACATGCATGATGAAATGATAAAAAACTATGAAACTTTAGTCTTATATATACTTAAAGATGTAGAAATAATTGAATTAAGAAGAATAATATGGGAAAAATATTTAATGATAACGGATTAGAAGATATATTAAACCAACCATGGTATGAAATAGACCTACATGATTTAGACCTCGAAAGAATAGAATGGTATGATTTAGAAATAATTCAGACTAAAATGAACTACGAATATTTACAATATTGGACAGAATCTATGGAAGATATAAAACTATTAGAACAATTAATGGAGAAAAATTTATATATGTACCTAAGAACCCAAGATATGTTATATCTAGAATATATCATAAATAATATTAAAGAAATATCAAGATTAAGACCCTTGAAAAAAGAATATTATAATAAAATCTTTAAGATAAATTCCTCACCTACCACACTACCACCTACCACACTACCAAAAATATGAATTCCTCAACTACCAATTCCGCACCCCCGAAAAATAAAATTAGATGTTTTATTATCAAAATTACTATTATCACTTTTTATACCTCTTTTCCTTAAATAATTGATTGTCTTCATCTTATTCCAAGTTTCGTAGATATTAAATTAATTGTAAATGGATATTTTGTATCTATACTTTACATTAACATAAATTTGTAATATTAATATTTTTAATGTTAATTATTAGTTATCATCTTATAACATATTTTTTATTACTTATTAAGTTAGAAGTTCAAAATAATTTCAGGGAAGAAAGGAAAAAATCAAAGAAATTATGACCAATGACTTATAATCAGCCCAATTCATTTAATATTCACTTCAAACCTACAATTAATCCTAACAAAACAAGGTGATGAGTCCGACATTTCAACTCATTTAGGGCTTTGTTTTGATGGAATAAGTGTCCTCAAATGCCTAATTTATGCTCTAAATTGATGTTAAAGTGTTGATTTGTAGGATTAAAAGCTAAGGAGCAAGGAAAGGACACTAGGTAACAAAAAGCAACTAACAAGCCTAAGAAGTGAAGAAAAGCGATCCTGGTGATTGCCAAGGCCACTCGGCGAACCGCTGAGCAGCTCTTTAGGTCGCCTAAGTCCCATCGTGCAAGCCCTAGGGAAAAACCAATTTGGCGAAAGGAATGGGCAGTCGGTGAATCGTCGAACAACTCCGCGATGGCAACCTTAATAACCCAAAGTTACAGGAATTGGAGGATTGATGGCCAAGGAAAAATGACTATGGAATGAAGCAAAGGGAGAATCGCTGACCTGGTTGGTGAGGCACGGCTTACTTCCCCAATGACATTTCAGGCCAAAAATTGAACAACTATAAATTGACGTTTTTAATGTAGAGTGGAGAGTTCTGATCCTGAAGTTTGAGAGTTAGAGTTTTCTTTGAGTTTGTCACGACGCAGGGGTACACCCTAGATGTAACATGGCGAACTAGACCCCAAATGGCCTAGCACAAGCCACTTTGTATATCATAACATAAGTAAAGAACATTAAAGAGTAAAACACATTTCAAGTCCAAAATCTTTATAGAGTAAAGCGGAAGTCTAGACTTGTCTCAATTAGCCATCTATTACAATACTTGAGTCAAAATAGGTTCACAGCCCCAACACAACATCATCCGAAAGTGAAAATACAAGAATAAAATTACAATGGTCAAATTCCTCCTCAAATCATGAGGACTCACAAAACAAACAAGTACAATGATCAATTCCAAGCTCTAGCCACAATGGGGACAACCTTGAGAACCGGACCCTACACTTGGGGAAAAAATAGGTTAGTGCAAAATGCACTAATTATGATAGTCATGCATAAAATCATGAAGACATGCTAAAAAGGAAATCTTAGTTGAATGCATGCAATTTTACTAAGTTAAAAGATCATGTTGAAGATAGTGGAAAAAGCATAAGTCATAAGGGTGTTCATTACATAAATCATCATATCATAGGAGAAGCATACCATAAATACTCTTTGAAGTCTACTTGGCAATGCATGAATAAGATAACATAATCCCACCCATGCTAAGTAAAGCTTCTTGAGTAACCATAGTTCATAATTCATACTCTTGTCCATATTCCTGTCATAGTGGGAATAAGCCTTAACAGACACAGACCATGTTAGCTAAATATGGCATCCGGTGTTATATACACCGAAAAGGGTTTTCGTACTTGCCTAAGGTAAGACTATCACATATTAGCTTTAAGGTGGATCTACTAGCTAAATACCTATGGGGGCACATAGTTTATGGGATAAGGGAGATTGTTACAGGAAACCCACCCTTTCTAACGGGGGAGCTTCCATCTCAAGAGATACTTACTAGAAACCTGCCCTTTCTAGCAGGTAGCTTCGACCAAATATTCATTATCTACTCAGTGCTAAGCATAATTATTACAGTGTACATATTAAGCTTTTGACTTAAGTTCATATGCATGAAAGAATGCCTTGACACTCAATTTAACATAATTCATACTATAATTCATAGATTCAGCAGGTGAGAATATATTTTCAACCTTAGGATCATCATATTGTGAGAAAACCTTTCACATCATGTTCATTATGTGGTCATGAGAATATCCTTTCAATCAACACAATAACATTATCATAGTCATGGACACTTCACTCTCAAAGTGTTCTTAAAACATATACATAAATCTCATAAGCATGCATAATTCTTGTACTTTGCCCCTTCAAGGACCATAGGTCATATTCAATCAACCCATCTATAATTACTACATTAGACATGGATATAATCATAATTTCAAGTAATCCAATCACTATGTTCATAAATTCATAACATTCTTCTATAATCAACAAACCCACATCACAAGTTCATAATTGAAGAATATGGGGGTTTCATGGGTTCTTGGGGGATTTCATAATAAATCAACAATAAATCATCAATTCAAATATAATCCATCATAAATCAATCATTAGAAACGTTTTTGAAAAGAACCCATGAGATTGAAGTCAAACCCTAACTTTTGGGGAAATCACTATTTTTGAAATTTAGTTTAGAGGGACTCCATGGATGAATTCTATCCATGGATGAAGAGCTACCACACCTTATTGATGAATTCCAAGGAATTTGAGTAGAAACCCTAGATTCTTGAACCCTAGTTTCAACTTCTATCTTCTGCTTCTTCTTCTTCTTTGAGTTTCTAGAGACATATAATTTGGGGAAGATGAACTTTGGGGTTTTCTTTTTTATTCTAGGGAGAATGACTTAGTTTGGGAAATTCTGAGTCTAAAAAGTGTATATTCTTTACTAGGGAAAGAGTAAAACAATGTAGTATCAATTTAGGGAAAATAACAAAAGACCCCTAAGACTCCCTCTTAAAAATTGCTTATCTACACATTTTAGCTCGCCAAGTGGTCCCTTGGCTCGCCGAAATTTCCACTGGGCCACACTATGGAGGCAAACCACTAGTTGATGAGGGGGAACCTTTGGGCAATTCGCCAACCTGGTTGGCGATCCTTGACCTAGCTCGTGCAATTTTCCAGAACCTTGTCCCCCCTAGGCAGTCCAATGGGCGACTCTAGCTCCACTTGGCTAACCACCAAGGCACTTTGGCGATGGTACTGCCCATCGCCAAGTGCGTCAAGGCAACCTCAATGTTTTCCTTCGACTAGTTCCAACGTATGATAGGCCTTTGCCAATTTTCCTTAGCATTAACCCCCACGTTCAGCTCTAGTTTAGCCTACTAGAGTCCGGGGTATTACTATATCTCCCCCTTGGGGACATTCGTCCTATAATATCGACCTAGACACCTTACAGATGTAAAGTCTCAAGACTAGCAGCCCATCATGAATGTAACATAAAAAAATGCACAATTTATAGGAGGAAACTTCAACTCCATCTTAAACATAATCAACGCAACGCGAGGAAGTAGGAACTATGTCTAACAACCCATTATGCATGAATACTCAATATTTCTCATATTCATAGGAGTAGCTACCTTCTCCCTATAAAACAAGCTCAACATGATATCGTGGAGCCAATCTTCAATATCTCTTCAAAAGCATACTAAAGCATGTTCATCAACTCATCTCATGAAGTCAAATATGCAACTCATACTAAATGCACAAAAATATGAGAAATACATAAATCATGAAAAATCATTTTCTTACTAAACATGAATTCCATCAAGAACATACATAACATAAGGAAATCATGGGAAAAACACATAAAACACACATGACTCCCAAAACACTAAAACTCAAGAAGAATTACCTACCTTAAGTTCGAATAGGATTAGAAGGAAAGATATGAGGGTATCGAGACTTCATATCGGCCTCAGGCTCCCAAGTAGAACCCTCAACTAGGTGATTTCTTCATAAAACCTTCACGAAAGCTATTTCCTTATTTATGTTGACTTGCCGGTCTTGGATTTCTACGGGAACTTCCTCATATGAGATACTTTCATCAACTCCTAATCCTTATAAGGAAATAATGGATGCCGGATCTCCAATACACTTCTTAAGCATGGAGACATGAAACACTGGATAAACCGGACCCAACTCATTTGGCAAATCTAACTCATAGGCAACTTTCCCAATACGCTTCAAAATTGATATGGGCCCACATACCGGGGACTAAGCTTACCATTCTTTCCAAATCTCATCACACCCTTTATGGGTGAGATTTTCAAATATCCCCAATCATTAGCTTCAAATTCTAGATCCCTTCTTCTCGCATCAGCATAAGATTTTTGTCTACTTTGAGCCGTTCTCAACCTCTCTCTAATGAACCGAACCTTCTCAATAGTTTCATAAACCGATTTGGGATCAGTAAGAGAAATTTCACCTACCTTAAACAAACCAACTGTAGACCTATATCTCCTACGATAGAATACTTCAAAAGGAGCCGTAACGATGCTTGAGTGATAACTATTATTGTAGGCAAACTCTACTAATGGCAAGTGATCATCACAATTACCCTTGAAATCTATAACACATTCCCTCAACATTTGTTCTAATGTTTGAATGGTACGTTGCGCTTGCCCATCGGTTTGGGAATGAAAGTCATGCTAAGCTTAACCTTAGTTACAAGCCCTTTTTGGAATGTCTTCCAAAAGTTTAAAGTAAATTGAGTACCCCTATACGAAATAATAGATAACGTAACCCCATCCAATTTCACTATCTAATTTATATACAACTTGGCATAGTCTTCCGCCGAATGAAAAACCTTGAAGGAAATAAAGTGGGCAGATTTTGTCATCCGATCTATAATGACCCAAATAGAATCATGTTTCCTTCGGGTACGAGGCAAACCCACAGTAAAATCCCTATTCACTAATTCCCACTTCCAAGGGGGAATTGGTATTCCTGTAATAAGCCTCCCGGCCTTTGATGCTCAACTATAACTTGTTTACAATTCAAACATTTGGCCACAAATCCCGCAATATCTTTCTTCATTTCATTCCACTAATAGACTTCTCGTAGGTCACGATACATCTTAGTGGCTCCCGAATGAATAGAATACCGAGAACTATTAGCTTCTTCTAAAATTTATTCCCTTAAACCATGAACACCCGGAACACATAACCGACCTTGGTACCTAAGCACTCCATCATTCCCTTGGGATAAAGCCTCAACTGACTTTTTGAGTACCGACTCTTTCAACTCAACTAGTATAGGATTACGGTCTTGATTAGACTCACATCCATCACAAAGGATGATACAGACCCATTATGGACGAAGACACCACCCTTGGTGGAATCCACGAGTTTAACACTTAGCCGAGCCAACCTATACACATCACGAACCAATTCATTCATTTTATCCTCTACATGAGACACACTACCCATAGACATTCTACTAAGTGCTTTCGCTACCACATTACCTTTGCCGGGGAGATAAAGGACACTCAAGTCATAGTCCTTCAGTATTTCTAACCACCTTTGCTGATGAAGATTGAAGTCCTTTTGATTAAACACATATTGAAGACTCTTGTTATCAGTAAGCACATCCACATGGACCCCATACAAATAATGCCTCAATATTTTTAAGGCAAACACAACCGCCGCTAATTCAAGATCATGGGTCGGATAATTCTTTTCTCATGGACCTTAAGTGGCCTTGAAGCCTATGCAATCACCTTACTATTTTACATAAGAACACATCCCAACCAAACTCTAGAGGCATCAAAATACACCACATAACCATCCGTACCTTCCGGTAAGGTCAACACCAGAGCGGAACCAAGTCTATCTTTTAACTCTTGGAAGTTTTTCTCACAAGCTTCCGACCATACAAACTTAGCCTTTTTTTGAGTCAAGGTCGTTAACGGTGAGTCAATGGAAGAAAAACCCTCAAAATATCTCCTATAATAACCGGCCAAAATCAAGAAGCTTCTAAGGTCTTTTGGTGATAGAGGTCTAGGCCAACTCTTGACCGCTTCCATCTTCTTAGGATCTACCTCAATCCCCTAACTTGACACAATATGACCACGGAATTCTATGGACCTTAACAAAAACTTGCACTTGCTAAACTTTGTGAAAAGTTGATGGTCCTTAAGAACTTGAATAGAACCCTCAAATGGTGAACATGCTCATTCTCACTCCTTAAATATATCAAAATATCATCTATAAACACTAACACGAACATGTCAAGATATTGTCGGAACACTCTATTCATTAAGTCCATGAATGCCACATAAGCGTTAGTCAAACCAAAGGACATTACTAGAAACTTATAGTGACCATATCTCGTTCGGAAAGCCATCTTGGGAATATTAACCCCTCTCACCCTCAATTGGTGATAACCCAAACAAAGATCAATCTTGGAGAAATAACTAGCCCCTTGAAGTTGGTCAAACAAGTTATCAATTCTCGAAAGAGGATATTTATTCTTGGTGGTCACTTTATTCAATTGACGATAATAAATGCACATTCTAAGAGACTCATCTTTCTTTAAAACAAACAACATCGGAGCACCCCATGAAGAGATACTCGGTTGAATAAAACCCTTGTCTAGCAAATCCTTTAGTTGCTTTTTCAATTCCTTTAACTCCGCCAGAGCCATTCTATAAGGAGGAATAGTGATAGGTTGGGTATTCAGAAGGAGGTCATTACCGAAATCTATTTTTCACTCGGGAGGAATACTGGGCAAATCATTGGGAAAAACATCTGAGAACTCCTTAACTACCGAAACTGATTCTAGAGAAGGGGTTTCGGAACCCACATCTTTCACCCTAACAAGATGGTAAATACAAACTTTGGAGATCATCTTCCTAGCTTTATGACAAGGGACAAATTGACCTCTAGGCATACATCTCCCCCCCCTTCCATTCTAAGATAGGTTCATTTGGAAATTGGAACCTAACAGAGGCATAACATGCATGCAACCAATCCTTAACAAGAATAACATCAAAGTATAACATGTTAAGTTCTACAAAGTCAACAAGAGTAACTCTATGGGACAAGGAAATAAGACATCTTTTATAAGCTTTCTTAGCCAAAACGGAATCACCAATCGTGATAGAAACTGAAAAAGGTTCTAATAACACTTCGGGGAGTATATCAAACTTCATGGCCACATAAGGTGTCACAAAGGACAAATTAGCACCAGGATCTAACAAGGCATATACATCAATAGAAAATACTTTAAACATATCGATCACCACATCCAGGGAGCTCTCTTCATCATCTCGGGACTAAAAAGCATAAAAGTTGTTTTGCTTTTGAGCATTGGAGTTTGAACCTCTTGGAGGAGCTTCATTGCCTTCTTTCCCCTTGGCCGAAAGTGTTGGCAAAATTCCTCAATTGATGACCATTCTTACCTCATTCGAAAAAAACTCTCGTGCTGGCTAGGCATTTCCCCTCATGTTTCTTCCCACATATTGCATAATCAGGCCTATTTACATAAGTCACGACCACTACCCCCTTGAGGTTTAGGGTCCTATCCATATTAACCCTTGGGGTAGTATTAGTGGAACCTTCGTTGGAGAATCTTTGTTTGAACTTTTGTCGACCTTGTCCTTTGGGTTTATCATTGAAGAAATTTCTATCACCAGTTCTAGCTCTTTACACCTTCCTATTATTTTCTTGGAGTTTCTCATCATTCATTTGTTGAGAATACACCATAAGGCGTGAGATATCCATATTATCATGGAGCGTTGCCGAACGACATTCTTTTCTTACCATTCAGGACACACACGTCAAATACCTACTCATCATGTCTCTAGAATCTACCACCAAGGTCGGAGCATACTTCGACAATTAAGTAAACTTTAATGAATAATCTTGGACAGTCATACCTCCTTAATGAAGGTTAATGAACTCTTCCACCTTAGCTTCCCTCATGTCTTAGGGAAAGAACCTATTACGAAATGCCAATTTAAATGTTTCCCACTCTATGGGACCCGATCCTATCGGCCTACCGTTCTTCGATTGAGTCTACCATATCTGAGCAACACACTTCAATTCGTAAGTGGCTAATTCCTCTTTCTCTACCGAAGTCACCCCCATGATATCAAGTATTTTATAAGCCACTTCAATAAATTCTTGAGTATCCTCTCCCACTTTGGAGCCATGAAACTCGAGAGGGTTCATCTAGAAAAATATGTTACTCTAGAAGCCACATAATTCATATTAGGGTTTACCGGAGCTACAACCTCTCTGTTAGCTTGGGTCGTCATGGCTTGGGATTGAGATTAAATCGTCATGGCTTGAGCCAATATTTGGAGAGCCGACCTAACTTCCACATTTGACATAGCCGAAGGATCGATAGGAGCTTGAGGATCTTGAGGCAGAGCTCATTCATTACATTCTGCTCTCCCACCCTTCTAGCATTAACCCTTCGTGTATTCATATCCTGAAGACACAAGAGAAGGATTAGGAGAGGGACTTCAGAGTAATGAAAAAAGTGAAATTTCCTAAATATATTATAGACTCTCATTCATAAATATTGCGCGCTTAACACTTATGAATAAGACTCTACTAGAAGTGGCTTATGAGACATCATCCTAGAATCATTTTAAACCTTGTGCTCTGATACCATTTTTTTCACGACCCAGGGGTACACCCTAGATGTAACATGGCGTACTAGACCCCGAAAGTCCTAGCACAAGCCACTTAGCATATCATAACATAAGTAAGGAATAATAAAGAGTAAAACGCATTTCAAGTAAAAGATCTTTATAGAGAAAAGAGGAAGTCTATACTTGTCTCAATTACCCATCTATTACAATACTTTAGTCAAAATAGGATCACATACCCAACACAACATAGTTTGAAAGTAAAAACACAAGAATGAAACTACAATGGTATTATCCATCCTCGAATCATGAGGCCTAACCAAACAAGCAAGGAGAATGATCAATTCCAAGCTCTAGCCATAATGGGGACCACCTTGAGAATCGGACCCTACACTTGGGGAAAATGTAGGAAAATATGGGTTAGTACAAAAATGCACTAAGTATGGTAGCCATGCATAAAATCATGGAGACATGCTAAAAAGGACATTTTAGTTTAATGCATTCAATTTTGCAAAGTTAAAACATCCTATTGTAGATAGTGGATAAAGCATAAGTCATAAGTATGTTCAATACATAAATCATCATATCATAGGATAAGCATACGATAAATACTCGCAAAGTCTACTTGTGCAATGCATGAATAAGATCCCATAATCCTACCTATTCTAAGTAAACCTTCTTGGGTAAGCATAGTTCATAATTCATACTCTTGTCGATATTCTTGTCATAGTGGGAATAAGCCTTAACCGACATATACCATGTGAGCTAAATATGGAATCTAGTGTTACCCATAACGAAAAGGGTTGTCCTACTTGCCTAAGGTAAGACTATCATATATTAGATTTTAGGTGGATCAACTAGCTAAAGACAAAAGTTGTACATAATTAATAGGAGAAGGTAGATTGTTACTAGGAACCCACCCTTTATAGTGGGGGAGCTTTCATCTCAATAGATACTTTCTAGAAACCCGTTCTTTCTAGGGGGGAGCTTCGACCTCATAGTCAGTATCCACTCGGTGCTAAGCATAATTCCCACGGTGTACATATTAAGCATTTTACTTAAGTTCATATGCATGAAAGAATGCCTTGGCACTCAATTCAACATTATTCATACTATATCTCATAGATTCAAAATGAGAGAATAGCCTGATAAGTCCATGATTTTGACACATTTAGGGCTTTGTTTTGATAGATTTAGTGTCCTCAAATGCCTAATTTATGTTATAAATTGATGTTAATGCCTTGATTTTCAGGTATATGGAGTGAGGAGCAAAGCAAGAACACTAACATGCAAAAAGGAACAAAACAAGATGAAGAAATGAAGAAGGGTGAGCCTGAAGATCGCCAAGAGCACTCGGTGTGTCGTCGAGTGGCTAATCTCACCGCCTAAAGTTCCAGTGTGTCAAGCCCTGAAGGTAGAAACCAAGTCGGCGACGAAAAAGAGCACTCGGCGAATCGCCGAGTCATTCTGCAAACCAAAGATATATTGCCCAAAGTAACAAACCTCGAGGATGTTGAATGCTAAGGCGAAAAGGCAATGGAAGAGGTCAAAGGGTTGCTCGCCGAGTAGTTCGGCGAGCCCAACTTACTTAGCCGAGTGGCCCTTCGTGGCTTATTTTTTGCGACTATAAATTATATTTTGAACATTAATTTAGTACCAATTTTTAATCGAATTATCAATTCTTTTTAGTCTAGAACAATTTTCTCTGATGTTTCTACGTAAACTTGAAGGTTTTGAGACTCAACTTGGATATTTTGTAAGTGGGTTTCTAATTTTATTCAAATTGGAGCATTGTAAAGCTTGAATTTCCCTTACCTAATTAATGGCTAATCGATTCGGTAATGGTTTATATATTTTTATGATGTTCGGCAAAAACCCCAATTCTTGGGGTGTGATCATGTTATTATGGGTTGAATAAGTATGTGGGTATTGTTAATTACTAGTTTAAATGCTATTTTGAAGTGGGTTTAATAATTAATTGTGGTTTAATTTATGAATCATAGTTGCAAATGCAATTTTATTTTAGTTTTCTTGGCTTGCTCGAGAGGGAGGTTTTAGAACGAAAATTATTGATTAATGATTTGTATGTATTGGGTTGATTTGGGTTCAGATTGAGAGAGTGAATCCTAAACCTAGTCCTACCCTTCTCTTTCTCGAGAGAAGATGCATTAAGGTTTTAGGTTGTTCTTAACTGCTATGATTGTTGATGTTTGAGAGAAATCACTTGAAGCGGAATAGTTGTTCGAGAGAAAGCTATTTCAATTATATTTTAGCCTACCCATTGATATTTAGTTGTTTACTTGTAGTTTCAATTACCCATATATCGAAATTCACGTATAATCGATCACATCCCGAGAATTTCTCTCCTTATTGTTATCTCATTGTTATTTGACTGATTGTAGTTGATAATTGCATAACAAAAACCCCCCATTTGAATTCGTGTCACCCTTTTATTTGATATGTATTTTTCCGATAATATCTATTCATATAGCTAAGTAAATCACATTTG
This sequence comes from Solanum verrucosum, assembly GCF_900185275.1. Classification (NCBI taxonomy): domain Eukaryota; kingdom Viridiplantae; phylum Streptophyta; class Magnoliopsida; order Solanales; family Solanaceae; genus Solanum; species Solanum verrucosum. The sequence goes on along the minus strand of NW_026019999.1, from coordinate 533,839 downwards.
TACTTCTTAATTAAATTTGAACACACACCACTCCCTGTGGGATTTGACCCCAACTCAATTGTTGGGTTTTATACTACTTAACAATCGTTTGCACTTAGAATTGGATGAGGTGTGCTTGAAACGTTAATCAAAATGGTGCCACTGCCGGGGAGTGGTGTTGTTTAAAATTCTTTTATTGAAGTTGAATGGTGATTTTTGTAGTTATAGTTGAATCTACTAATTTTTGTTTTTGGTTTTGTGTTGCTTGTTAAAACAGAAGAGGAATGAGCGTCAATGGAAGTAATGGTAGCCAAGTTGGCCACCAAGATGATGTTGGCAACCTCAACGATGTCAATGACCCAACCCAAATGGGTTATGTTGGGTCCATTCGTGTGCCTCAAGCTGAAGGGAGCGTGGTGTTTCACATCACAAGCTCTATGTTTTAGCTCCTTCAACTGAAGGATTTGTTTGGAGGGCTAGCTCATGAGGATCCCCATGAGCATATCAGAAATTTTGTTGCATGTTGATCATTCTCATTTAAGAACATATCTGAAGAATCAGTCTGGTTGAGGTTGTTCCCATTTTCTCTGATGGGCGAGGCATGCAAGTGGTTGGCTGAGTTGCCAAGAGATTCTTTCATTTCGTGGGACAAGCTTATTACCGCATTGCAAGTGCGATTATTTCTCCTTCAAAGATGTTGACTCTTGGGGACAACATCGAAGGATTCAAACGATTGGAAGGAGATCCCATACATGAAACGTTGCTGAGGTTTAAGAAGATGCTGCTACAATGTCCAACTCATGGACTTCCCGATAATGTGCTACTGAAATATTTCTATAGAAGCCTTGATTCGATAAACAAAGGAGTGGCTGATCAACTTTCTCCTGGTGGTTTAATGCAACAGCCCTATGCGGTAGCATTCCAAATCCTCGATTGCATGACCAAAATTAACAGGGCATGGCACACCCACAAAGACCAAGTCTCTCCTCTTACCTATAAAATGACAATGGAATAGATCGAAAAAGATCAAGAGAGAGACCAAAACATGGCAAAGATGATGACCCAGCTAGACATCTTGACCAAAAATGTCATGGGTGAGAGTACAAGAAGTGTTAATGTTGTGGGTGTTGGTGGTGTATACCTCGAGGAAGCTAAATGTGTAGCACTGTACAATGAAGAAGTGAACTTCCTATCCAATCAAGGAGGAGCTTATCGTACAAACTACCTAAGGCCGGGTGGTAATAAAGTTTGGAATAGAGAGGAGGGTTGTAGAGACCGTGACAGAGAGTGGCGTGATCGTAATGCCTCTTGGAAGGAAAGAGAAGGGGAGAAGGATATGTATGTGGCTCCCCATGAGTGTCAAAAGCCTAAATATTTTAAGGGTGGCCATATGGAAGACATGCTCTCACGTATTCTCAACAAGGTTGAAGGGTCCGATAAAGTGTTGAAGGAACTGAAGGATGATGTATCGACTCTCAACAAGACAGTGACTTCTCACACAGTCTCAATTAAGCAGTTGGAGACCCAAATGTCACGACCCAGGGGTATACCCTCAAAGTAACACGGCATACTTGACCCCGAAGGGGGTCTCATAAAAGCCCTTAGCATATCATGAACATAAGAAAATAGAAAATTTCAGAAAATTTAAAACTTTTTACAATCGAAGTCATTTTCATAAAACCAAGCGGAAGTCTCACTATACTTTGTCTCAAACCATCTAATACTACTTTAGAATAAAACTATTTGGACACAACCCATACAATAGTCTCAAAACATGAAATAAAGACATAAAAGAGACGGTGGGTGTTGTCCTCGAAGCTATGAGGACTCATCAAGATCTTCAACTCCTTAGCTCATAATAAACCTAGATTCCAGGTAGCACTCAAGTCTCCAAACCCTACATTTGATTAGAAGGTAGGCAAAGTATGCGTTAGTACAAAATGTATTAAATATGTTAACTAGCATAATTATAAGAGCATAAGACAAGGGTTAGTCAATATAATACATAATCCAAAATGGTATGAAATACTTCATGAAACATGAATCATAAGCATAAGAGACAATATCATAATCATAATAAGCAAAATCTCCAACATAAACATCATATAAGCATAACTTGACTCTTAGTCATCTACACCATAATAAAACCATTCTCAAGTAACCCCAAAAGCATATATGTGCAATGCATGAATAGAATCCCATAATACCACCCAAGCCAAGTATCCATTTTTGATCATCTTAATCATAGTCTATATACATGGTCAAGTTTTTATGCTTTTCTTATGGCACCATACTCCTAAGTAACCTCAAAGCACACTTGTGCAATGCATGAAAGGCATCCCATACTACCCTTCACACTAAGCATGACCTTGAAGTCATTCTAGTCATATTCACCCTCCTTTGGTCTCACTGTTGGCTTACTTCATGTAGACAAGGGAACACTATCATAATTAGTCAATCTCATCTTGGAAGGCATCTATAGCAACAATCCATCAAGCATAACTCGTGTAAGAGAACACTCATTAGGTAACCTTTAGTCATGCTTTTGCAATGCATGAATGGCATGCCATACTACCACTCATTATAAGTACTTCTTTAGGTCATCATACTCATGTTCCTTAATTTGAGATTAGCCCCTTTTAAAAGCATAGGAACACTAGGATACATTTTACTATGTCTATCTTAGTTCCTCATTGTTTTGAACTCTAGGACATACTATACTAGGTAGATCTTAGCTCATCAAGTTGGAACTCTACGAGATGCTACATTAAGCATAATCGTAGTTCAATTTTAGGTCCTCTTCTAATGTTTCTTGGGTTTGAACCTAGTTCGTCTCTTTAGACTAACACTATGAGATACTACCATAAGTACATGTAAGTTCTTTATTGACTTGGATCGTATGACATAAGCATGTTTAAATCCATTTATACCTTGAATACTATGAGATACTCCTTTAAGCACATCTTAGTTCATTATTAGGTTGAACCCTATGATATATTTCTTTAGCATGTCTAGGTTCATTATTAACATGGACCCTATGAGATACTACCTTAAGTATGTCTAAGTCCATGTATACTCTTTAACATTAGGAGGTACTTCACTAAGCCTATCTTAGTTCCTTATTACTTCGCCCTAGGATATATGTCACGACCTAAGCCTAGGGCCTAGACGTGACATGGCAAATGAGGAACCCGAAGGAACCCCAAACAAGCCTCTCAAACTTGTCATCACACTTCATCGGTCGCGGAAGTACATTCAACATTAATTAACGGGAAATAGGGACTAAGGGCAAACCATTTCAAAATGACATCATAGAACAAGAGTCAAGCTCATTTACAAAATACTTGTCCAACGCACACCTCTACATACATAGATAGGACGGGGCCATGACATACTACCGGCTCCCCTCATAGTCAAAATACAATTGCAAGCTAAAGTCTCAAAACTTAGGAGTAGGAAACATAACATAGCCCTCGAATCATTAAGGACTCACCAACAACTCGGATAAGCACCGTACTAGACACGTGAACGGAGAGAAGGATCAAGAGTAGCTCCGGTCCCTACATGGTGACATCATGTAGGCAAAATATGCGTTAGTACTTGGAATGTACTAAGTATGCGGGGTGCAACACAACAATAGACAAGGACACAATCGAAATACAAGAAATAGTTTTATAGGCATTATGAATAACAATATGAGGATGCATGATCAAAGTGAAGTCAAAACATGTTTAAGTAAATCTATACTAATAGTAGATATCATATGTGTATGCATGATCCAACCAATCTATAACCCCAACTTAGGATGGGGGATGTCGTTCACACCCGGACACCCTGGTGGCAAGGTATAAACCCCTCACATGGTTGATGTTGGTCACACCCCAAGCATCCTAGGTGGTGAGATATAAACCTCTCACATGGTTGATGTTGGTCACACCCCAAGCATCCTAGGTGGTGAGATATAAACCTCTCACATGGTTGTCCGGTTCTTTTCCCCCGGATCGGGCATGGTCATGCAACACTTTGTATAGGAAATTCCCATTAGGCTCTAATGCAATCTCACGTATGGAATGAACATATACACAAGCTTAGTTTGTCATCAACACATCTCTGGATTTCCATACATCTCATAACTCAAGCTTTAAAGCATCGATTCATCAATTCTCCATAGTTGGACATTTTGTCAAACACCTTGAAGGCATGTAATGGAATCAAAGAGCATGGAAAATAGGGTAGTAATTATGCAGCCAAACCAGTGAACAACCTACAACAACACCTTTTTAACACCCACAATACCACATGAAAATCTCCACATCCATTCCAAATTTAGGTTCATGCTCTAGAGTCACAACATGCTCAAAACAATCACTTTTCATGTTTAAAATTCAATGTGCAGGAAATTATTACAAAGAACAAGACTAATTTATGAATCTTAACTTAAACCATGAATTAGTGAGTAGAATAGAGTCTAGGCACTATGGGTGGAAGGACCCATGAGTTCAACACCACATACCTTGAGTTTTTATGAATGTCTTGAGAGTGTCTTCAATGGAAGCTTGGAACTTGGAGCAAGAGTCTCTTCAATCTTGAGGAAGGTTTTGGATTAGGGTTCTTGAGAGAACTTGAGAGAAAATGTGTCTAAGTATGGGAGAGGTGTTTTGGGAAATGTTTTAGAGATGGGAATTGAACTAATGGTATATAGGAAATAACATATGCCCTTTGGAAAAATGGAAAAACACTTAGAAAAAAAATGAGGCGGGTGAACAGTAAAAACGCTCACTGGAAATTGCCTTTCCTGCCGGACTGATTTTACGAAAATGGGCATAACTTCTTCGTCCGAACTCCGAATGAGGTGAAACGAAGTGCGTTAGGTAGCTAACTCAAAGGGCTTTCCATGGATATGTTATTGGCCACCCAATAATTTGTGTGCTAGGAGATATGACCCTCCAAAGTAGACCCTCGAAAAAGGCTTCACTTGGAAATTTCGGATTTTGATACGGTTGCTCTAAAATTTGGGTTAGACCCATTTCCCACTCAATTTGACCCCCTAAACAAGAATATGAAGTTGGATTTTCGAAAAACGAAACGGATTTTTTTTTTTTATATATAGCTAAACAAGTTTCCGGTAACTTCCGAAGCACATTTTTAAGAACTTTTTGGGTCATTTCAATATAGTACATTAAGTACATCTTAGTTCATCAAGCTTGAACTCTTAGGGATGCTAGTTAAAGCATAATCTTAGTTACTAAGGTTGATCTCTAGGAGATGCTCCTTCAAGCACAATCCTAGACCATTACTTCTACTGGACTGTAGGAGATGCTACGTTATGCATAATCATAGCCCATGAGGTTTGAACTCTAGGAGATGCTCCATTGAGCATAATCTTAGTTCATTACTAATGTTGTTTGCATTGGGATATACCATTCACCGACATAAGAACCTATTAGCTATCACATGATTTCTTCAAGGCGTCAGCCATACCATCCAGGGTCGGTCCACTTACCTAATGTAGAACCAGTTTGTTAGCTTAGTTTGATCCACCAGCTAACTTTCCTACGGGGCACGTAGTTAAGGGATACAAAGATAGCTACTAGAAACCCAAAACTCGTCTAGCTGAAGGCTTCCATCCCATGTTGGAAGCCCAAACTCAACTAGGTGGGAACTTCAATCTCATTTCAATATCCACTCGGTGCTAGGCCTTAATCCCACAAGATAATCATTAAGTCTCTACTTTGACTCATGTTTAGCGAAAGATGTCCTTGACAACCAATCCATGCTAATACCTCTTTTAGACCATATGTGAGCAACTGTCACCATCCATGACCTAGGTATAAAGGCTCTATAGCCTTAGGTTCAATTAGGTAAGAGAAGCCCTTCAACCCTAAAACCATTACTATGTGAGAAGTCTTTCATGTTAAGTTCATATACATGCCTAACATCATGTCTAGAATTCTACATTAGAAAAGGATACCATCATGACTTAAGTGATTCTATCACTTCCTACCATCTATGATTCATAAGGTGAATTAGGTAGGTAAAGATCTTTCATCATAATTCTATTCATTGGCCTTGTATTTACGTGTAGATTTTACTCTCAAAGCCTTAGCATCATAGTTAATCATGTTAGCTTCACTCTAAAGCCCTTGTGATCAACATTCACGACTGTGAGTCTTCATTCTCAATAACTCTTCAACATAGAAACATATTATGAACCTACAGTACAAGGCATTCAATCACATTCTTCAGTACCAGGTGATTCTAATGACATAAACCCACAAAATATCACATTCATCAAATAAACTAGGGTTAACCATATAAATCACATTAATTCATCATAATATCATAATTCAAATCCAATACAATCATAATTAGGTATTATCCACTAGATTGGAATCATACCTAAACCCTTCCCACAATGTAGAAGGAAACCATAGGTAGAACTGGAATCATACCTAGACCCTCCCGGCGTTTGATGCTCAACCATAACCTGTTTACAATTCAGACATTTGGCCATAAATCCCGCAATATATTTCTTCATTTTGTTCCACTAATAGACTTCTCGTAGGTCAAGATACATCTTAGTGGCTCACGGATGAATAGAATATCGAGAACTATTAGCTTCTTCTAAAATTTGTTCCCTTAAACCATGAACATCCGGAACACATAACCGACCATGGTACCTAAGCACGCTATCTTTACCTTGGGAGAAAGCCTCAACGGACTATTTGAGTACCGACTCTTTCAACTCAACTAGTATAGGATCACGGTCTTGATTAGACTCACATCCATCACAAAGGATGATACAGACCCATTATGGACCAAGACACCACCTTTGGTGGAATCTACTAGTTCAACACCTAGTCGAGCCAACCTATGCACATCACGAACCAATTCATTCTTTTCATCCTCTACATGAGCCACACTACCCATAGACAATCTACTAAGTGCATCCACTACAAACATTAGCTTTGTCGGGGAGATAAAGGACACTCAAGTCATAGTCCTTCAATAATTCTAACCACCTTCGCTGATAAAGTTTGAAGTCCTTTTGACCTTTACATATTGAAGACTCTTGTGATCGGTAAACACATCCACATGGACCCCATACATATAATGCCTCCATATTTTTAAGGAAAACACAACCGCCGCTAATTTAAGATCATGGGTTGAATAATTCTTCACGTGGACCTTAAGTGGCCTTGAAGCATAGACAATCACCTTACTATTTTACATAAGAACACATACCAACCAAAATCTAGAGGCATCAAAATACACCACATGACCATCTTTACATTCCGGTAAGGTCAACACCAGGGCAGAAGTAAGTCTATCTTTCAACTCCTGGAAACTTTTCTCATAAGCTTCCGACCATACAAACTTAACCTTCTTTTGAGTCAATGCCGTTAACGGAGAGGCAATGGAAGAAAACCCCCCCAAAAAATCTCCTATAATAATCGGCCAAACCCAAGAAGCTTCTAAGGTCTTTTGGTGATAGCTGCCGAAAAATCTCAAACCCACTAGACTTTGACACCGTGATCAACTATATATTCAGATACCCATCTCAGGAAGTGTTCTTTTTTATCAGCATCCTCATGGCTGATCTGTTCTACACTAATTGCATCCGGTAGTAAAATTCAATTGTATCGATTGGCTGCTCGTGTGATACGTTGTAAATAAGAAGTTGGGTTGTGTGCTCAAATAAATACACGGGAATGTCATGTACAAATGTTGTCAGGAGTGGGGGTTAGTACAACTCTTTGGCTCTCGGAGTTAGGGTATTTTAACCATAGTTGCGTAGAAGACATAGAACTCCCACACCATAATAGCATTATACTTTTGTGGTGAGATAGACATCCACACACACTTGTTCCTCTAGAATAACTCATGTATGGCTTGTACAGTATTAAGTTTACTGGTAATAACCTTTCTCTTCTCCATAATAGGCTGGGTGTCCCTATTTTGAGAATTTTGCCTGATTGTATCCAAGTTTATCTAAACATGACATGTACACACCACCGGTTTGGCTCACTGCTATCCTTATTGGTTGAGAAGGTCTATTGGTTGGTGCATCTTGTCTCCAGACTGGATTAGCCAGAATCAAACTCAAAATCAGACTGCAATCCGGAGCCTGACTCAGACTATGAGCCAAAAGCATAATCCAAATGTGAAGTAGACTCTTGGATAAAAGTTTATGCTTGCTCTTTTTATAGGAGAACTGATCCTCGAAAAAGTGCAGCTATGTCGACCTATTCTAGAATCACCGCTACATATTTGGATAGTTTCGTTGTCATCTAGGGTTCATTAAGTGAACCCTTTCCCATGTTTGAATTGTAATCCAAAACACTTTATTCATCATCCGTAGCCTCTTCCTAAATTCCCAGCCCAGGAAGGAGGTGTTGTGGACTTTCACCCTCTCCGCGAAATACTTTTTGGTGGCCTAGTACATGTGGAAGAGTTATTAGTACATAAACACATTAAAATAAACAAGAACACTGCAAACAAAAAAAAATAATGCAGAAATACACTACTTTTGGTCCTATGATTGGCTTTTTATGGACCGTAGAAGTTTCTATGGGTCATACAACCCAATGGAGAAAAGGAGGAAAATTGTTAGATTATGAATATGGAACTACGGTTTAACAGTACGGCTCGTCAAAATATCTACAGACCATAGGTCACCCTGTAGTTCCTAACTTAGGTTAAATGTTTGTGACTTTTAATAATATGAAATAAATCTACAAGACGTAGAAATTTCAAATAATCATAGTTGGGCCCCGTAGTCTTCAATTTAAATCCTTTAATATATTAGTGTTTGTATGATTTCTATCTAGAGACCGTAGAAATTCCTATGACCCGTAGATAGAAGTCTAGAAATTATACGTTTGAAATCGGTAACACTGACCTACTAGGCATATCTACGAGGGGCAACTACGGATCATAGAAATTTCTACGGTTTCTAGAAGACCATCGTAAGTCTAAAAAAAAACAAGAATGGTGTGTTATTTCACCCAAGAGTAATAAATTACTTTTATCCTAACAGCCCAACCTAGTTTATCCAGGTATTCAACACATTATCAAAACTTACAAAACCATCATTCCTAGGGCTCACAATTTCAATTTATCAAAATAACAAATAGCATCACAATTTAAACCCTAAATAATGTTTTATTTTGATTCAATTCATGCAACATAGAGAACACGTATGTAACCATTAGATAAATAGTCACTATAGTCTCATCCCAATGGTTGATTTAAACAAGTTGAACATCAATAACAAAATAAGAACCCTAGGTCGACTATCAAGTTTAATTTTTAACTGATTTAAATCAATTTAGGTTGAAATTTCATACCTTCAGAAGTAATTCGAAGTTGAGTGAGTGTATTTCCAAACTTAGATTCCTAGATTTATAAACCCACAGTGTAATCGATAAGTGTGTGCCTTTGTGAATTTCAGAGGATTTGGGGGGAAGGGAAATTTTGAGATGTGTACGGAGTGATTAGGAGATGTGAAGGTGGATAAAATATAGGGGTTGGGATGGTTAAATGGAAAAGTGGAATGTTATGGAGGTTTGTAACGGTTGACAAGGGAAATAAATGAGAAGGAATTGAATTTGGGGTTATTTATTCAAAAGGGTGTTGGTTACAGAGTTTACAAAAGCCCGTCTATGGCCAATTATAATTCCTTCAAGCCATTGAAAGTTTCCATATATTAATTTCACACTTTAAGTGATTTGAAACATACCGGAGTTTATGAGTACAGACTATGAACCATAGAAATTTCAATGGTTCGTACTGTGCACTCGTCGACCTAAAGTTGCAGGTGTATTTGGACTTAAATTTTGTGGATGCCATCTACGATTCATTGAGTGAACTACGACTCGTAGATGGACCCGTAAAAGAAGTCCTTAATGATCCTTATAGTACTAAGGTTCTACGAATAGACCTACGGTTCATCAAAATTTCTACTACCCCTAGAACCCATCCGTAGGACCCTGTACACTTTAAAATTTTCTAGAGTTTTCTTTCTTGTACATGTAGCACACATTAGGCCTTATTTTTAAATTTTTCTTGTTACTATTTTGACACGGACCCTAATTGAACCTATTCTAGCCGAAAAATTCAAACTAAAAATAGAAAAACCTAAAAAATAGCTAAATTACATCTTGGGTTACCTCCCAAGAAGCGATTGATTTGATGTAGTGCCCAATGTATATTTAACTTCTTGAGTGCCCACATAACTTTGTGCTCTATCTCTACACGCAAGTGACAAGATTTCCCATATACAAATTTGTAAGGAGACATAACTATGAGAGTCTTGAATGCAGTACGATAGACTCAAAGAGCATCATCAAGCTTTCTTGACCAATAGGTTATATTTGCATTCACTATCTTTGCAAGGATTTGCTTTATCTCTCAATTTGACACTTCAAATTGCCCACTAGATTGTGGATGATATGGAGTTGCTACGTTATGAAGAATACCATACTTCTCAAGCAATGCCTTGAACAACTTATTGCAAAATTGAGAACTTTCATCGCTAATAATAATAGCCCTTGGGTACCAAATCTAAAGAAGATATTCTTTTTTCAGGAATTCTTTAACATTCTTTCCTTCATTTTTTGAAAGCACAATAACTTGCATCCATTTAGATACATAGTCAATAGTTACAAGTATGTACTTCATCCCAATCAAACTTACAAATGGACCCATAAAGTTAGGGCCACAAACATGAAACAATTTAATAACCAAAATAAGAGGAAGTGGGAGCTCTTACTTCTTTGAAATTACTCATTCTCTTTGATAGCGCTCACAAGACATGGAAAAATCATGAGCATCTTGGTGGATAGTAGGAAAATATTACCCACACTTCAAGATCTCATTCGTAGTCTGGATACCACTTTGATGACCACCTTTAGGAGACAAATGGAACGCTTCCAATATGATCATCCTCTCAACCTAAGGAACACAACGAAAAATAATACCATTAGCACAGACACAAAACTGATAAGGCTCTTCCCAGAAAAACTTCTTTACGCAATACATACATTTTCTTCTTTAGAGTAATGAGTTATCTGAAGGCACAACATCGCTTGTCTAATAATTAGCAAAATCTACAAACCATGGGATAAGATCAAATGAAGCAGCCAAAACATGTTTATCTTGAAACGTATCATCAATTTAAACTCCATCAGCCAACTTCAACATTGCTTCTTCCTCTAGTTTGGATAAGTGATCAACAACTTGATTTTATGTCCAGTTTCTATCTTTCACCTCAAAACTGAATTATCGAATCAGTCTCAGTTTTACATCCTTCTTTGCCATAAGGTACTTCAGAGATGTATGGTAAGTATGCACAATAACTTTACTGTCAACCAAATATGATCTAAATTTCTCGATTGCGAAGACTACGACACGAAATTCTTGTTGAGTGACAGTACAATTCTTGTGAGCAAAATTCAGGGTTATCCTCACATACTATATGAGATGAAGAATCTTCTTACATATTTTCCCTAATAATGCGCCAAGCACCACCCCACTCGCATCACACATTACTTCGACCAGTTGTCCCCATCGTGTAAAATAACATTCGATGTAAAAATCAACTTCTCCTTCAACCCTTCAAACTCTTTCATAGAATAATCATCAAACTCAAACCTTTGCTTCCTTAGTATGTAGCATGCATAATGTGTGGGCTATAATAGGGAAATATTTGATAAATATCGAATAATCAGCATGTCCTAGAAAGTTTCTAACACACTCCATAGAGATAGGTAGTGGCAACTTTTAAATCACCTGGATATTTGCTTTATCAACTTCAATGCCTTTGCTAGAGATCTTATTACCCAAAACTATTCCCTCTTTCACTATAAAGTGACACTTCTCCTAATTAACCACAATATTTCATTATTCAAATCATTTCAAAACATCACCCAATAGAGTCAAGCAATCATCAAAAGAGTCACCAATAATAGAAAATCATCCATAAATACCTCAATAGTATCGTTCACATGTCTTAAAAACGGACATGCAATGCTGAAAAGTTGTTAGTGCAATACAAAACCCAAATGGCATTCTTTTGAATATAAACATTCCATAAGGGCAAGTAAAATTAGTCTTTTGTTGGTCTTCCGGTACTATACAGATCTGATTGTATCCCAAATAAACCATCTAGAAAACAGTACCAACCCTTACCAATAAGACTATCTAATATGTGGTCCATAAACGGCATTGGGAACTTACATTTCTTAGTCCATGTATTCAACTTTCCATAATTCATACAGACTCTCCAACCAGTCACCACCCTCATTTGTACAAGCTCATTCTTTGCATTAGGAACCAAGTTATTCCTTCCTTCTTCGGCACGCATTGAACCGGAATCATCCAATTACTATCAGCAATAGGATAGACTACTCAATCATCTAACCACTTGATTATCTCTTTCTTTACAACTTCTTGGTTTAAAATCAGTCATGAGTATGATTTAATGAGAACAAATACTAGGTGGAATACCCATAATGTTAGTAATCGTCTAACCAATCGCTCTTTTAAAACACCTCAATAGCGATATCAAGGCATCTACTTCCCCTTCATTCAAATCAGTAGCAATAGTGAGTGGGAAAGTATTATTCTGGCCTAAGAACACATAGCAGAAATGAGAAGGGAGAGCCTTTAGTTCCAACTTTGGAGGCTCATTAATAGAGGGTTTTGCAAGTGGAGTTTCTTTATTTTTCTGATACTAGTCTAGCTTCTTTGGTGTGAGATGAGAATATTCCAGTCTATCAAGTGCAAAAACTAACTCACCGTACTCTTCAATGTGTTCTTCATTTATATACGTGATCGCATCTGTTAATGTTTCAAAAGCTAATCGTTTTTCAATTGACACCTCTGATTGCCCCTCAAAAATAAAATCCACTATAGACACTACATTCAAATCACTTTGATGATTCATTAATTTGCAGATATTTAATCTATCTCTCTCTGTATCAACTAAAGCACGTGCAATAGTAAGCAATGGTCTCCCTAAGATTATAGGCACTTCAAAGTCAACTTCAAAGTCTAAAATAACAAAATATGTTGGAAATATGAATGCCTCAACTTTAGACCAGAACATATCGCAGAACCCCAATTTATTTGTGCATACTACGATCAGCGATAAGTAGGCTCATTGCAGTCAGATCGAGGACTCTCAAGCCTAACTTTTTGAACACATATAGAGGCATCGATTTATTTTATCACCCAAGTTGTCAACGACCCAGGGGTACCCCCTAGATGTAACCATGCATACACAATTCCGAAGGGATTTCATACAAGCCCCTCAGCATATCATAACATAAAGAAATAGAAATGATGGGGAAATTTAAAACATTTTTCCGTAATATCGAAGTGTTTAATAAAAGCAAGCGGAATTCTATTATACTTTGTCTTAAACAATCTAAAACAACATGAATAAATCTTTGGGACGCAGCCCATATGTAACACCCCAAAAATCTAATGACCAAAGCTCGAGCGTAACATGTAAACTAGTAGCCTAAATAGGATTAACATGAAGAATAGAGTCCTAAAATAACTTCCCTAACTTAGTACTAAAGTCCTAGTGTCTAAATGTCAAGCCATGCCCCCCCCCAAGGACCCCCCAAGGGTCCTTGAGGAGGACCAATTGACTAACCTAAAAGCTGTCAAAAATAGATTGACTCATGAAAGGGGCACCTACGCCCCATTGGTGGACTCATGCCCCATAGTTGGGGGTCATGAGTCGAGGCTAGACCTCCCCCAAACATCCAAGTTTCAATCACATTACACGATGTAGCAGCACGGTCCGTAGACCCACTGACGCCCCATAGGTGGGGTCTCGTGAGTGGGAGGCTTAAGTTGGCCAAGAAGAGGGGCTGCAGACCCAAACCATGGACCTGCAGGATGAGGTGTGAGCCCACCTACGATCCGTGGGAGGTGGGGCATAGGTCCCCTCTGCAAAAGTTGTTGAGTAATCGGCGAAGGCTTAGCCAAAGCCAATAATTCCAATAGTTATTATATTAGTGTGGGGTCATTTTAAATCATTATTTTAGACCTATATAAATACTTCTAAGTCATTAAACTCCACTTAACACCTCATAACTCACAAGACTAAAATTAGAAACCAACTCTCCTCTCGTCTTGATCATTTACATGGACCCACTTTTCATTCCATTTGTGGGAATTTTATGATCTATAAACCGTCCCTAACGAGCGATCGGCTCATGTTTGAGCATGATGAATCACTTCGTGCCGACCTGTTCCCAATCCACTTTCCGGCCTCATATGAGAATGGAAAACTGGAGCATTTTATCCATCGGTGGATGAAGAATCGCGAACATAATAATTTGATAGGACCAGATCCAATTGGATCTGATCGTAGCTTCGAGTTCAGGTGCCGTACTGCGGCCGGACCGGAAAGGAGGGGGACAAAATTCTCTCTTTAGGACTCCATTGAAGAGCAAGGTCAAAGTCAAGCTAGGAGTTCAAGAAACATCCTTTCTTATCCAATTTCTTGTGAAAATCAAGCTAAGGTATGGTTGTTTTTCATATTTGGGTAGCTATCACCCAAGGAGCCCCTTCAAACTATTTTTTAAGACTTCCAAAAACCTAGGGTTTCAATCTAGTCATGAGTCTTTCTCCAAAACGTTTTTTGTTTAATTATTGTTTATTATGATTTATTATGATGTTATATATTGTTGGATTAATGGAGTATTGATGGATTTTGATGAAAATCTCCCTTGGACCCATGATTTCCCTTTCTCCCTAAATTGTGAACTAAGGTGTGACTTGATTGATCATGGAAGTTTGACAATTGATTGTGTTTAGATATATTAAGTTGTTGAATCATGAAATCCCTCAATATAATGTGATAATTCTAGAAGTAGGGTTGAACTTGATTCCTAGCCTTGAAGGGCAATAACTAGGGTTTGGATATGTTGAGGAATATTATATATGAACTCATGATTCACCTATGTAGTGATGATCCTATGACTATTGTGTATTGGTGGTATTGATGAAAGATCCTTATCCCCTATACCCTAACAGTTGACTATGCATGAAAGGTCTATAATTATGATAATGTTGTTGTGTTGATTGAAAGGCTATTTTGATGAAACACTCTGAACATGATGTGAGAGGTTTACTCACTTCCTAATGATTCTAAAGTTGAAAAGACATTCTCACCTGATGGATCAATGAGCTACCATGATACTATGTTGGTTTGAGTGCTACACATACTTCCATGAACATGAATATAAATAAAGACTTAACATGATTATTAAAAGGAATTAAGCTTACCCGAGTGGTTATGAATATGAGATGGAAGCTTTTACATTAGCAAGTCCGGCATCCCAATTCAAGTTATCTCATGAGATAGAAACCTTATACCTCAGTTAGTCCGGGTTTCTAGTAGCAATCTTGTTATCCCATAACTATGTGCCCACATAGGTATTTTAGCTAGTATATCCACCTATAAGCTAAACATGTTAGTACTACGTTAGGCAAGTAGAATACCTCTTTTCGGTGTGGGGCATGACACCGGATTTCATGTAGCTCACATGGTCTATGTTAGTTAAGGGTATATTTCCTTACATGATAAGAACATGATCCATGACATGACAAGAACAAGAATATGAACTATGAACAAAACATGAGTTATGTGCTATGATTACTTAAGGGGCTCTACTTAGTGTGAGTGGGGGTATGGGACTTCACTTATGAATTGCACAAGTAAGCTTTGAGAGTGATTGTGGTATGTGCTTGATGTCATGATGCTTTATGAGTTAATGCATATTTTACATGAATATGAACCATGAACATGAATCATGAATATGAACATGAACATGACTATGAGCTATATCTATGACTTTTTAATGAGCTTTGCTTAGTCTGAGTGCGGGTATGGGACTTCACTTTTACATTGCACAAGTAGACTTATAAAGGGGTTATGGTGTGGTTTACTTATGAGATGAAGATGTATGAATCCATGTATCCATGATATGAGTTGATGTAAGAATGACTTTCCTTATTATGAACTATGAATATGAATGTCTCCTTGTCTATGAGTGTTGGCTTTGGATGAGGTCAAGGTAAGTTATGCATGACTATGGTAGCCTGGGGTTGCTTATGGTATGGTTTGACTTTGTAATTACTCTAAATGTGCATGATGGCTTTTAAACTTGGGAAAGGAATTATTTCAACTAAATGTCCCTTTTATGCATGTTTTGAGGATTTTTGTGCACGGTTTCCATGCCTAGTACATTATTTGTGCTAACCCATATTCTCTACATTTCCTTATAAGTATAGGTTCCGGTCGTTGAGACCTATTTCTCATTTCAAGTGAAGCTTGGGTTGACTATTTCCTAAGCTTGGTAAGTCCTCATGGTTTGAGGACAAGAGGATGTTCTTTTCTAGTTTCCATTGTAATTTCTATATTCAAGACATTATTGTAAAGGGCTATGTTCTGAGATTGTATTCGATTGTATTCGATTGTATTCGATGGCTTCTTTGAGACAAGGTCTAGACTCTTATATTCCTTTTATGAAAAACACTTCTATTGTAAAAGTTTTAAATTCCGCATCATTTCTATGTACTTATGTTCATAATTTTGCTAAGGGCTTGTATGAGACCCCCTTCGGGGTCTAGTACGACATGTTCCGTCTAGGAGGTACCCCTGGGTCGTGACACCATACAACATTTCTAACATTAAAAAGGAAGATGTAAAGGAAAGGTGATGAAATTCTCGATGCTATGAGGACTCACCAAAACATCAATCTATGCTCTACTAGGAACCTAGCCACGAGGATGAAACTCAAAATTGTCAGACTATTCATTTGATAAGGATGTAGGCCACAGTATGTGTTAGTACAAAATGTAATAAATATGATAACTAACATAACATCATAAGAGCATAACAACATAGTCAACATAAGACATAGGCTATAAGCATAATAGATAACAATATAGGCATAGGCATAATATCCAACATAGACATAAAGCATTAGTGAACATAAGGCACAATCCATAAACATAGGAGATAGAATATATTCATAGGCATAGTCCGTACTTGAATCCTCATACCATAAGAGTAACACTTAATAAGTAACCTCAAAGGATACATGTGCAATGCATGGATAAGAACCCATAATCTCACTCATGCTAAGTACCCCTTTAGGCCATCATACATATTAATAACACTTAATAAGTAACCTCAAAGGATACGTGTGCAATGCATGGATAAGAACCCATAATCTCACTCATGCTAAGTACCCCTTTAGGCCATCATACATATTAATCATCTCTTTGATCTCATATTTAGCTCATCATTCATAGACAAGGGGAATTACCTCTAGTCATATATATCATGGAAGACCTTTCAAGCTACAATCCATACAATTCATTGTTGATTACATAATACATATTAAGGAATCATATGTAATCGCCTCCATGTTCATTTAAAGGAATCATAGGTATTCGCCTACATGTCCCAATGTAGTGTAATGTAGGTATTCGCCTCCACGTCACTTTATAAGGATCATAGGTATTCACCTCTATGTACGTCATAATAAGATATAGGTATTCGTCTCCATATCACTTTAAAGGCTAATGGGTATTCACTTCTTGCCTTGCTTTAGAAGTTATATATTAAGGGTAGTCACCACACACTTCTCATATCATGACATGGGTAATCACCTCATGTTTATCTAATTAGGAATAAGGGAATTCACCTCACATCCCTCTCATACAAAGGTCCTTGGGGATTCGCCTCAACCCTCATAACATTTCATAGTCCTTGGACTTAGATTCATTTTAGGTGATCAAGCCTTTCAACCTACAATCATTCTATGTGAGAGGACCTTTCATATCATATCATATTCATGCATAGGTGTGTATATGAGAATTTCCTTTTAACAACACTACAACTACATCATAATCATAGACACTTCACTCTCAAAGTGTTCTAAAGCATATACATAGATTTCATAAAACGTACCTAAATCTCATACTTTACCTCTTTAAGGTTCAAGTCCTTCCTTTAATCATCATATCTATAATTCTAACATTAGACATGAATATCATCAAAACTCAAGTATTATATCACTTCATACATTCAATCATACATAAGCTAGATTAGGTGGTTAAAGTCCTTCCACAACAATTCTAGCTAGTAGTCTACCATTATCATATAAGCTTCACTCTTAGAGCCTTAACATACATAATTCATCATATTGGCTTTACTTTTAAAACCCTAGTAATCAACATTCATGACTACAACCTTTACTTTCAAATCTTTACTTCATTCAATCCTCATATAGGCCTAGATCACAAGACATTCTAATCACATGCTTCATCCTTAAGTAATTCTAATCGTATATAATCATATATGTTTAATCTTAACATTACTAATCATAATAAACATATATACTTTTGTCTTATTAAATTCATATCTATATGCCCTATTCTCAAGCAATCTACCATACATATCATCAATCTTAGAAGATCATCTGTAAATCTTCAATTTCTCCTTTTAAAGCACAAAACCCACTTACTTCAGTTTCTTCTTTATAGACATGGTTTAGGCATGTAAACATGTAATTTCATAATAAAAACACGATTTACTACTAATTCAATCATAAAAAATCAATATCCACCCAATTGGATCAACATACATCATAACCCACAACATTGAAGAAACCCTAACTTGAATTGGGCAATTCTTAATAAAATTGGGGGATTGCTAGGGGACTCCATGGATGGAGAAATCCATGGATTAAAAAGCTATAATACCTTGGATAGAAAGCCCTCAGAAAGCTTGGAAGATTGGAGACTTGACCTAGCTTGAACCCTCTTCTTCGTCTTCTTTTAGTTCTAGAGAGAAAATTTTTGAGAAGAGAGTTTTTAGGGATTTAATTTGGGTCTTGGGAAATAATGACTTAATTGGGGTTGTTAAAGGGTTAAGATAGCTTATATAGGTTTATAAATTCTAGGAAATACGACCTCACCTAATAACCACCTAAATATGAATTTACCAAAAAAACTCTCACTAGGCAGCCTAGTGTCAAGCACCACAGCAGGCTCCACGAGCCGTGGTCCTTACCACGAGCCGTGGTCCTTACCACGAGCCATGGTCCTTACCACGAGTCGTGGTCCTGCCCATGGTCCATTGTAAGTGACTAGGATAGGGTGTCTTGGCCTCCAAAACTCTAAGGCATCTTCACGAGCCTTCCAACGAGTCATGGTCTTCACCACTGGACGTGAGCTGGCTGGTGAAGGTGACCCATTCTTGGGCAGCTCAAGGAAGCTACTGCATTAGCTACCACGATGCACACAACAAGTCGTGGTGGTGGTCGTGAAGTTGGGCAGTGCTAGGAAACCTTGGGGCAGCCTTGGCCCTTGGCTTGGGCCTTACCCCTTGGCCTTTGCTCTTGCCCCTTTCCTAGGCTCTTGTTGCCCTCACACTTTGCCCTAGTTGTCCTACTAAACTACGAGGTGTTACAATATCTCCCCCTTGGGAACATTTGTCCTCGAATGACGATCTAGACATCCTTTACGGAAACGACTCTAGACTAGCAGCCCATCAAGCATCCAACACATCTAAATGCACACGACAAAGGAGGAAAACATCAACTCCAAGCTACATATACTCAATGTATCACATGGAAGGTAGGAACTACATCTAACAAACCATTATGCATAAAATATCTTAACTAATCATGTCCATGCTCAACACAAACTCATGGAGCCTATATGCAATCTATACTCAAAGCATACATTCATGGAGGAACTCTCAACTCTGAGCTAAAACATGTTTATTTATTTATCTCATGAAGTCTATGAAACTCATACTAATGCATTACAACATGAGGAAAATCTATCATACAAACTCATTAAACACAAGCTTTAATGAAGATGCATTATATAGGACAAATAATGGCAACACATAAAATACACATGACTTTCTAAACAAGGAGCTAATCAACATAAGAACTCTCCTTCTTTCGAAGAACTTTCATCTACTCCCAAACCTTCTAAGGAACTTAGGGATGTTTCAAGTAAGCCCATACCATACTAATTAGGAACAGATTATGACCTTTCTATATGGGCACACCATCTCCCCCTTGGGAGGAAGCCTAAACGGACTTTCTAAGAACAGCCTCTTCCAATTCTACTAAGGTCGGATCCATTTATTGATTAACCTTCACATTTATCAGATAAGACGATCTGGAACCATCTTAAACCATAACACTACTCTTGGTAGAGTCTACTAAATGAACATATCTAGGTATTATCTAAACACCCTACTCATAATGACCATACTTAAGATCAATCTTAAACGATAACTAACTCTTTGGAGTTGGTCAACACTTGAAATCTTCTCCCTCACCTTACTAGGTGGTACATACAACCCTTAAATTCAACTTCAAGACAAAACAATCAAAACTCTTTGCATAGACTTCCCCCTTCCACTCTTGAATAGTCTCAATCAGGAACTAAGAATTGACTATACGGGTTCTACAATCACATAGGAGCATAATAGGAGTGCAACCAAACCATCACAAATATAACATCCAAATCTATCAAAAAATAAACATCAACTAAGAAGCTATCCACAACCAGGATCCACCTAGGGAGCACACTCTTCTTCACCTCTAGCTTGAATTGCCTAAAACCAGTTTTGCTTAGGGGCAATCGCACCCAAACCTATTTGACCGGATGAAGGGTAGGGTTGAGATATACGATGACTATCTCCTTCATTTCTAGTAATGGTAAGACAATGCCTTATCTTGTGTCCTAATTTTCCACAACCAAAACAAACATTGGAGCCTGTTAAGCATTCACCCCATGCCTTCTTTCACACTTACTATATGCCGGTAATGGAACCCCACTACCATCTCTTTTACGCTTAGGGTTAGACATCCTCTCTTGGTTGAACTTAGGGTAATACATTAACAAGCCTGCTCGTCTCCCTCCCATGTCACTTGCACTCTTATATGTATCTAAAATACATGACTATATCGCTCACTTCCCTCCAGACACCCAAGAGAATGGAGTAAGCCATAATAAGAACACCCATAGTGTCTCTGACAACACCCAGTTACATACATATATATATATCCAGTGTGATTCGCATGTATTCGGAATACAATATTATCTTTCTCACATCTCTCTATTTTAATGTATATGATAGCAAAAAAATGCATGTATCTAGGTGTATCCTACTCAATATATGGTAGGAAACTCTTAGTGCATGTTGGAAAACCACCCTAATAATTGAATTTGGTGTAATTTAGTGTAATTACACTGTCAGGCATGTTTGGTTTGGCCATGTAATTACTTGGTCAGCAAGTAATTGAGTGTAATTGACATGGGTAACCATACTCTCCAATTCAAAGGGGGGGAGGGGGGGGGGGAGGGGGATCTTTGAATTGCTGGTAATTACATGATATAATTACAAGGTGATTACTTTAATTTTCTTCCTTTTATTTCTATTTTTATTTTTTTCGTTTTAATTTATTTATTATTTTAAATTCTTTTTATTTTTATTATTCTAATTATTTCTAACAATATATTTTTAATTTTATATTATGTATATTTCATTTCCTTCGCATTCTCAACCATTATTTCACGTGATTCAACACAATTTTTATATTTTTTTATTTTATGTTATCTTTTTCATTCGTATAATTTTTTTGGTGTTCGAATTTTTAAATTAAAGTACATTTCATTGTTGAATAAGGTTATGGACTTACATTTCCTTTTTCTTTTAAATCATATTTATGTATGTTATGTTGAAATTTGACATAAGAGTATTATGTTAAAAAATTGTTTTGAATTTAGAACTTATTATATTTTCAATTTCATTTGTTTTTGGAGTATTCATTGCAACATTTTTTTAGTTAGACTTGATAGATTATCTTTTTGTCAAATATTTTTATAATTTTATGACATTATATTTATAATACGGAAAAGGGTCAAAATTGCCCCTGAACTATGCGAAATAGACCACTTATACCCTCCATTACATTTTGGGATCAAAAATACCCCCGCAGTTATCCCAGGAGACCACAAATACCCTCAAGAGTTAACACCCCAATTTTTTAGTAACGTGGCAAGCCACATGGGACTAATCCCTCCACCTAAGCATTGCCAACTAAGATTCACTACAAAAGAACTTGACTTTTAGTGGCGACAAAGTCGCCACAAAATCCCAAAATATTGCCACTAAAGGTTATGATTTTTAGTGGCGACTAAGGCTCCAACAACCATTCGCTAGTAAAACCTATTTTTTCAACAAAAAAATATGATAATTAATTTTCGATTGCGACCTAATTTTCTAAAATAAATAACTTGCAATATCCATATTTAAAACATCCAATATTATTACGAAAATAATCAAAATTACTTCTCGATTCAAATCTCCTACTATATATAATGCATCATTGTACATTTTATACATTTACATATGACATAAAAATAAAACATATAGTGTATTCAAACTCCTACTTAATCGATATCATATTTGGTTTTTTAAAAACAATGAAGAAAAAAACACAAAATTAGAATTTAATGTTAAAAACTTTTAGTGACGATTTTCTGGGCTTTTGTGGCGACTGTTGTTGCCACTAAAGGTCTAGTTCTTTTGTAGTGAATCCTAGTTGGCAACGCTTGGGTGGAAGGATTAGTCCCACGTGGCTTGCCATGTCAACAAAATTTTGGGGTGTTAACTTTTGAGGGTATTTGTGGTCTCTTAGGATAACAGCAGGGGCATTTTTTATCCCAAAATGTAACGAAGGGTATAAATGGTCTATTTCATATAGTTCGGGGGAAATTTTGACCCTTTTCCGTTTATAATATTAATCAATTTTTCAAGCATGCATTTCATGATGTTCATAGAAATGGTGTACTTTGAATTTTTTATGATTAACTTAATTAAAATATATTAATTTGGAAATATAAAGCAATTTTTTTTGTAAGCAACTTATATTATTTACCAAGTGAACTTTACAACTTAAGAATTAGAAAAACAACATAAAAACTACTAGCAGATTAGGACTTCCACTGGCCGGTATTAACCCATGTTGAATGCACCATTCAGGCTCACCTAGCCCTCCTATCATCTATTCTTCATGAAAACATAACATCACACTTGGTAACAATCCAGTTTAATCATGTAAGATGCTAACTCAGGTACACTACTAACTCTACGAAACACCTCTTGTACAATCTGCTTGACGATAACATGGAAAGACCTCATCAATATCACTCATCCACTGATCAAACCTATTTCTAGTCTATAACCTTTCCCTTATGGCTAGCCAAAGGGTAAACTTCCACTTGGGGCATCCTCTGTTGCACACCAACTTTCTCCTACCGACTTTGGGGAATACTCTTATTAATAGCTAATACATCTTCTTAATGGAAAACTGTTGCATTCCCATGAACTTTGCCATAGTGATCCCAGCATTCTCTACATGTATTGAGGCTTTAAATACTTGTTGAATCATCCATCAGGCCACCTTAGGTTCACACTTCCATATTTCTCCACCCTTGACAGAATGTGTATGCACCCATACCATCCATAATGTCTCTTTAGATTGGCAAAGTTCCCATAACAATTTACATATTGCTGCTTTGTTTCATATCTCTACATTAATCAGATTCAACCCCCTCCCCCCAGATATCATGGGTGAGTAGACCTGATCTCAGGCCACCAAATCCTTCTTGGACATCTCAATCGACCTTCTCCATAAGAATCTCATGCATATCATTTGAATAAGTTGTAGTATCCTTTTAGCCAGTACAAACCCTCGCCCAGATAGTTTGGATTGCAAAAAGAATACTTTTTAGGAATTGAGCCCTTCCTACATATGATAGGAATTTGGCAATCCAAGAACTTACTCTACCCAACATTCTTTCTATCAATGGCTCACACTGCACAGGAGAGTCCACCAAATTTCTTATATATTCTTTTAAGTATTTTCACTTGTTAATTATAGTATGGTTTACATAACTTTCAATAATATATATTGTTCCATCTATTCAAATTCATGTATCACCGATAAAATTTTGAGAGTCAACTAAGTTTTTTCTATCTTCTTAAAAAAAATAAGTTGTTAATTATTGTGATTTATAATACTTTTAACGTCATTTTAAAAATATAATAGAATATTTTAAGTTGTTAATTATTGTGATTTATAAAAAATTTAAACATATAACGTATGTTGAAGAGTAGCGTTTTGAGCCTCTTATAGATAGTATAAATATTTTAAGTTGTTAATTATTGTAATTTATAATATTTTAAGTTGTTAATTATAATAATGTATAGTATCTTCAACGTAATCTTTGAATATACGATAAATTAAAAAGGAAAGTAAGATAAATAAATTTAAAAAGAGAGAACAACAACAAAATTTGAACAAATTTAAGTACGTAACAATTTGTAATATGCAATTTATAAATTGACTAATTAACATTTGTGACGCAAAAAATAAAGGAAAGGAATAGAATTGCTAAGGTGGGGTCCAAATCTATTGACAATGAAATAAATGCAAAGCAAAATTGAAAAGGTGGAGTCAATGCACTTTTCGGCTCAGGCAAGGTAAAAAAAAAATATAAACGGATTTGTATGTCAAATGATAAGAATGTACAACTGTAAAGCAACTGGGTATAATAATGATCAAGCATAATAATAAAGAAAATACTCATATTACCCTCTGGCTAGGGAAGCAAGCAAGTTGACGAACAGCTGCTTCCCTAGCTTCTTATATATAGTAATAATAATAATAATAGTCCAGGGTCTCAAAATCATTAGAAGTACGCACTACCTACAGTGCAGGCTAAGCTACTCTTCTAGCAGAGTTCCCTACAGTAATAGACCACTGTTGGTCCTGAACCTGTTCCTTACCATCCTTATCTTCCTCCACTAGTTGAGCTTTGTATCTTCCTTTTTCATCGATCAATGGGTTAGTAGCAGGGTCCAACACTCTAGCCTTTTTCCACACCTTCTAGACTTTAGGCTTTTCCACAAGCAGGTTCTCTTCTTTATACACATGACCCACCCACCCACCCCCACCCCTAAAGGTCTTGAAGCTTAATATTCCCTTTCATCTATTGATTTAAATCAATTTCTACTAACAGTCTAGCATATGATATCCATTCCATATTGGAAGTATAGGCATCTGCACACAGTGGCTTACCTAGTCCACTCCCAATCTTACCAAGAGTTGTAGCAGTCCAGCAATTAAGGGGAAAGTTCGGGAGCTTCACCCAGAGTAGGATAGTGCGTAAGACCTACTCCTTGAAATTAAAGTCAGGTGCCCAAGGCTTAATGATCACTGGCCTATTCAACATACTGTTTGTGCCCTTAAACAGTACCTCCTCCACATCAATGCTACTGCACCTCACCACAAAATACTCATCCTTATGCAAAAACACCTTAGGATTCTAAACAAACTTCCACTAACTTCCAATAATCCGTTCTACTACCCCAATGGGAGGTGTATTCCCCACAACATACAACATAATTGTTTTTTCCCACACTCCATTATCCGCCTCCACATCCTCTTCTGCCAGCTGCAGTACCACCTCTCATTCCTGTATTTTAGGAGGGATATACGATAGGTTCTTCCCCTTCGCAGCTAGCTTGGTGGCATCAAACAGCCCAATCCAATCACGTTTACCTTGGATAGCTATGCCTTCTTCACCCTTGTCCTTCACACCATGTCCAGTACCTCTATTGTAGGATCTGCCATACTTGACATTGTTTCATTGCCCTTATCTTGCACATTAAGTGTCAAGTTCATACTAACATCCCCACCCCATATTGGGTCCCTACGGAGTAGCGACTTTAGTGCAACTCACCATTAACTTAGGCCATGGCTTCCCAGTAGTATCTGGTTCACCAATTGCATCTAACTATTGTGTATCTCCCTGTTGTGTCTTCTGTAAACTAGTACCGATTTCCCCAATTGTTTTTGTATGTCATTGTTCTTAGTCAGAATCTTCCTTGCCCGACCATGAGCCAGCCCAGCTAGGGCAAGTTAGCAATCACCACATACGCTCCAACCCGAGAGAGAGTTACGAACCAATCTTTCTGCGTTACAATTTTTTTTATAATATTAAATTTGAACATATATTTATTAATTAATATATTTTCAAAAGACAATATATATCTTAAAAGTTCAATTTAATATCATTTATAAAGGCCTTAAATTTTTAGTTTTAGATAATCAATTTTTATTTTTAAAATTAAAAATAACCTTATGAGTACACTTGTAATTACACTATAATTACATTATGGCAAACAACGAGGTTGTGTAATTCTTAGGTTAGTAATTATTACCTTAATAATTACACCAAATACAATTACCTGGAGGCTTTCCAAACAAACCCTTAATTAATAGTAAGATACGTAATTATTTGATAGTATATATATATAATAAAGTAGTTTTCTTTTCTTTTTAACAATTAAAAAGTCTTGTCAGCGAGAAACCATTATGAATCCCATCTGGAATTGGTCCTACTAAAAGTGGAGCAAAACACTAAAGTATCCTAATGTAAAATCCAAATATATGCCTCGTTGGAAAACTGTCGTAGCAAGTACTGCAGCAGCAAGAGAAAGGGATTCGCAGAGCCAAGACTACATGAAAATCAGGTGTCAATAGAAGTAGAAGAAGAAATAATAAGATTACAAAAGAGAGATTGGCTGGCGACAGTTACTTCTTTCATCAATGAAACAATTTTGGACATTAACAACTCAACATTTCCTGGTTCTACCTTGATGAATTGTACATAAATGTCAGGTGAGAACCATTTACTGACAAACTATTTAATCTCACCACATTTCACAGAGGACCTTCAATCTCAAGTCCTGTGGATCTTAAAACCGAATACCCTTGGAACATAATTCTGTGTTGGCTTTTGCGGCTTCAGGTGTCCATAAGTCATCAAAAAGAGGTGAGGAAATGTTGTCCCAAAGTAAGCTCCATCAATATCTTGGCCAGTCAAAGAAATCAGATCCAGGGAAGAGTGATATTTTAGTCGCAGTAAGGGAGCAAACAATAATATGAACTATGAACAGAACTACTCTTGATGTTTATATGCATCCATGTCCAAACGGAACTTGAAATATGGAGAGAATAACAAAATAAAACTGTTCGGAACAAAATCAATCCAGGATACCACAACATAAATGTACTAGTAGAGTGGAGTGGTGTTAAAGGACTGGTAGTGGCATGCTTAATCCCCGAAACTAGGTTGCAGAATACGTTGTATGATTCCCCTGGCTCGAGAGGCGCTCCAGTGAAGGCACTATAGAGCCAAGACGTGTGCACCATTGCCCTAGGGCTCTATCATGAAGAGAGTGGCACTAGCAATAAATATTTCACCTAAATTCTTTTGTCAGTCGGTTTGTTTGGGTTTATAGTTGTCATTTTTTACTCTACAAATATATTATTTTTAATCTTTCCCTTCAAATTGAGCCTTTGTCCATTAAAGGCAGCACTTAATTTGCAGTTTGTCCTTGTAGCCCAATAGATTTCAGTGATTTTTTTCGCTTTTTGCATTCGAAACACTGCTATAGAGGAAATGTGTAGAGGAAGAAAAGGCATAAAAGCTATAATAGTGAAGGATACTGCCTTGGTACTTCGATCGTGGATAGTAGATATCTTCACATTTTGGACAGTAAATTTTTACAGTACTTGAGCGTGGAATATCAGACTGACCGACTGGAAGACAAGGCTGTCCACTGCAATAAACTCGTGGGCATCTCCCAAAGTCGTAGTTCTTGTACTTCTCCAACTGAAAAATGTTTACCAGGAAATCAGTTTTTCAGACAAGATGCACGTTAAATAAGCACCATCAATGGAAAGAAAAGGAGTGGAGAAGAGGGGCTGGCTACAAAAGCAGGTAAGACTAGAATCATATAAATGACTGAAAGCCTGATATATAAGAAGCATTACCATTGCAGCCATTCCCTTGCTGGTCAAAATATACCGGACGTGGATCAAGCCATAAAGCATCTCTGCTGCTGATTCAACCAATTCATTTTGCTCTTCAGTGAACATATCACCTATACAAAGCAGGAGAAATTTTCAAAAGATCACAGCAGGAAAAACTACAAACTCATTTTTACAAATGTCGAAAGTGTACTCCATTTTGAACAAGTGTTGACATTTTTAGTTGCACTAAAATAGACCTAAATTTGCACCTGTGAATACAAAGAATGTTTTTTTTTTTTCAAAAGGAAGTTGATATCAAAAATAAATTAATCGAAAAGCTTGGTACGACACGGTATGTACAAGGACATGCTGGCAAATATAAGGCCTGAACACAATTATTTTATCCAAGATTCAAGAGTTCGAATAGAAAGAAAATAATATCATCCAAGCATAATATCATCAGTTTTCCAAGCATTAGAATTCTTTCAGAGACCATAATATCTGATTACAGCTATACGTCTCTTCCAAGAGGAAGTACATGAAAATTCAATATTATATAAAGCAGACAGAATTAAGATGCAAGTTATAAGAGAAAACCAATATAGAAATTGTCTCCATTCATCCAATTAAGCCTAATAGTCCCAGACTCCCAGTCCAAATGAAGAAAAGAATCTGATTTAGATAAGCTGGGACCCAATTCAATTTTTCGTAAACCAAAAGGTTAATTTGTATCATAAAACAGATGGCACCATGGTTCATAGATTTAGCAGGTTTATCAACAGAGGTTAAATAATACTTTTTCCAAGGTGTGCTAATTTTTTATCAATAACTACCCCCAGATAACCCATCTTCAGGAGTGTTTACCTACTGAGACATAAAATTATGAGAGTTCCTTAAAAGAAAATCTTCTTATGTGATGCACAAGTACTAGACAGCAGAATTTTAATAATCTGCCCAATAAAAAAATGGAATTGGAGTATGCTCCCACAGAAAGAATAACTAAATGGTGGATGTGGCAGATTAATCATTGATCCAGCCACACAAGGTAAAATATATCAATGCATGTTTGCATTAGATGAGATATGAAGTATAGATCTCTCAAACAAAACTACCAACGGATAATCAAAAACCACAAATTCTCCAGCAGCAGCTTTATGGATGAACAAAAACATTGACTGGTGATGTTTTAGATGAATTGTTTGGTTCATTTATCTGATTCTTTTGCCGTCAACTTTCTCCGATGACTTTTCTCTTTTCTAGATATGGGAGAGCAAAAAAAATTTATTGCAGGCGACAAATCTTTTGAGATATCAAACACTAGTGAAGATTATGATCGATGGTTCACTCTGATTGAACGTGGGAGGAGGTTTACTAGCAGCATTAGAATCAATGAAGCAAATCTGTGTTGGGTGTGTAAAGCTCTCCTTGAAGCTTCACAGGGAAGGGGAAATCGATGCAGAAGGTGGGAAAGAAAAATCCAATGCTACTCATTCAGGGTAATCCAAAATTTCAACATATATGGCCGGTACGTGAGGATAGAAACTTTGCTTGGGGAGAAAAAAGCATCGGTGATTATCCCGGAGAATGACTACAACTGGGGGTGGGAAGATATTGCAGGGAAGATCAAAAATTTCTGGGGAAGGCTGTTAATCCACCATTTCAGCTCATGGGAGATTTAAGCGCAAAGCGCATATAAAGTGTGGGCTTTATTGAAAAAAGGCGCAAAGGGAGAAAAAAATATGCGTATGTTTAGTCCAAGACTAATAATTATAAACATGAATGACAAATATGTGGCCAAAGAAATTGAAAAAAAATTATGATAAATTGAAATATCAATTGTTAAGCGTCACTTCTTCATAAGAGGCTCATTGACAAGGAAAAGTTCATCTTAGAATTTTGATGACGACATTGAAGCACTCATAAAGTGAGGTGAAGCTCTCAACACGTTTTGAGCCTCGCTTTAGGGCTTAAGCGCGCTTAAAGCGCACCTTTGATGACACTGCTTCATTGTCAATGGAGTTCATTCTTCTTTGATGTTGCCACTAAAATGAACCATTAACTCATTCCAAGTGTGTAATCTAGAGGAGGCCCAAGAGTTTTGGTGAACTTGAAAGAGGGTTATAGAACCCTGTATTCCAGCTCCATATTTCTTTGTAAGCATTCTTGTTTTTGTCTTAGTTCCTTTTATTTTCAACTTGTATTAATCCTTTTATCTTCACTGGTTGAAGCAGTAGAGGAGAAAACTATTTTGCTCCCAATCTCCTTCCCTTTCAACTCTCAGATGAATTTTTTTCACCCTCGCTTTTTGTTGGTTAATCTTTTTGTTGGCTGACGTAGCTTAGGCAAGGTAGCTTTCTCGCAGTTATTTTCCCATGAAGTGGCGAAACCTTGCTTTGTACATAAAAAAGAAGAGATGAATTCTAAACTGTTAAAGCAATGTTTGGCCACTTCTTGGGTAAAATAACTGCAAGAAAGCTACGTCAGCCTGCAAAAAGGTTCACCAGCAAAAAACGATGGTTGAGAAAAATCCAATTGAGAGTTCAAAAGGAGGGAGATAGGGAGCAACATGGTTTTCTCCTCTACTACTTCAACCGGTGAAGATAAAAGGATTGATACAAATTAAAATGGAAAGGAACTAAGACGAAACCAAGAATGCTTACAGAAAAACTATGGAGCTGGAATACAAGGTTCTAACCCTCTGTGGAATATCACTAAAACTCTTGGACCTCCACCAGATTACAAGCCTGGAAAAATTTAATGGTTGTTTCAAAGGACAACATCAAAGAAAAAGCGAAGAGAAAGGGATAAAAATCAACTTTTGCAAGCTGAGAAAGAAGCATGAGTTCCATTGACAATGAAGGAAATTAATCACCAAGAGCAAAATGAGTCGGAGACCAACGTTTGGAAGGGACATCGATAACATCCTCAGTATAGAAACGAAAGAGAAAGAGAAGCTAAGGACCAATTTAGGGAACCCTGCATTGTAGGGTCTTTTTTATATTATTTGAATTCGGACGCTATGGGCCAAGTTAAGTTGTATACATATTTGCAATTTCATTTTGTTTTAGGCTCATTTTGAGTCTGTTTAGACCGACTTTGATTATTGAATAAAAAGGACCTTGAGTCCATAATTTGCTTTTAAAAAAAAAAAATAATAATAATAATAATAATAATAGTAATAATATCATGAAAAAAGGTAGGAAACTAAATAAAGCTGCACAATACTATGTCCTTAAGATCATGACCCTATTTACAAGAGATGAATTCTGGATTTAGAAAAAGCAATACCTTTTAATAAGGGGGTCTTACGTAACTGAACAGACAACAAAAAAAGTTTTCAACAAAACTGGTCGTATGTATATGTAATGTATTGATATCGTACAATGTTATTAAAAGTGAGCGCTCCATTGCTTAAAGCGAGAAGCAAAGTGAAGCGCCAGGTTATCGCTTTTCTACTCTGAAGCAAGGCTATCGTGAAAAAGCAAGCGCTTCTAGGACTGAAGCGAGAAGCAACGCAATAATAAAAGCAAGAAAAAGCTTTGCTTAAGCAAGGTTAGCTTAACTAGTTTTTTAAAAAAAATTGTAAAAACACTTACACAACTTGCTAAACATTTCCCTCCATTTCACTTCTCCTGTGTAACTACAATGTATGTTTTTCATCTTTTCTTCTTTTCTCTATCTCTATAATGTGAGCCAACTACTAGGCAGTTTTATCAAAGGCGAAAAGTGCAAAAACGCTCTAGGTGGGGGCTTTAAGCACAAAGCGCAAATAAAGCGTGGGCTTTAATGAGAAAAGGCGCAAAGGGAGAAAAAAATACAAATATACATGTTTAGTCCAAGACTAATAATTATTAACATGAATGACAAATATATTGACCAAAGAAATTGAAAAAAAAATATGATAAAGTGAAATATCAATTAATTAGTTTCACTTCTTCAGAGGCTCATGGCAAGGAAACGTTTGCCTTAGAACCTTGATGATGATACTGAAGCGCACATAAAGCGAGGTGAAGCGCTCAATAGGTTTTGAGCCTCGCTTCAAGGGTTAAGCGTGCCTTTGACAACACTACTACTAGGTTTTTTTTCAACTTGTTGTTTTGCATGCTATTGTAGGACACATTCTACAATTCTTTTCTTCTATTTTTCGATATATCTTCTCTGCTACCGCGCTGCCATTAATCCGCTCTATTTTTTTCCTTTTAGCAACTTTTTACTCTAATTTGTATTCCTTCCCCTGTTATGCTCTTTTTTTTCCATGTTTTGAAATTTTCCCTCTATTTGTCATGTTTTTTGTAGTTGTCATCTTTGTTTTCACTGTTCTATTTTTTTGTAGTAAATTCTATTTTTTTTTTCAATGGCACGAAAAGAGACCCAGCTTGGGCAACACTATTGTAGGTCACATTCTGCAATTCTCTTCTTTTTTTTCAATTTGTCAATATAATCTTCTCTGCTACTGCACTACAATTAAATCCACTCTGTTTTTTTCTTTTTATTGTTCTATTTTTTGTAGTCTATTCTATTTTTTAATTCAATGGCACAAAAAAGAGATCCAACTTGGGCGTACAGTAAGGGTGGGCATAAATACCGGAAAACCAAAAAATCGAACCGAACCAAACTAATTTGGTTGATTTCAATTTTTTGATTTTTTGGAATTTCAATTTTTTGGTTCGGTATTTGGTGTAAGGGTCAAAAAAAAATCGGTGCACCGAAAAACTGAAATCTGATTAACTAAATTTAAAATAATATTTTAAATTTTATTAATTATATATTTTGAAATTTTAACCCAAAACATTTTAATTTTTTGACCCACCCAATTCCAAATTTTGGAACCCCTAGCCTTAAAACAAACAAACGAAAACTAACAAGTCACACCTCTTACTTCATAGCACAGCCGCAACCCACACTCAAGTCTTCCCTTGGACTTTTCACAAGAATCTCAATTCAGTCTTCTTTGTGGCCGCTGACGTGACTTCTCTCCAATGGTGTAAGGCATCTCTCAGTCGCGACAATATGTAAGTTGTAACTTGTAACTCTCACTCTCGTCTAACTTCTCTCACTCTCAGGCGCCTCTATTTATTTGTGTTGTCAAATGTAAAATGCTCGTCGATGCCTACTACTGCTACAAAAAATCATTCTTTTAATGATTTCATAGATTGTTGTTGGTTGTTGCTAGAGTGACTTGTGGTTCTTCTGTTGTTATTTAGTCTTCAATAATTGCCTTGCGTTTTCATTCTCTTACACTATAGTCTTATAGTTACTCAGTTACTCTTCAAATTTTCACTTATTGTAGATGGACGATGAAAGTAGAGTTGGTGTTGCCCGGTTCAAATGATCACTTGACACCCAAGATACAAAGAAAAGCAAAGAAATGGCACCAAGATCCAAAGCTTGGCAGCATTTCGATAGGTGGTTTAAAATGGTATTAGTAAAGCGAAGTGCAGGTATTGTCACCAGCTTCTTGCTTATACTTCCATCAATGGTACAATAAGATTGAATCAACATTTAGCAAGGTGCCAATTTTATAAACCTATCATTGAAAGTGCTTCTCAACACAAGATAAATTTCCCATCTAAGGAAGCACCACTTTGGAAATTTGAACAAGAATTAGTTAGGAGGGTTTTAGTTGAGAAAACAATTGTGGATGAACTACCTTTTAGCTTTGTAGAAAAGGAAGGCTTCAAAAAGTTTATAAATAAAGTCCAACCTCTATTTTGGATTCCTTCTCGTAGAAGGATAGCAAGGGGTTGTTATGAACTTTATGGTGAACTTAGATACAATCAAAAAAATTCATCCAAAGAAGTACTACCAAAGATTTGCCTCACCACCGATATATGGACATTAATGCAAGGAATTAATTATGTGTTTGACTGCTCACTTAATTGGGTGTTGCATAAAAGAATATTAATTTTTTACCAAATCTCTAGTCATAAGGGTGGGCAAATGGCAGAGGCTATTGGTAATTGCTTGCTTGATTGGAACTTGGACAAAGTATTTTGTGTTACTGTTGACAATGTTTCTTCTAATAGTGTTATGGTTACACAATTGTCAAAGCAGATTGATATGTGGGAACCAATGTAATGGGTGGTAAGCATCTTCATGTGAGATGTATGGCTCACATACTTAACTTAATTGTGCAAGAAGATTTGAAGGAAATTGATATTTCTGTCAAACGAGTTAGGCAAATGGTGAGGTATGTTAGGTCATCTCCAGCCAGAACAAGAAACTTTGTGAAATGTTGTGAAGTCCAAAAGATAGAATATGATAAAACATTATCGCTCGATGTGCCTACTATGTGAAATTCCGCCTACTTGATGTTAGAAACGACACAACACTTTGAGAAGGCCTTTGATAGGTTTGATCTTTTTGATGCAAATTTTAAAACTTATCTATCTACTCATGTTTGTGAAGATGGAAGTATTGTAGATGTGCTTGTATGTGATGATTGGGCGAATGTGAGAAATGTGGTAAAGTTTCTTGAAAAGTTTTATGAGCTTACCATAAAGGTTTCAGGTAGGATATATGTGAGCTTGATGTATACTTGAAATTGTGTTTAACAAGTGACGGTCTTAATTTAAGTACTATGGTTGGGCGTATGATTAAAAAACACTCAAGAGCTATTGGGGTAATCCTGAAAATATGAACCCAATGATTTATATTGCTTCCGTGTTAGATCCTCGTAATAAGTTTGTGTATGCTAGCTTTGGACTTGAAGAGCAATTTGGGGAGGAAATAGGAAAAAAGTAGATAAAGGAGTGAATGTTTATATGAAAGCTTTGTTTGGAGAGTATTTGAAAAAAAAGGTTGAACCCATCCGTGGTCCCCTAAAGTTGGCACTAATTTTTACTTACACCTAAACTAAGATTTGTTCATTTTAAACACCTCATGCCAGGCCTCAATGCGTCATTTTGGCACTTTTTGCCTACATGATATAGTGAGTGTGATACACTCGCTGACTGCGCGTGAAAGACTTATTTAGCCACTTTTTAATTATTTTTTCTTCTTCTCCATTTTCCCAGAAGCTTAAACTTCAACCATGGTGAATGAAGATAGCTATAACGAAATGATGAAAAAACGATGGAAAGCATATTAGAAGTTTAGGAATAGACCCATTTCAAGATTTAAATATTTAAAATATTTGATAATTTAATTTCAAATAAAATGTGATTTAGTACAATAGAGGGAGGGAGAGAGAAAGAGAGTGGTGGTTGTGGTCGATCTCCATTTTTTTCAGTGAACAAGGTGGTGATGATATTTTTTCAGATCTGAAAAAATAGAGAAAATAGTGATTGAAAAACTATATTTAACTCACAAATTATTTTTAAGTAAAGGATTTTAAAAATAAAAAAATAAACCCAAAAAAAAAAAGAGCGGCCGTCGGGAGAAATGACAGTCTCCTTCCAAAACTTAAACTTTTTTGGAGAAGACAATCAGCAGGAGTGGCGGGGGTTGAGGTGGGGTTGTTTTTAAAACACTGGATCATACTATCAAATTCAAAAACCATCTATAATTTTTATTTTCAAAAAAATGAAATGTCAAGTTTCTAACAAAAATTCAGTTAATTTCCTTACTAAATTTATAATTTTATTATTCTTCATGAGCAATGTATTCAACCAAAAATATTTTCTTAATAATACTTTCATAACAATAACACTTTGGGCAGGGCATCCCAGTGCACAAAGCATCATCTGTTCACACAGTGTTCACACAGCTAAGGACCCCAAGGGATATGATGTACACAGCCGATTCTAATGCAAGCATTAGTAGCTGCTTCCACGATTTGAACTCGTGACCTATTCACAGGAAGATAACTTTACCGCGTTACATTAACTTTTTCATGAACTAACATAACTAAAATTAGTTGGTTGATTTTTCCTTAAGGTGGACATCATTGCACCTTGGTATACCTCATTGAAACACGGACAAACCTAAGCAATGTGAAGCGACCAACCCGCACTCACTTTCATTCGGTTCTTAAGTACAACTCGGGCATGCCTTCAATCATATTGAGTGTAACATCAAAACCCTATGAAGCATAAACAACATCAGAGAATTAACCTAAATAGTCGTTCATTCAACCGCTTAAACTAAAAATAGCCGGGTGGATGTATAGTATGTGTATAACCATGTATAATCAGTATGTAATCCATGTATATCGGCTAGAAAAGTAAATAATGAACCCAGCCAACTATTTCTGTAAGGATCCCCAAACATCGGTGGACAACATTTCTTACAAACCTTAACACTAAGCAAGGGCATGTGTAAAAACTCATTTAGTTCATATCAAATCCAAATTCATGCATTTGTCTACAAATAATCTACACCAGCTAAGCAGAATCTGGCATGGTATGTTACCAGAGACTAACTTTCCCCCTTTTCCAGCCTTGAAAAACAGGTACCTCAGTCAACCTCAAAATATCAAGTCAAGCTTACTAGTTTAGAAACATGTAGACTTTACACCGAAATTAACATAGTATTAATTTGTATTTAAAAAAGAAAGAGTTCCACACGGAAGAGTGCAGCAAGGTCGGAAATAAACCCATGTTTTACCTATTTCTTTCTATCTACAGAAGACCAACAACTTGAATCATTCAACAGAAAAGACAAGTCAAATGTTGTTATCTTGCAATTCATCAGAAAATCTAAAGAAGCAACTATACTTACCATGAGAGGATTCAACATCAAGGATTAGGTCAAGTGCATAGTCATAGTATGGAACTTGACCACTCAATCCACAAAGATTAAAATCATCTTGAATGTAGTCATCATCAACCTCACAAAAGAACTCATTCCCACGCAGGTTACAAAACCAAGAAATCCATGATGTGTCATCTCCATCAGAACCACTAACATCAGATTCTTCACTGTCTGATTCAGATTCCTCTGCAACGTACACAACCATGGGCATTTACTCATATCATGTTTGACATGCAAGTAAGAAAGTCGGCACTAAGAAAACAGAAGCATAGGCAAAATAAATGCAGTCATTGCACTAAATGGCTGGTGTCATTAGATTAAGCAAAATATAGCAAAAAATGTTCTGGCTCTTCTTAAGGGGAGTAATGAAAATATAGAGGAAACATGTTCTGGCTTTTCCCAAGAGGAGTAACAAAAATATAGCGGAAACTATCTTACACTTTCCAGTATCTATGGGTAAAATACGCCAACTCTCTGACATAAAGCACCGGAAGATACCACTAATCAAAATTCAAGGTTGATGTAGAAAGAGTAGTGAAAAGAGAGTGGAAATTTGAGTTGGCTTTCCAAGTAACTGTAGGTAGTAAGGAGAAACAAATTGATAAATACTCTTGGTTTCAATTGCTGTGAGATACCAAATGAAAGCATCATTTATAACCACATTACTCCATCACCCTAAACCATAATTGTTAAATGCTGCAGCTGAGTGCTCATTAATAGATCCATCTACAATGAATCCACTTGTCAGGAAGTCCCAAGTAAGCAGATCTAAGAATCCGACAAAAGAAGCAATTGCTAAAAAGACCTACTATCGAAAGTCACAACTTACAACCAACAATGTGACATGCTTACAACCAGAATATTTTGCAAAAAAAAAAATGGAGTATAACCCTTTTAGAACCAGGTGATCCCCAACAGCTAATGGTACACAGTTTGAAACTTGTATAATGGGTCCGCCACTCTACCCTTCTCCACTTAAATACAAGTTCTTTGTCTGGGGTTCAAACATGTGATGTGTACCTAACCCACACATCATGCGTCTAAAATCATATAAGATTTTACCTTAAATGGTTTTGAGATTCTAGAACTATCTACAATGTAACTTTAGAAGATACAGAAGGAACCTCGAGCAGAATAGAATGACATTCCAGTAACAGCTTTTCCAGTCATGTTCCCCCTTTGAAACTTGACAGAACTTTTTCCTGATCACATTCTACGTTTTTCTTTTTTGATAAGGTACCATAATCCTGACCACATTCTAGATGCTTTCCGAAGAAAAAGAACATCCTATTACTCCAGTCAAGTTAAACGCATTTTATCAGGATACAAACCCCTACTTAAAGAACATAAATCCATGCAAGACGACCCCACTGAGAAGTGCCAAAGGAGATCCTTTACATATCCATACAGATAAATATAAAGTTTAGTGAGTTTTAGAACCAATTTATATGTATAATTTGAACAAGAAAAAGAGAGCCAATTGGATCTCCAAAAAAGTTTTAAAGAAAAAAGAATTAATTGGACAAAATATCAGGCCAAACTTAAAGCCTCAAACTCATCTCCAGCTAAATGAATGATATATGAGAACAATGTAATGCACTGAGAAACATAAATATTGATTATAGCAATAATGGAAAAGGGGGGGGGGGGGGGGGGGGGGGGGGGGATTTAACATAAAAGATGATCCTTACCATCGGAGCACTTGTTTTTTGTGGTGAGAGTAGATGAAGAGAGAGTGTCACGCTGATGATCCATATGATGATTGGGATGACGCTGATGCAATTTTCCGGTAACAACTGTAGATGTAGAGGGAACAGCTTTTTCCTTCAACGCCCTTGACGTAGACGCTGAAGACTTGTCCAACTGCTTATCTAATGCATCGTTGATTCGCTTCCCTCCAATCATTTCCGATTTGGAAGAACCACCACCACCTCGATCTCTATACATTTCCTTTCCTTCTCTATAACAATAACTATATCTATAACTCTATCAACGAAATGGAGAGAGATCGAGAAGAACTGTGTGTGTTCAGATAGTGAGATGGAGAAACGGAGATAACAAGGGTTTCGTCTAACAGAGATCGGAAGAACTCTGTGTGTTCAAATAGTGAGATGGAGAAACGGAGATAACTAGGGTTTCGTCTAACATTCCAGGGAGAAAGGACACCAGACTTCCTCAGCTTCTAATTTCTCTTTCTTTTTTTTCTTCTTAAATTGAATTTGTGTAATTAGTAGTTAGCGTTGTTCATGGTGCGGTTTGGATCGGTTATTAGTTAAAACTAAAATCAAATCAATTTAAATTGGTTTTTAAATTTCTAAACTCAAACTAAACCAAAGAAAAAAATTGTCGGCTTGGTTTGGTTTGGTTTTTTCTGTTCAAAAGTAATAAGTATGTTGAGAACATATGTATCTCGAGACACAAACATTTAGTACATGAATAATTCACAAATAAGCTATTAGATGAACAAAGTGATTCATCCAATGTACCAATTTTTAGAAACTAAAAAAACTCATTGTTAATAGCATAAAATTGGTTCAATATTCTGGAGATCTCCACATCTTATCAATAGATTTTTCAATAAAATTACACCTTAAAATATTGAGAAATTACTTCTAAAAAAAACTAATATTTCATAGTCAAAACTAATCAATTACCATCTTCTTTAGCTTGAGCTTTAAATAATTCAATGCTACATTAGAAAATTTATAAAGAATTGAGAAAGTGTGATCTTTAAAGTAATGAATACTAAGGGATTTAGACTTAAGGTTTTAATAGTTGGGGTAAAATTTAAGTGTTGGGCTTCAGAAATAGTAAAATTAAAGACTTAAGTTAATTAAAATTTATCTAAATACTTATATTTTATTGGGATAAGGGTCTGAAAAATACTTCAACTTTGGTCGAATTTGTTGTTGCGATACTGAACTTTTATGAGGACATATTACCTCCCTAGACTATTTAATACCGTATTTTAAACATATATATTTGCCCACGTGGACATAAAAAATAATGCAAAATTATACATAGTAATGTGTCCACGTGGGCACATATATACCTTTAAAATACACTATTAAATAGTTCAGGGGTAAAAAATACGGTACTAAATAGTTTAGGGAGGTAATAGGTCTTTATGAAAGTTTAGTATCGCAACAACAAATTCGACCAAAGTTGGGGTATTTTTCAGACCCTTATCCCTATTTTATTTATAAAGAACTATAAAATTTATATATATAACTTCTTGGTTTGGTTTGGTTATTTTTGCGGTTAACTTTAGTAAAATCAAAATCAAACCAAATAATATCGATTTTTCAAAATTTAAAACCGAACCTAACCAAATCAAACCAAATATCGATTTTTTTAATCGATTTGATTCGGATTGCGGTTCGATTTGATTTTTATAACCATAACCATGAACAACCCTATTAGTAGGTATTAATTATTAGTATATTATGTTGACATGTTTATTTGACCCAATGTATTTATAATGTACTCTTCCCTCCGTCTAACTATAATTGTCCACTATATTAAGAATAATTGTCCAACGATATTTGGCCAATTTAGAAATCAAGAGATAATTTACTTTTTGTGTCTATTTTACCCTTGCTATTAAATACTATTTATCATCTAACACATTTCTTAAAGCATTAAATTTAATAAATTCAAATGATAATATAGTAATATTACCCCTATTATTTATCGTTTCTTAAGAGTTGTGTCGAGTCAATAGTGGACAACTATTGTTAGACAGAGTGAGTATTAAAATTTAAATAAAAATAGAAGTTAATTATTTAAAATTTATATTAGACAAATAAGAAACTTTATAAATGATACTAAATTAAATATTTAAGATATATATTGTCTTTTGAAAATATATTATTGATAAACATATGTTCTTAATTAATATTATGAAGAAAACAATTTATTTATATTTTTCAAATTAGTATATTTCAATTGAGCTAACCATAAAAATTAAAAGCACAAGATTTCTATGAATATTATGAAATGCATGTTTGACAAAAAGATTTATATTATAAATAAAATGTCATAAATTACCAATTTTGACAAAAAAATAATAATGTAGCAAGTCTAACTAAAAAAATAAATGACTTGCAATGTGAAATCTCAAGTCAATACTACTAAAACAAATGAAACTAGAAATATAACATAAGTTCTAAATTCAAAACAAAAAATTCAACGTAATACGCTTATATCAAATTTTGACATAACATACATAAATATGATTTAAAAGACAAGAAAAACGTAAGTCTATAACTTTACTCAATAATGAATTGTACTTTTAATTTAAAAATTACAATACAAACAAAACTATGCTAATGAAAAAAAAATATGACGTTAAATATAGACCATACAAAAAAATTCATGGAATCGCATGAAGTAAAGGTTGAGAGTGAGAAGAGAATGAGAAGAAAATGAAATATAAATAATATAAAATAAAAAAATATATTTTTAAAGTTCTTTAGAATAATTAAAATAAAAACATGACTTAAAACAATAGAAATAAAAATAAATCAAATTGAAAAAATAAAAAGAAGAAATTAAAAAGTAATCATCTTGTAATTACATCATCTAATAATCAACAATATTCACAACCCCTCCTTGAGAATTGAAAAGTATAATTACTCCCTGCTAATTACACCTAATTACTTTTACATGGTCAACCAAACACCTCAGACAATGTAATTACACTCAATTTCACCAAATCTAATTATCAGTGTGGCTTTCCAAGCAGGTCCTATATCGATTTCTTTTTTGTCTTCTTCTACTTTTCTTTTCACTAGAGTTTTACTAACCAAATCAAAATATTATGTGTATTTGTGACAAATATAAAGATAGTATATGTTATGCAATTATTATAAGGTGAAAATTATTTGTATTTTTGAATTTTATTTTGGTTCCCCCCCCCCCCTTTTAGCCCCCTACACTATGTCTTGGACTATTCTAAGTGGGGTTAAGGGATTTAATCGACTTGAATCTCCCTATTCACGCCATTTACTCCGAATTTCAAAATCAGTGCTCTTAAGTTCTCTCAAAAAAGAAATTAGATTTCTTCATCTCCAAGCCTCAATTCAAGAATTCAAGCTAATATCTTTACTTCAGGTATGTGAGATTTCATCAATGAATATCTCTTCACTCATTGAGTTCCAATGAAACCTTAACTCTTTAGTCTATAATTTTTTATAAAACCTAAGGTTCTATGATTAGCATGTATTTTCAATGAAGTTTAGTTTTTCTTCGTGAATAGCCTGATCACTTGCATGATTTTACTTAAAACTTTGTATTTTTAGATGTATTATCATGAACCCACAGAGTATAAAAAATTTAATCTCTAAGATTTACGTTCTAGATTATTAGACTTCATTACTTAAAAAGTTTTCAGATAAAGTGTCTCACATATATAATCAGTATATATATCATTTAGGTCACGATCACTATGACTTCTAATTAGCTCAATAGTATGTGTTGGTGAGTCTTCATCTTTCGAGGATGATCTTATTATTTTATTCAATATTACTATTTCAGTTTTAGACATTCTAAGTTAGCTTGTGGTTTGTCCTAGAAACTCACCTTAGTAGAGGCATTTAGACAGTTAGTTTTTCTTAAGCTTATGTTTACTCAAATATTTTTCTATTTGATTTTAATAGACTATTTCAATTTTAGCTTCTGCATTAGTATTTCAACTATCTTTAGTGATTTCTTTTGTATATTTTAGTGTCATGCCGGACCGTGAGGTTAGCTTGGGATCACTCGTGGATCTAAGCATCGTGTTACAACTAAGGGTAGTTTCGAGTCGTGACACCAATGGTCCGCCGATGCGGACATCATAGTTTTAATGGGTTCCTTCCTTATTTATTCAAGGTACAAGAACCATTTTCCTCCATTTATAAGCTCGCCTAAAGTTGAAATTGTTCATTTCTTCATCACTCTATTTGATTTCAAGGTAATTCTTTTCCTCCCCACTTGTTATTGTTTTTTCGAGCTTCGTTTGCTCGACTAATCCTTGTTTTGCGCATTAATTTCTTGATTTATAATTTTGGACCATTTGATGTCCGGATTGATCCCCATCTTAGCCCAACTTTGGGGACATGTGATCCTCACATCGAGAGGAACATAATGACAAAGTTGCATTTCATTTCGTTGTTGAACTTCGAGGATCAAATTTGGACCCAATTTAATCTTGTATTAACATGTATATTCTATTTTTTTATAGAATGGTAGCATTTTGAGGCTCTTTGGAAGAAAAACTCATGAATAAAGGTTTGAGTGCAGTTTCGACCTTGAGGTAGCTTACAATTTCTTTCTTTTTAGACATGGCTTAGTTACATTCTAGATAAATTGAGTAGCATTGATCATTAGGAAGGTTTTTAGATGAGATTCTAGGTCTTTATGATCCTTCGACTCTTTTTGGCCATTTTTGGGTTGCTAGCTTAGCCCTTTTTTTAGTTGTGAAGCCTTAGATTAGGGTTAACATTAATC
Organism: Solanum verrucosum; assembly: GCF_900185275.1. NCBI lineage: Eukaryota > Viridiplantae > Streptophyta > Magnoliopsida > Solanales > Solanaceae > Solanum > Solanum verrucosum. The sequence continues at coordinate 490,724 of NW_026019999.1, read as the reverse complement.
TTGGTTGATGTTATAGGATCCTTAGACTGCTTCTAGGTGATTTTTTGTATTTTAAAGATCCTTGAGGGGGTGAGAGGGTGAGCAACACCCTAGGTCTTATCATAAATAAAAACAACAAAGGTACAAGAAGGGGGACATAAACCTCACCTCCGAACCTATGATGGTTCATAAGTCGATTAGCTTACTAAGGCCAGCTCACTCATCCCAATACTATAAAAGGAAACCTAGTATCTAAGCACCTGTGAAAGGACACCTCTTAATACAAAAATACTAGGAATGAGTAAATAAGGGAGACTATCCCATTACAATGAGAAAAAAAAATATGGATATCATCACAAAAGCTATGACTAATAAAAGAAAAGGCCTAGGTGAAGATAATAGTAACACCAATAATTACCCATGTGAGTACTTGAATTGAAACTTAAATTTATGCGCATTGGTTGGTTTGGTATGATTGTGTACCTTGTTTGGTTATTTTCGAGCTATTAGTGAGATATTATTGTGATTGTGGGCCTGAGGCCTTGGACTGGCTGGAACTTTAGGTTAGTTCGACTGTACTATGACGGGTGTTTACCGGTTGTTGTATGGTGTGATTGTATTTTTGATTGAATTTACCATGTTTGGTGTGCCTTTATACTCACAGTATCTATATTGGGCCTGATTTGAACTAGGAATGAGAGAATTATGCATGTGTGACTCTTAACAATTTTTGTTACCATTTGTTTTTGTTTTGGGCTCCGAGAGGGTGTATTACTTATTTTACTCTAGGAAAACTTGAATTTTGAAGAACGCACATCATTTCCTAAGGTCTTAGCTTTTTAAAAGGAAAAATTTACTTTAATTAGTTTGTTTTACTTTCTAGGTTTGAATACCTTGAGAATAGTACTATTGATATAAGATTTTTGGACACTAAAAAGGAGTTTGGTTTTCGAACATGTAAATTGTTGTGGCTTTTTCCAAAGATAAGCTCGAGGAAGCACTTTGTGTGGCCTGGAGGATTTATTTGGGTTTTCTTTTATATTGTTAAGCTCGAGGAAACATTCCAGGCATCCTGGGGGAACTATTCTACATTATATTTCTTGCATTACATCTGTTGTTGAGCTTAAGAAAGCATTTAGGTGGCTCGAGGGATTTTGTCGGGCTTTTACTTTTATGCATTGGCTATACGTGCATTGCACCACCTTGCATTATGACAACGCTCAAATTACCTTCGAAACAAGTTCAAAGATTAAGCAGTCTTCGTTTATAAAAATATCCAACTAATAGTCATGCTCAAATCCCACGTGGATCAATTGTCGGCAATCGAAACGACAAAGGATAGATAGATACGAGTTTGAATCTAAACACACAATTTTAAAAAAAACTATCAAATAAAAAGCGACTTTTCTAAATAAACAAGAGATTTGGACAAAGACAATATCAAGCAAGGGATAATCGGGATTTAGGAAATTCGAAAGTAAACACTCATATAATGTTCCATTGTCATCTCAACACATGTAATTCAATCAAAGGTAGGCTAGATCATCATAAATTAACACTTACCTCTTTTTGGTCTCAAAGTGCTTTATAGTGAAATCTCTTTTCGGTCTCAATTATATTCAACAATAATACACTCCAATACCGTAATCTAAACTCCTATTTCAAGTCTAGCAGTCAACAAAGTAAACCTAAATTATCTCCTTTCGGCTCATATTTAGGAATCAAAGCCAAACATAATTATTAATCTAATTCTCCACTTCATAGATTCTCTTTCAAGCTACCCATGAAGATCGGAAGCTAGATTTAAGCGTGCACTCTCAAATCATGATCAAAGCATGAAAATTAGATTAAACCTAGTCATGAAAGCATGGAATCACATACAAAAACATTAGAATGAGCAATCAAGACCCAAATGAATTGCCAATTTCGAGCACAAAACCACAATCTCAATTAGCAATCACACCCATAGTTCTAGCAACGAAGAGCAAGGAAATAAAAAAAGGGAATAAGAATTTTAACTAACTAGAACACAATCTTCAAATCCACAACTAAATTGTAAGGCAACTTGCCTTCAAATCTTTACCCAATTTGAAATATGCAAGCTTTTCTCTCTAAGTCTAAGCTAAAAGATGATTTTTTTTTCTCTAGGATTGTTGCATCCTCTAAACAATGACAGTTGGTTAGTGTAAAAAAGGTTTTTTAGGATCAATTTGGTGAAATTTCCAATCTATCCAGGTGCCAGACATTTTACCCTTTGCGGTCACGACAACCAACTCATGCAGTCGCGATGAGTTGTATTGCTGGGTCACGCGATCGCGACCTCTGACCACACGATCGCGAAATCTAAATTTCTTGTGCAACATGATTGTGACCTCTACTTCATGCGGCCGCGATGAGTAAACTTCTGCCGGTTCAACTTTCTTCCAACTAACCTCTTCTTGCTTCAATTCCACTTGGTTTCTTCAAACATCTTCTAAATAAACTCTCCATTTCATTTTCCTGCAAATATGAAGAAAACCACATTAAAAGCATCAATTCTAAATCAAAGCAAGCCAAAATGACTATGAAAACAACCTCAAATGAGTGGAATCCATCACTCATCAACACCCCAACTTAAAAACTTTGCTTGTCCTCAAGTAATGAAAATAAAAAACATAAGAGGCTCTCATATCAGTACACACCACAAATAAATTTCACTTTTTTTCAATCAAGCACAAAGAAAATAACTTTGGTTGGTACTAACAAATAGTCCACATGCAAAATTTTCACAAACTAACTCCCTCATTTTTGTAGCACATTTTCAAGAACCAAGAATCGTTAAGTGACAATAACTCAAACTCAAGAAGTGGCTCAACTCATTAGCTCGTTTTCATGATCACTTGACTCAATTAGGAACTTTCAAAATCACCGATTTATCAACTTACATGCCCTCATGGTAATGCTCAACTACACTTCATTCAATTCTAAGTGTAGGTGGTCGCTAACAAGTTTGACAATAACTCAAACTCAAGAAGTGGCTCAACTCATTAGCTCGTTTTCATGATCACTTGACTCAATTAGGAACTTTCAAAATCACTGCTTTATCAACTTACATGCTCTCATGGTAACGCTCAACTACACTTCATTCAATTCTAAGTGTAGGTGGTCGCTAACAAATATAAACCCAACTAAGAGTTGGGGTCGATCCCACAGGGACCGATAAAATAAAGAATTCAATTAAGAAGTAAAATTGTGTCCTAATTGTTTGTAAAGATAGAAGTTTTTCAACATCAAAGTAAATCACAAAGTTTTGACAGTTAATATCAAATGGGGGGATTCAGGTAACCAATTTATAACTACTAAAAATCGGAAGTAAACAAGTGGAGAAAGTTTATTGGGAGTGTGATAAGTTGAATGCTAATTTCGCGTAATGGGTGATTATGAGTTACTCAAAGATGTTGAATCTCGATGGTTAGGCTAGGTTTTAAGTGCAATAGTCATTTCTCAATCAACTATTGCAATTCAAGTGAGTTCTTTCGAACCTCAAAAACACAATTGAACAACCCATTTCCTTAATCAATCCACTTTTCCAAGATAGAATTGCAAGATTGCAATCAAACCCACGTTCTCAAGCTAGATTTGTAACAATGAAATCAATACAATCATCAACTAATAATTTGACTCTAATACTTCTTTCTCAAGAAAGTATCGAGTGCTAAGCTAGAATTGCATTTGCAACTACAATTCCTCAATTAAAACATGAACAATTAATTGAACCCACTTCAAAACAACAATGAAATCAGTAAATAACAACACCCATTAGCTAATTAACGCATTCAACTACATAATCACACCCCAAGAATTGCGGTTTTAGCCAAACATAGTAAAGAACGAGAAATACTTAGCAACGAAGTTTTCCATCAGAATTGACAACAATCCGTATCCCCAAATGCTGGAAATTAGGCTAAAAATCTCACAATCCTTAAATCTCTACTCCAACATGTAAAAACAATGTTCTAGAATGTAAAAACTCAAAAACCCAGAAGTGAACAATGTGGGAACTCCTTCTCTTCTTTTCAAAATTACATTTATATGTTCCAAGAATTTCAGCACGGAGTCAACTCGATGAAGTAAGTTGGGATTCGCCGAACTGGTCGGCGATGCATCGAGTGCTCTTCTTCTCACCTTTTTGGAGTGTCTTCTTACCAAATCGTTCTGTAACTTTCGGCAAAGTGGGTCGAATTCTCTGAACTGATCGGCCATACGCCAAGTTCTCCTCTTCCCGCCTTCTTGGCATGGCTTTTCACCACCTCTCTTTGTAACATTTGGCGCGTCGCCAAATCACTTGTTTGACCGCCAAGTTGGTTTTGTCCATGGGCTGACATGCTGGATCTTTAGGCTAGCTGAAGGTCCACTCGGTGACTCGCCGAGTGGCTTTGTCAAGTACCAACTTTGATTTCTTTCAACTTTTTCAGCTTTTTCGCTCCTATTTGCATTGTAATGTCCTTGCCTTACTCTTTTGCCTTCATTGCTGCATATTAACATTATAACATCAATTATGAGCATAAAATAGGCATTGAGGTCACTAAATCCCTGAATATTAAGCCCTAAATAAGTCGAATCCCTGACTCATCACCTCACAAGGAAAGAAATGTCCCAACACACTCACAAAGTATTTACAAGACACAGGACAAAGAGTCAAACACTCACACTCACAATAGAATATCCCATGAACACAAATTAAAATAAAACAAACCAATACAACATAATATAGCACAAACCCCGACAAGGGCAAATAAGCCATCAAGTACAAGAAACAAAATAAAACAAACCAACACAACATAATATAACACAAACCCCGACAAGGGCACACCATCCACAAATTAAAATAAAACAAGCCCGACAAGGGCATAGGCAAATGCAAAACCAATCTAAAATAAGCACAACAAGAGAGGCACTTCCAACTGAAAATGTAATTGTGTCCTCACAATACCACAATCAAAAAGAGAATATGAGGGACTCCTTGCAAAGATCATCACTCATCCAATGAGCTATCAGGATTTGCAAGGACATCATCATCAGCCTTATCACCCGAGCCACAGAATTTCTGGAGTGCACTCATCATCTTGTTCAAAAATCTGCTCTTCTTCTTTTAATGTTTCTTCATTTTTTTCTACATCCTCCCCATTTTTTCCATTCTATTTTTGAAATTTTTTTGATCTTGCACTAGAGTGGAAAGGGTAGAAGTAGCACTACCTGAGTCCGAAGAGTTTTCTCTAGGTCCTATAGGAAGACTCCAAGTTAACTCCTGAATCTGCAAGTGAATTCGAGTATCCAAAACCTACATCTGCCTTGATAAGTGGACTAGTGTCGGTGGTCCCTTCCATAACATCTCAGCTAGAGGAGGGGTAGAGTCTAAACCAGGTGAAACAATGTCCTTAGTGAATGTGCCAAATGCTAGATCTTGCACATCAATATTCCTTTTCTTCATTACTTACCTTAAACCCTTTTGTTTTAGTGAATGTATAGGGCCGTCAGGACTTCTCATGTGGCTCCACCTAATCTATCAATCATAGATAAGTAATCAAAGAAGGGTAAGAGAAACTCTTTGAACATTCCAAGACAATTTCTTGAATGTGTTGTACGATAAACTGCCCAATAATAATAATAGGAATCCCCTCTATGATGGCACAAATCAAAAGTGCTCTATTAAGAGACACATCAGTTTCATTCCTCGAAGGAATCACCCTACTATAGATGATGGAAATCCAAGTCTTGGCTTCAACTCTGAACTTTGAAGAGTCGATCTGGTGGTTATTCTCAATCCATTTAGATCTATGGTCACCATGCAAGTGTGTCACAAGGAACTTTTGGCCCATGTCTCTTGCTCATGCCTTATGAACATCATTATCAACATCAGAAAGGCCATAATAAGCATTGATCCTCACAAGATCAAAACGAAATTGCTTTCCCTGGTCCGTGACTACCAAGTCACTGAAGAAGTTTGTTTTGGTGACATTATCATAGAACTTTCGCACCTCCGTGTAATTATCCTTGATAGGCTTCTCTTTGAAACACAACCACCGACTAGCCTCAATTAGCGCGTAGAAATTGGCATGCGCTCTTGAAGATTTTTCAAGAGAAAACCCCTCTCCTTTGTGATATTTTTTGTGAAGAGGCGATCATGCAACCAGTGGCATTTGGCAGACACAAATCGCTCTTGATCATAGATTTCATTACCCAAAACATTTTCTTGTTTCCTCAACTTGGTTGACATTGTCAACCATGCTTTTGCAAATAAAGTACCTATACAAGATGCAAACATGTCAAATAAATTTAAAGGCACGTAAAGCAATGTATTATCAAGAAATTATGCCAAAGAAGTGAGTGAAAAAGAAATCAGGCAAAAAGGGGTAAAGCTATTGTTTTTAGCATAAAATTCGGCCAGGCAGACGATTCAACGCAATTGCAAGATGGACCTATGAGATCGTGAGACTCACTTTCACCCTCTCCGCTTTCTTTTCTTGAAAAGTTTCAAGTCATCACGATCGCATGATTAGACATTGCGATTGCAAAATTTCAAAATTTAATACATTGCGATCGCGGGATAAGACATCGCGATCGCGTAGAATAATTCAACCCAGAAAATTAAACTTCACTTTGACATTTCATCTAACAGGTTGTGAGCAACCTTTTCTCATGCCTTTTTCACACGAAATTCAACACCCCAACACCAAAATTTTAAGTTTACACTTAGGATGCAACATTAAACAACACCCAACACAAAAAGTCAGTTTTTCAATCACAAATCATGATCACAATGTAGGGTGAGAATCAACCCCTTTTCAAACTACTTACCAATTTCAAAACTAATCAAGAGAAAGAGAAAGATCATACCTTAAGTGAGGAGCAAAAACTTGAAGGGAGTTCTTGCAACAAAATGACCTAAGGAATTGATTTTATAGGGGGAGAAGTATTTGGGACATTTTAGGGAGTTATTTGGTACAATGAACCTGATTTAAAACTGCATCATTTTTAAATTCACACAAGTCATCGCGTCGTGACCCTGCTCCTCGAGATCGCGACAAGAATTTGCTTTCCTTTTGCGAATGCGACACCAGTCACTCGCGATCGCAGACTTGAGGTTTTAACGCATCGCAATCGCGGCCAAAGGCTTTTGCGATCACGATAAGTAACTTGGTGCTAGACTTGCTTAAGTTACTGTCCATTCGGGTGATGAAAGCGCAAAAAAGGCGATCCGCCTAATTTCTTAGGAGCTCTTGAGTGTCCAAAAATGTGCCAAATCCTATTTTTGAAGGTGTTTTCACCCCAAACTTCAATCCCAATCAATTTTATGCATTCAAATTTGTTCAAAACACCACCATGAACTTTGAAATTATGAGGGTTAGTCAAAAACATAAATAAACTCTAATTTATAATTCAAAAAACTTGCAATTAAACTTATTTTGATACCAATGGGTTGCCTCCCATCAAGCAAACAATTTAATGTCGCGAAACAACGCCAGGTACATCACCTTTTGTGTTTCCACTTCGAGGCAATGAACCTTCTCCCCAACTTTATATCATTTTTACAGTAAGGAGCGTGGGGAGTGCATTAGAGCATCAAACATTTCACTTGATCCCTCCACTTTGAAGACTTGAATTTCTTACCCAATTTTGCATCATTCTTGCGTTTTGGATCTTTGGGAAAGATTGAGAGAGTCACTAGGCCACTTGAAAATGCTTTTCATGATTATTGGCCCTCAATTGAGTGACATTCTTGATTCCCCATGAACTAGTGTTTCCATTAATGATCTTTTTTGTTTTTTCTTGCAACTCTAGTATCATGTCATTTACTCCAACTTCATGGATTGTTATTGGTTTGGGTTGGTTTCACACGCTCAAGATATCTTCTATATCCACCTTAATCCCCTCTTGTGTTCTCGTATCGGCTTTCAACATCTCGAACTTTAGTTGAACTGTCTCATGCTAGACGTAATCAACTGACACTATTTTGGTTCAAGTGCTAAACGATCGCGTGTAGTGATATAACCTAACCAAGGGTTGGGATCGTTCCCACAGGGAGTGGTTTTTAGAATTAGTAGAAAAATAAAATCAAGTTCTAATTAGTCATAGCTATAAATATTAACGAATAAAAACAAACTAAATCTAAGGAGTGACGCAAGCGTCAATTATCAATGGGGGTTTGTATTAATTAACAACTAAAAAAACAGAGTAAAAATATAAAGAAACGAGATATGGAGAAGGGATTCTTGGGATGTGATAGGAATACAGGTTAACTAGACTATCGGGTACATACTTTTGATAGTAAATTGTTGATTTGTGACTAGGCTAGACTATAGTGGGGCTAAATTCTCTCTCGAGCAACTTACCCCGAATCAACTCGGTTTCTCTCAAACGCCGAGTTGCCGCATTAAGCACATCCTCCGCCTTAGCCCATTCACTCTCTCGAGCTGAATGTGTGGTAGAAGGACTAGGATTCACTCTCTCGAGCTGAACCCATGTCGACCCAATACCACCAGCTAACAATTTAGTAGTCTTAGTTTTACGACCTCTCTCTCGAGCAAGCCAAAAACACTAAGATGAAATCGTATTTGCAACTACAATCCCATTAAGTTCATACACAACTACTAAACGAAATCACATTTAAACAACAAATAAACCATCAACAAGCAAGACCTAACAAATAATTTAACCCATATTCATAAAATCACACCCCAAGAATTGGGGTTTTAGCTAGACATGTAAAAGAGATAAAAATTTATACCAATATCAGTTTTCATCAACTGGGTATGAAGAATTAAGTCTTAAAACATGTCAAGGGTGAAGAATATTCGAGAACCACGTCCAATTTCTTGGAGTTTATACCATTTGTATCTTCAAGGTCTTAGAACAAAGTTTCCAAAACCCTCTAAAACTTAAACTCTCTCAAAACTGTAAAAAGTTCGAATAATAGAAGTGATATGATATAATATGTTTAAATAAGTATTTATAGTGGTTGAAAATTTGTGCTGCGGAGGACCATTCAGCGCAGTTAGTCGGGATTGCCGATACGCTCGGCGATCCGCCTTTTGGTCGATTTCATCGCCTTCCTTCTTTAGCCTTCAACCTCTTTGCATTTTGAGTTGTTGGGCGATATGGTACTGCTTCGAGGAACTGATCGGCGACACACCGACTGCTCCATTTCTCGCTAACTTGACCTTTTCCTTCAAGGCTCAGCACACTGGAACAAAAGACAATCTCCAGGCCCATCGACGACTCGCCAACTGGGATCGGAGATCTTCTGGCCTTCATTTCTTTGTTCTTTTCAGCCGCCTTGTTCCTTCTTGCCAAGTAGTGTCCATGCTTTCCCTCAAACTCTAAATATCTGAAACTTAAGGATTTTCATTAGATATTGAGACAAAATATGCGTTTGAGGACACTAATTCTATCAAAATATAGCCCTAAATGAGCCCAACTTGTGGACCCATCAATACCCCCAACTTAAACTTTTGCTTATCCTCAAGTAAAACTCAAGTTCGGTAGTCCAAAAGGAATGTCTCAAACAGTGCTACACAAGACTCAACCATGAATGTACACAACAAGAATCAACTTACTCATGCAAGAATCAATTGTATACTCACAGACTTTGTGACACACCATTATCAAAGATTCTCAAGCTCACTATACTTGCTTCAAATGCAAGTTCAAGCTCAACAAAGGTATTCAAATGCCCTCACACAAAGAATGATTCCATATTCACACATAATGGTTTAATCATTTAAAATTCTGGAATCAAATGCAACACTCACTCTCACAAAGAAGAACACAATGCATGCTTTCACCCATAGGTTTGCCCGTATTTTCCAATCAACAATTGTTCTCAAGATCAAAAAGGTTTTTTCAAGGCTTGTAATGGGGCAGAGTGCAAAGGTATGGTTATTTATGCTTAGTGACTTTCATCCTCGTGAAATGTGGTGCTTTCAACACTCCCTTTCCTCTTCTTTCATCAATTTCTTTAGTGCTCATAAGTCATCCCATTATTCACTTTCCATGGATTGCTTAGGAACCCCATTTCTTTTGTACTTTATTTCACAACTTTTTCATTCTTTTCTTTCTTTCTTTTTTTGTATGGAGGGATTCCATTTTTTTCAACACCATGGGTTAAAGGTTCTTGCACTTCTCGACTTGCCTTTTCTTTTCACCATACCCCCAACTTAGGTTTTTGGCCTAAGTTGGCTATTCAATCAACCACGAATCACGAGGATTATAGGTAGCGGATTAAGAAAGGTCATGTTTTCATCAAGTTTCTTCCAAAGAAAGGTAAGGCTCAAGGGTGTTCAAAAGAGGTTCACACACTCACAAGGTAGGCCACAAAAGAGGTATATGTCAAATTAGCTCACACTCTTCGAAGTTACCTAAGATCATATCAAGAGATAGCCTTACTTACTCGACTGGACCAATGGGGCAAATTCTACGTGTTATCATGCATGGTTCACAATAAGCTCATCACACAAGGCATAGACACCAAAGTCAAACAAGACTCCACACTTTCACTAGTGTGCAACGTTCATCACAAGAGAATCAATTTGATAATTGGCTAGTCACACAGAGATGCAAAGAGTTCACATATTGACTATGTAACTTCAATTGGTCTCATCGTAGCCGTAAATTCATGTTCGTTCGATTATGAGCACTATTTGAGTCATCGATATTGATCAAAACCGATACTCAAATTTGCTAAAGAATAGCAACATTCCACACGTACAAGAGGTGGTGAAAATTTTAAAATTTTTCGAAAGGGTGAAAATCATTTACAATTTAAAATAAAAGGAGCCACAAGCTCAAACATCCACAAGAAGCAGTGTAAAACACAACATTATGACTCACATACCAACAAGAATATAGCACACAAAGGTGGGCCACACCCCACCACAAATAAAATAACATTAGTTCTCAAATGCAACTAACATAATATCCAAAATTTAAAATGAAGAAAGACAGAGAGGGAGGTAAAGAGGGGATCCTGTCTAAGCAGTCGCTCCATCTGTCTGTGTGTCAGTGCCCGGGGTATCAGTTTGGCCTGTACATTGGGTCACACCAGAAGGACCAGCTTCACTAGAGCAACAAAATGAGTGTTTGCCATGGAAGCCTATACAACCGCATCTATCCTAATTGCTTCAGTCTCTGTCAGGTCCTCATCTGCAGCATCCACAGTTTCCTCGAGCATTTCCTCGTCTGTCTCTGTCTCTGTCTCTGACTCAGGCTCAGCTGTCTGGTTAACTCTATACTCATTTCTGGTAGTGGCAGGAGGCATTTCTAGCACATCTGGGATCTCTACCATTCCAAAGACCATGGACATATCGGTGGCCTTCAACTGATCCATATCAGTCCTCAGAGCAGTAATAGCGGCCTTTAATGTTGTCACCACATCTGTGGCCCCTTGGTCACGCTCACACACCACTATTCTAGTCTCAAGGGTGTCAATGGTTGCTCTCATCGGTGTCACAACATTAGGCAGGGCAATCTGAATCATGCCTGGAATGGAGGTTTCTAGGTTGGCAGCCCGACGATCAGCAGACTGGGCAAGCTGTCCCATCTTGATCAAGGATGCCTGAGTGATCGGTGCACGAGATGCAACGACGGCAGTAAGTCTGGCAGTAATGCGGCAACAGAAGAACCTGGACTGTTAGCAACAGTGGAATTAGATGTACCTGAAGGCCCAGGGGCCGAAGTAGGCAAAAATGCCTCTGCATGTATGGATTTAGTGGCGGTAGCTTCCTTCTGCTTCTTCTCCGCCTGATCCTTAAGATATTCAGCTTCGATTCTCCGGATATCAATAGAGGATGTGGGCATCACTTCCACATATTTCTTGGCATCTCGAGGTACCCAAGCTCGTTTGCACAATTCTGTGATCAATATTGGGAATGAAAGTGAGGTTTGGCGCTGCCTTGCACGCATGAGTATTTCTGAAGCAACTATTGTACCCAAGTTTATACGAGTTTCCTCTATGATGCAACCCAGGCAGGCTGCCTTAGCAAGGCGAAGAACCGACTCATTCTGGGATGGGATAATTGTGCTGCTGATAAAACCGAAATAGAATCTTGCGGTAATGTTCATTTTTTTCTTTTCAATCGGCGCTCCTTCATTCAACCACTTCGGAGAATCATTTGAAATAAGTGGGGCTAACCACTCTTTCATCTTATCCAGCTTCTTTGTTCTGATCAAGTGTAGGCAGTGATCCCTAATATTCATTGACATGCCCAAGACTGTGTTGATCGCCTCACTATCACACTTCATCCTCTGGCCTCTAACAACCACGTAGTCAACTTCTTTGAAAGCTGCTGCTAGCTGCTTTTTTTGGGATATTAATGCACTGTATGCACTGTAGAACTCTCTTACTCAGTTTGGAATAGAAGGGCCACGGGGTTTGGTGAAGATTTGGAACTTGTGGTGTTTTAGGCAATCCATTATTTTCGGGTACCTGTCGATCACTCTGTCTGTAGACAGACGTTTCTCTTCAAGAATTGTCCTTAGCCCTTCAGTCTTTAATTTGTTCATTGACTTGGGAGGAGGCCCCTGTATTGGTGGTGTAGGCACCATTGCTTGCTCTGGAACTGTAGGAGGAGAGGTGGTCGCCTGAGGGGTTCTGATCCTAGATGGATCATTCAATTTTTTAGAGCGTAGTTCTGCCCTACGTGCTACTACCAGTTTATCATCATCTGACTGCATTGTTTGGGGTTCCTGCTGCTCACCCTCACTCTCCGAGGCGGTAAGGTAAGTATCATGGATGCCCTCACTGTCAGAGCTCGCCTCTGGTGATGCAGGTGTTTTTTCTTCACCTTTTCCTTTTTCACCAATCGTGGAAAATTTCTTAGTTTTGCCCTCAGAGCTGCATTCTCTTCATTGTAACTTTTTTTGCTTTCCCTTGCTGTGGCAGGTTTCTTCCAGCAAATTTAGATCTAGCCATTTCTGAAAAATATCGGGAAGGAGTTAGAAAACTGTCAGCTAAAATCACAGAAAAGGAAGTTCAGGAAAACTTGCTAACACTATCGGCGAGTCGCGTTATTGCTTAGGCGAACTCGATTGAGCTCGCAAAAAGGATTAGCTAGAGAAGTTCAGACAAGTTGGCGATGGGATGATTATTTGGCGGGTCGCTGACGGTATTCGGCGAGCGAGAGTCAGTTCGTCGAAAGTTACAGTGCAAAATGAGTTCAGGGATATAGACTAAGGGCGATCAAGAAAAATATTTTGGCGAGTCGCCGAACACCTTTTGCAACTTTAGGCTTCTCGCCGAAAGTTACAGAGCCAAACAACAAGTAGAGCATGAACTTAAAGGCGAGATGGAGACATTAGGCGAACCGCCAAGTGATTCGGCGAGCTCAATCCAGTTTGCCAAATGACTGACCGTGCCTAATCTCAATCCATATTCTTGAAGTCAACCCCGCAACCCCCAAAATAAAATTTTAAGTGTGCACAACTCAAATATGCAGCAGAACCCATAACACCCAATGTCTCGTGGTACTTAGACTTCTACCGATTCAAAATCAACAACAAGTAAGCATAACCCTATGAACTCTTTTTCATTTTACGCACAAATTAGCAAGATTTCAACAGTAGTACACTACGGGCAAGATACTCAAATTATAGCAGGCAAACAAACATCCTGATACTACCAGAGAGGCCCAGCACACTTCAACAGGATAAAATCACTTGAATAAGAGCATAAATACCAAAAGTAAATACAGGGTTTGAAAAACAAACCTTTTTGGCAGATAAAATCAAAACTGTGATGCTAGGCGGCAAATTAATCCAGATCCAGACACCAATTAATCAACTAAAATACTTGTAAGATGCAAAAATTTTGGAAATATTAAGTAGGTGCGATTTTGCGAAGGTCAACAGTGAGGGGAAATGAAAGGATTGATAGTTTAAACCTTTGGCTTTATAAAAACTATCCAGATGTCGCCCATTCGGCGTCATTAGTCGAATTCGCTAAACTACTTGGAGGCACGCCTAACGTTCACTTACCTCGCCGAATTGCATGGACTTCCAATTAAACTGGGATTCAAATCGGCGGACTAATTGGCAATTTCCTACCAGATCGGTGATCTGCCAATAATTTGATGAGTTCGTCGAGTTTTACAAAGTCCAAGTTGAATTTTCCTTGAATCCAATGGCGGGTCAGGTCAAGGTCGCGGACACCTTTGGCGATTCGCTGACTAGGCCTTTATCTCGCCAATTCTTGTATTTTTTCAAATAATTTCCTCACTTTGTCCTGCACATTTAACACACCATTATTCTAAAATAACACAAAATTGTAAAACCTTGGTATGCCTCCAAAGAAGCGCCTTAGTTATAGTTGTGGCACGACTTCCCCACTTAATTTTGATTTGTGGAGACGAGACAACACATGACCCATTTGGGTTTCTACAACTGAATGATATGAAATGAGAAGCAATTATCTCATTCAACATTAAAACATTCTCTTTTATCTCATTTAACGCCTTGTCGTGACTTTAGACCTTGTGAAGAATGAGTGAGAGCATCTCTGCTATTTGTCCACCCTCATTTACATTAGGCTTCATGCGCTATTGATGGGGAATGTACCGGTCTTTATTTTTGTCCAGCGCTTCCAATTCCATGATCTTTTTGGTCACTAGATCCAGCTGGGTCAACAGTGTGGCCAAAATATGGTCCTTCTCAGTCTCTTTGTTGGTCATTACTAGGTTATAAAGAAGATGGGCTGCTATTGCGTAGGGTAATCGTGAGAGACCCCCCAGAAATATTTGATCAGCCATTCTTCAGTTTTCTGGGCCAAGACTTTTGCAAAAGCAGTCCAATAGCACGTTTCATAAAACTCCATGAGTTGGGTGGTGCAGGAAGATTGACTTAAATTTCAGCCACAACTCATGGATTGACTCCCTCTCCAATTGTTTGAAACTTAGGATGTGTAACACCCCGTATTCGAAAATAGAGATTTCAGATTTCTGGTGTTACAGGTGGCACTCACGGACACCATCCATGGACCGTAGATGGACTCACGGTTCGTCCTGCAGGTCCGTGGTTCGTGACAGAAAACTTTCCCAGAACTCAGTCAGAAAATTTGGCTAAGTATTGACCCACGGACGGACTTACGGTCCGTAAGTCAGGTCACGGATCGTAGTTCGTGTCCGTGGATCGATGCCCCAAAAGCCCAGCTTCAGTCCTGATTGACGGTTGACCAGCACAGACCGTCAATCGATCCATGGTCCGTAGGTCTGACCATAGGTGAGGATTAGCAGCCAGTTAGCTGAAAATTATTGATGGGTAAACTTTAGATGGTTATAACTCTTAGCACAAAAGAAATTAGGTATCCCATGACCTATGATATGATAGATAATTGAATTATCTTTCCAACGCCACCGAGTTTGCTAAATTACGACCTCCGAGTAAAATGTTATGCTCGTTTTACTGAAGCCCTGTCGGGCAGACTCGACCTACTGACCCATTCGACGGACCGTAGGTCCAATTCGTCAGTCACTCCGATAGCAATTAATTCAGGGGTCTTTTGGTCTTTTCCTATTTCGTTTAACCCCTAAGATACGTCGTTTTGACCCTAAATCATGAGGTTTTAGTCAGTTTAAACTTAGAAACATAATTAGAACTTACCTTAGTCAAAATCATTAATCAAAACTTAGAAAATTAGAATCAAGAGAGGAGAAAAAGGTCAAGAACCCTAGTTCAAGAACGTAACAAGTTTTCTTCAGTTCCAGCCCCGAAATCGAAAGATTTCTCCATGGAATTCGTCACCAGGTATGTGGGATTTCACTAGTGGGTTCCTTTCGCCCATTAGGTCCCTATAATTTAGTTAGATTCTTCATTCCATGATTATGGACAGACCTAGGGTTTCTAGAATTTGAACATATCATCATGAATTAGTTATTTAAATGTTCCAAATCATATTATCATGTTATTGCTCAGTTTATCGCATGAATTTCAGAACCCTAGCTATGTATTTCTTTAGTTCTTGAATTACACATGCTAGGTCAGATATTTCAGTATTCAGTTATACATGCCTCAGTTTATAAATGCATAATTATCAAATTAATTGTTGCATTCTCAGTTTGTATGTTCAGTTCGAGCTATCCAGTAACTTACAGAAATTCAGTCATAATGTATTAATTACTTAATCCATTGGGAGTAGCATAATACCGAGTTGGACTAGGGTTCAACGTACCCATATAGTCCCAGAACTACGAGCCACGTAGGTGTAAGTCCCCTCTGTGGGCAATATCAGTTTAGTGATCACGCCAGCATGCCTCTATACCTCTGGCAGGGTATATTGGGTCCTCTTGATGGGGCATATATATTGGACTCCACATTTAGCTCATGTGGTTTTATTGTCGGTTATTAGTAGCTCCCATAGTTCAGTCATACTCTATTCCATTGACCACATTTACAGTTCATTCAGTATTCAGTCAGCATGTTATAAATTGGTCATTGCATTCAGTTAGCTCAGTATTTAGTATTTATATCATGTTCAAATTATTTCATTGCTTTATTGCTTTGTTCAGTTATATATTCTTTCAACTTTACTCTATCCTGCATGCTCAGTACCTTTCAAGTACTGACGCATACGTGCGCTACATCTTCTCGTGATGTAGGTTCAGGTTCTCAGCATCCAGATCACGCTTAGATCGGTTCCCGATCTTCAGTTCAGCAACATTAGTGGTGAGTCCTCATTCTTCGAGGACTAGTGACATGTTTATCTTTATCACTTTTAGTCTTTAGTTTCAGTTTTGCTAGACCTAGTTGGGGCATGTCCTAACATTTCTAGTCAGTTTAGAGGCTTATTTCAGACATAGTTAGATTCAGCTTAGTATTGAGTTAATAACTTCTTTGTATTAAACTCATCAATTTTCATTTATCTCAGTTATAAGTATATGAGTATTCTCCATCTCTTTAGTTTATTTATGATTTAGCTTCCGCATCAGTTTATTATCTATAGTATGCTCATGATCATGCTAACAGGGTTAGGTTGGGATCACTTGTGGTCCTAGGTCCCGTGTCCGCGTCTCAGGGGTAGCTCGGGGCGTGACAAACTTGGTATCAGAGCTTTAGGTTTAAGTGTCCTAGGATGTCTGAAAAGCCGCACTAGGTAAAGTCCTTTTCATGGGTGTGTAGTGCGCACCACATCTAATGAGAGGGAGGCTACAAAGTGTCTTAGGAAAAATCTTCATTTTCTTGTTACTCTTATCGTGCGTAAGGTATGATCTAATTCCATTCTAACTCGACGTTCTACGTTTCAGTGATCATACCTCCTCGTAGAGCTTATGCCGGGAACGCAAACACAACTCCTCCAGTTCCGGATCAGGAAGTCTCAAATGTTGAATTCAGGAATGCCATTCAGATGTTGGCTCAGAGTGTCGCTAACCAGAACAATCAGCGGGTTCAAGCTCCTGTGAATGCAAATGGTAGATCAGCAGCAGCAAGGGTCCGTGACTTTGTTAGGATGAATCCACCAGAGTTTTTAGGATCACAATTTGGAGAAGATCCCCAGAATTTCTTGGATGAGATCAAGAAGATCTTTGAGGTAATGCAGGTCACTGGGAATGATCGGGTTGAGTTGGCATCTTACCAGCTGAAGGATGTGGCTCATACCTGGTACACTCAGTGGAAGGAGAACAGAGGTGCAGATGCCGCTCCTATTACTTGGGATTGTTTCAGCGAAACCTTTCTGGACAGGTTTTTCCCCATAGAGTTGAGAGAAGAAAGGGCCCAGGAATTTATGAACTTAAGGCAGGGTAACATGACTGTCCAAGGGTATGGGCTCAAGTTGAACCAACTCTCCAGGTATGCTCCTCACATGGTTGTTGATTCCAGGGCTCAGATGAATAAGTTTTTGTATGGAGTGTCAGACTTAGTGAAAACAAAGTGTAGGAATGCTATGTTGTTGGGAGACATGAACATCTCTAGGCTCATGACTCATGCTCAGCAGGTTGAGGGTGATAAGCTTAGGGAACGAGCTAAGGAGACTAAGAAAGCCAGAACAGGTAACTATGACTATTCTCAACAGAAATCGAGTGGTGGAAATCGCTCGCAGTTTCAGCAGAAGTCTTCGACTCCAGCCCCTTCATCAGCTAGTGTTCCATCCCCCAGGTTCCGTAATGATCAGAAAGGTAGGGCATCAGGCTCTAAGTCTCAAGGTAGTGTTTCAAGCACCAAAACCTACCCAACTTGCCAGAAATATAGTAGGAACCATCCGGGCGAGTGCCTTGCAGGTAAGGAAGGAAATAATGGTAGAGCTCAGTCTACAACTTTAGCAGCACCAGCAGGTCGCCCAACTCAGCAGGGTAACTCTTCTGGTACTGGTGGCGGACAGCGCCAAAACAGGCTCTATGCTTTTCAGACTCGTCAAGATCAGGAAGGTTCTCCTGATGTAGTCACTGGTACGTTACGAGTCTTTGATCTTGATGTTTATGCTTTATTAGATCCAGGGGCAACTCTTTCTTTTGTAACTCCTTATATAGCAGTCCAATTCAGTGTTAGTCCAGAAACTCTTTCAGAACCTTTCTCAGTCTCTACTCCAGTTGGTGACCCAGTTATAGCTAGACGGGTATACAAAAATTGCCCTGTCACAGTCTCTTAGAAAGTCACCTCAGCAGATCTTGTAGAGTTAGAAATGGTAGACTTCGATGTCATTCTAGGCATGGATTGGTTACATTCCTGTTATGCCTCAGTCGATTATAGAACTAGGATTGTTCGTTTCCAATTTCCAGACGAACTAATCCTAGAATGGAAGGGTAGTAGCTTAGCGCCTATGGGTCGATTCATTTCTTACCTTAAGGCTAGAAAGATGATCTCTAAGAGTAATCTCTATCATCTAGTTCGGGTTAAGGATTCTAGCTCCGAATCCCCAACTCTTGAGTCAGTCCCTGTAGTCAATGAGTTTCCAGAAGTGTTTCCAGATGATCTTCCCGGAGTTCCTCCTGAAAGGGAAATCGACTTTGGAATTGATCTCCTTCCAGATACCCATCCTATTTCTATTCCTCCTTACAGAATGGCTCCAGTTAAGCTTAAGGAATTGAAAGAGCAGTTGAAAGACCTTCTAGATAAGGGCTTCATCAGACCTAGTATTTCGCCATGGGGTGCACCAGTGTTATTCGTAAAGAAGAAAGATGGTTCTCTCAAAATGTGCATTGACTATAGGCAGTTGAAAAAGGTCACAATCAAGAATAAGTATACCATCCCCAGGATTGATGACTTGTTTGACCAACTTCAGGGTGCTAGTCATTTCTCAAAGATAGACCTCAGATCAGGTTATCATCAGCTTAAAGTCAGGGATAGTGACATTCCGAAGACAACCTTCAGAACTCGGTATGGTCATTATGAATTTGTAGTTATGTCATTTGGACTAACCAATGCTCCTGCAGCTTTCATGGATTTGATGAACAGAGTGTTCAAGCAGTACTTGGACTTGTTCGTTATCATCTTTATTGATGATATCCTCATTTACTCTAGGAATGAGGAAGAACATGCTACTCATTTGAGAGTTGTTCTGCAAACTCTCAAAGATTGCCAGTTATTTGCAAAATTTAACAAGTGCGAGTTTTGGTTACAATCAGTTGCCTTCCTTGGGAATATTGTGTCTAGTGAAGGAATTCGAGTAGATTCCCAGAAGATAGAAGCAGTGAAACAATGGCCCAGACCTACCTCTGCTACAGATATCAGAAGTTTCTTAGGTCTAGCAAGTTATTACAGAAGGTTTATGGAAGGATTTTCATCCATTGACTATGTTAACTCAGAAAAAGGTTAAGTTCCAGTGGTCAGATGATTGTGAGAAAAGCTTTGCAGAATTGAAAACTAGGTTGACTACAGCTCCTGCCTTGACTCTACTAGAGGGTTTAGATAGTTATGTGATCTATTGTGATGCATCCAGAGTCGGCCTAAGTTGTGTGTTGATTCAGCGAGGTAAGGTTATAGCTTATGCTTCTAGACAACTTAAGGTGCATGAGAAGAACTACCCAACTCATGACCTCGAGCTAGCATCAGTGGTGTTTGCACTTAAGATTTGGAGACATTACTTGTATGGTGTTCACGTAGATGTGTTCACAGACCATAAGAGCCTTCAGTATGTGTTCACCCAGAAAGAGTTGAATCTTCGCCAGAGAAGGTGGCTTGAGTTCCTCAAAGATTATGATATGACCGTGCATTACCATCCGGGTAAGGCGAATGTAGTAGCAGATGCCCTTAGCAGACTATCTATAGGTAGTGTAACACATGTTGAGGAAGAAAGAAAAGAGCTAGCAAAGGATGTTCACATACTTGCTCGCCTAGGAGTTCGTCTTATGAGCATGTCAGATGGTGGTGTAACGGTTCAGAATGGGGCAGAATCTTCTTTGGTAGTTGAGGTTAAGGAAAAGCAAGACAGTGATCCAATCTTGCTTGAGCTTAATGGTGCAGTCCACAATCAGAGAGTGGAGGTTTTCTCCCAAGGGGGAGATGGTGTGCTTCACTACCAGGGGCTATTATGTGTTCCTAATGTGGGCGAGTTGAGACAACATATTCTTGCAGAGGCCCATAACTCCAGATATTATATTCATCCAGGCACCACTAAGATGTACCGCGATCTGCGGGAAGTCTATTGGTGGAATGGTATGAAAAGAGATATAGCCGACTTTGTGACTAAGTGCCCCAATTGCCAGCAAGTAAAAGGTAGAACATTAGAAACCAGGAGGTATGACTCAAGAGATTGACATTCCTACTTGGAAGTGGGAAATGATCAACATAGACTTCATCACAGGTTTACCTCGTACTCGTAGACAACATGACTCCATTTGGGTGATTGTTGATAGGGTTACTAAGTCTTCTCACTTTTTGGCGGTCAAGACTACAAATTCGGTGGAGGATTACACCAAGCTTTACATTAATGAGATTGTGAGGTTGCATGGGGTTCCTTTGTCTATCATCTCAGATAGAGGTCCTCAGTTTACATCTCATTTCTGGAAGTCATTTCAGAAAGGTCTTGGTACTCAGGTTAATCTTAGCACAACATTTCATCCGCAGACGGATGGTCAGGCAGAGCGTACCATTCAGACCTTAGAGGACATGTTGTGATCTTGTGTGATCGACTTCAAGGGTAGTTGGGATGATCACCTTCCTCTTATTGAGTTTACCTACAACAATAGTTACCATTCCAGCATTCAGATGGCCCCTTATGAGGCATTGTATGGGCGTAGATGTAGATCTCTAGTTGGTTGGTTTGAAGTAGGTGAAGCAGCCTTGATAGGACCAGATTCGATCCTTGATGCTATGGAGAAAGTGCAACTCATTAGAGATAGACTTAAGACTGCTCAGAGTCGCCAAAAGTCTTATGTAGATGTGAGAAGAAGGGAATTAAAGTTCCAAGTTGATGATTGGGTTTTCTTGAAAGTGTCACCTATGAAGGGGGTGATGAGATTTGGCAAGAAAGGGAAGCTCAGTCCCAGATATGTAGGCCCTTACCGGATCTTGAAAAGGATTGGTAAAGTGGCTTATGAGTTAGAGTTGCCAACAGATTTAGCAGCAGTGCATCCAGTCTTTCACATTTCTCTTTTGAAGAAGTGTGTGGGTGATCCAGCATCCGTAGTGCCATTAGAGACTGTGGCTGTAAAAGATAGCCTTTCTTATGAGGATGTACCAGTTGAGATTCTCGATCGTCAGGTTAGAAGGTTGAGAAACAAAGTAGTCGCTTCAGTCAAGGTTTTGTGGAGGAGTCAGTCTGTAGAGGGAGCTACTTGGGAAGCAGAAGCAGCCATGAAGTCCAAGTATCCTCACCTCTTTCCTTCTGATTCCATTCCAGCTTGAGGTAATAGTTCCTCTTTAGTTTTTTCAGTCATTCATGCGTAAATTCAGTCTTAGAATCATGTTCCATCAGTTTGTAGTTGCATTTTCAGCGTATTTGCATGTTCTTGGAACTTAGTTCAGTGAAAATTCATTTCTCAGTGTTTAGTGGTAGGGATTGCAGCCCTCTCCCTCTATTTCAGCTAGATTAGTCTTCATTCGAGGACGAATGGTCCCAAAGGGGAGATAATGTAACACCCCGTATTCGAAAATAGAGATTTCAGATTTCTGGTGTTACAGGTGGCACTCACGGACACCATCCACGCACCGTAGATGGACTCACGGTCCGTCCTGCAGGTCCGTGGTTTGTGACAGAAAACTTCCCCAGAACTCAGTCAGAAAATTTGGCTAAGTGTTGACCCACGGCCGGACTTACGGTCCGTAGGTCAGGTCACGGACCGTAGTTCGTGTCCGTGGATCGATGCCCCAAAAGCCCAGCTTTAGTCCTGATTGACGATTGACCATCATGGACCGTCAATCGATCCACAGTCCGTAGGTCTGACCGTAGGTGAGGATTAGCAGCCAGTTAGCTGAAAATTATTGATGGGTAAACTTCAGATGGTCATAACTCTTAGAAAAAAAGGAATTAGGTGTCCCATGACATATGATATGATAAATAATTGAATTATCTTTCCAACGCCACCAATTTTGCTAAATTACGACCTCCGAGTAAAATGTTATGCTCGTTTTAGTGAAGCCCTGTCGGGCAGACTTGACCTACGGACCCAATCGACGGACCATCGATTGATTGACGGACTGTAGGTCCAATCCATCAGTCACTCCGACAACAATTAATTCAGGGGTCTTTTGGTCTCTTCCTATTTCGTTTAACCCCTAAGATACGTCGTTTTAACCCTAAATCATGAGGTTTTAGTCAGTTTAAACTTAGAAACATAATTAGAACTTACCTTAGTCAAATCATTAATCAAAACTTAGAAAATTAGAATCAAAAGAGGAGAAAAAGGTCAAGAACCCTAGTTCAAGAACGCAACAAGTTTTCTTCAGTTCCAGCCCCGAAATCGAAAGATTTCTCCATGGAATTCGTCACCAGGTATGTGGGATTTCACTAGTGGGTTCCTTTCGCCCAATAGGTCCCTAGAATTCAGTCAGATTCTTGATTCCATGATTATGGACAGACCTAGGGTTTCTAGAATTTGAACATATCATCATGAATTAGTTATTTAAATGTTCTAAATCATATTATCATGTTATTGCTCAGTTTATCGCATGAATTTCAGAACCCTAGCTATGTATTTCTTTAGTTCTTGAATTACACATGCTAGGTCAGATATTTCAGTATTCAGTTATACATGCCTCAGTTTATGAATGCATCATTATCAGATTAATTGTTGCATTCTCAGTTTGCATCTTCAGTTCGAGCTATCCAGTAACTTACAAAAATTCAGTCATAATGTATTAATTACTTAATCCATTGGGAGTAGCATAATACTCAGTTGGACTAGGGTTCAGCGTACCCATATAGTCCCAGAACTACGAGACACGTAGGTGTAAGTCCCCTCTGTGGGAAACATCAGTTTAGTGATCATGCCAGCATGCCTCTATACCTCTGGCAGGGTATATTGGGTCCTCTCGATGGGGCGTATACATCGGACTCCACATTTAGCTCATGTGGTTTTATTGTCGGTTATTAGAGCTACCATAGTTCAGTCAAACTCGATTCCATTGACCACATTAACAGTTCATTCAGTATTCAGTCAGCATGTTATAAATTGGTCATTGCATTCGGTTAGCTCAGTATTCTGTATCTATATCATGTTCAAATTATTTCATTGCTTTATTGCTTTGTTCAGTTATATGTTCTTTTAGCTTTACTCCTGCATGCTCAGTACCTTTCAAGTACTGACGCATACGTGTGCTACATCTTCTCGTGATGTAGGTTCAGGTTCTCAGCATCCAGATCACGCTTAGATCGATTCCCGATCTTCAGTTCAGCAGCATCAGTGGTGAGTCCTCATTCTTCGAGGACTAGTGACATGTTTATCTTTATCGCTTTTAGTCTTTAGTTTCAGTTTTGGTAAACCTAGTTGGGGTATGTCCCAACATTTCTAGTCAGTTTAGAGGCTTATTTCAGACATAGTTAGATTCAGCTTAGTATTGAGTTGATAACTTCATTGTATTAAACTCATCAGTTTTCATTTATCTCAGTTATAAGTATATGGGTCTTCCCCATCTCTTCAGTTTATTTATGATTTAGCTTCCGCATCAGTTTATTATCTTTAGTATGCTCATGATCATGGCAACAGGGTTAGACTGGGATCACTTGTGGTCCTAGGTCCCGTGTCCGCATCTTGGGGGTAGCTCAGGGCGTGACAGGATGTGATCCCTAAGAGACATCATTCTCAGAAGAGACAAATCCATTTGATCACCGTCTCTATCAGACATGCTCCACTGTCCTATTCAAAACAAACGAGCAAAACAAAGCTAAAAATTAAGTAAGTAAAACTATAACTAACAAGAACAAAAATCCTACTTAACTACAAATTCTAAAATAACACCACTCCCCGGCAGCGGCTCCATTTTGATGTTCGATGTAATCAACTAACACTATTTCGTTTCAAGTGCCAAACGATCACGTGTAGTGATATAACCCAACCAAGGGTTGGGATCATTCCCACAGGGAGTGGTTTTGAGAATTAGTAGAAAAATAAAATCAAGTTCTAATTAGTTATAGCTATAAATATTAACGAATAAAAACATACTAAATCTAAGGAATGACGCAAGCGTCAATTATCAATGGGGGTTTGTATTAATTAACAACTAAAAAAAAGAGTAAAAATATAAGGAAACGAGATATGGAGACGGGATTCTTGGGATGTGATTGGAATACGGGTTAAACTAGACTATCAGGTACATGCTTTTGATAGTAAATTGTTGAGCATTTGTGACTAGGCTAGACTACAGTGGGGTAAATTCTCTCTCGAGCAAGTTACCCCGAATCAACTCGGTTTCTCTTGAACACCGAGTTGCCGCATTAAGCACAACCTCCGCCTTAGCCCATTCACTCTCTCGAGCTGAATGTGTGGTAGAAGGACTAGGATTCACTCTCTCGAGCTGAACCCATGTCGACCCAATACCACCAGCTAACAATTTAGCAGTCTTAGTTTTACGACCTCTCTCTCGAGCAAGCCAAAAACACTAAGATGAAATCGTATTTGCAACTACAATCCCATTAAGTTCATACACAACTACTAAACGAAATCACATTTAAACAACAAATAAACCATCAACAAGCAAGACCTAACAAATAATTTAACCCATATTCATAAAATCACACCCCAAGAATTGGGGTTTTAGCTAGACATGTAAAAGAGATAAAAATTTATACCAATATCAGTTTCCATCAACTGGGTATGAAGAATTAAGTCTTAAAACACATCAAGAGTGAAGAATCTTTGTGACCCACATCCAATTTCTTGGAGTTTAAACCATTTGTATCTTCAAGGTCTTAGAACAAAGTTTCCAAAACCCTCTAAAACTTACACTCTCTCAAAACTGTAAAAAGTTCGAATAATAAAAGTGATATGATATGATATGTTTAAACAAGTATTTATAGTGTTTGAAAATTTGTGTTGCGGAGGACCATTCAGCGCAGTTAGCGGGATCGCCGATACGCTCGGCGATCCGCCTTTTGGTCGATTTCATCGCTTCCCTGCTTTAGCCTTCAGCCTTTTCACGTTTTGAGTCGTTTGGCGATATGGTACTGCTTCACGGAACTGGTCGGCGATGCGCCGACTGCTCCATTTCATCACTAACTTGACCTTTTCCTTCAGGGCTCAACACACTGGAACAAAAGGCGATCTCCAGGCCCGTCGGCAACTCGCCAACTGGACTCAGCGATCTTCAGGCCTTCATTTCTTTGTTCTTTTCAGTCGCCTTGTTCTTTCTTGCCAAGTAGTGTCCATGCTTTACCTCAAACTCTAAATACCTGAAACTTAAGGATTTTCATTAGATATTGAGACAAAATATGCATTTGAGGACACTAATTCTATCAAAATATTGCCCTAAATGAGTCCAAGTTGTGGACTCATCATCTCATCACACCAAACAAGGTGCAAGTCATGAGACTCGTCTTTGCTCTTATTTTCCATTGGATAAGGAGGAATTTCTACCACCACAGTTGTTCTCACCTTAGCCCTAAGAGTTGCGAGTCCAAACTCAAAGTTGACCATATCATAACATAGAAGTAAGTACATTTTGTGAATCCTTTCTTTTTCTTGGAAAAGTAGGTATAAGAATCTCTTACCCCAAGTGAGCTTTTCATCCACGACTCTAAGCCTCAATCAACTTATCATATTTGTTTCACCACAAGGTCATGGGTCGGTATCGGGCATAACAATCCTATATATATTGTGATCACAAAAAGCCACAAAAACTAAACAAAAGAAAGTAAAGACAACTATCCACAATCTAGATAGAAACAAGTAAACTAGAAATCCTAAATCAATTCAATACGCCTAATTGTTCCCAGCAACGACGCCATTTTTGATAACACTCAAATTACCCTCAAAATAAGTTCAAAAAGTAAGTAGTCATCATCAATAAAAATATCCAACTAAGTGTCGAAATCAAATCCCATAAGGAACAATTATCGGCAATTGAAAAGACAAAGGCTAGATAGTACGAGTTTGAATGTAAACATACAATTTACAAAACAATAAAATAAAAAGTGATTTTTATCACTAAACAAGATATTCGGGAAAAGACAATATCAAGCAAGAGATAATCAAGATTTAGGAAATTTGAAACTCAACTTTCATTTGACGATCCATTGTCACCTCAGCACATGCAATTCAATCAAAGGTGGGCTAGATCATAATCAATTAACACTTAATCTTCTTTTGGTCTCAAAGTGTTTTCTCACGAAATCTCCTTTCGGTCTAGATTGTGTTCAACAACAATACAATCCAATACATTAATCTAAACACTTATTCTTAGTAAGTCTAACATTCAACAAAGTAAACCCAAATTATCTCCTTTCGCTCTCAAATTTAGGAACCAAAGTCGAACATGATTATTAATCTAATCTCCACTTCACGGATTCTCTTTCAAGCATCCCACAAAGATCGAAACTAGAATCAAGAGTGCACTCCCAAATCATAGATTGAAACATGAAAATTAGATTAGACCCTAGTCATGAAAGCATGGAATCACATACAAAAGTATTATAATGAGTAATCAAGACCCAAATAAATTGTCTATTTCTAGCACAAAACCCCAATCACAATTGTCAATCACACCTACAATTCTAGCAATGAAGAGCAAGGAAATAAGATATTTTACTAATTAGAACACAATCTTTAAATCCACAACTGAATTGTAAGGCAACTTGCCTTCAAATCTTCACCCAAATTGAAATCTACAAGCTTTTCTCTCTAAGTCTAAGCTAAAAGATGATTTTTCTCTCTAGGATTATTTTATCCTTCGAACAACGACGGCTGGTAAGTGTAAAAAGGGTTTTTGGGATCAATTTGCTGAAATTCTCAATTTGTCCAGGCGGCAGACATTTTACCCTTTGAAGTCGCGACACTAACTCACGCGGCCGCGATGAGTAGTGTTGCTAGGTTACGCGATCACGACCTCTGACTACGTGATTGCGAGATTTGAATTTATTGTGCAACATGATCGTGACCTCTACTTCACGCAATCATGATGAGTAAACTTCTGCCAGTTTCAGTTTCTTCTAATTGACCTTTTCGTACTGCAATTCCACTTGGTTTCTTCAAACATCTTATAAATCAACTCTCCATTTCATATTCTTGCAAATATGAAGAAAACCATATTAAAAAACACCAATTCTAAATTAAGCAAGCCAAAATAACTATGAAAAGAGCCTCAAATGAGTGGAAATCCACAAATTATCACATTACGTGTCTGATTGTGATTTACTCTTTTTGGTTTTTGAATGTTCTTTATTTCTATTATTTTTACTATCAATAGTGGCATGTGTGGTTCTAGTTAGCTATTAAATAATTATGTTAGTACTATCATGCCTCTTTTATTTATATAGTTTTTATGTAAGATCGACCGACTTATGATGCTTACTTAGTATCCCGTGCTAGGATACTCATGCTGCACTCCTCCATCTTTTTCTAATGAAGCTCCTAGTATGAGCCATCCTCCATGAGTTCGAATCTCTATGGTCGTCATTTTTGGATCATGGTGAGCTCTTGACATCCAGACATTTGCTTCTTTCCTTCCTTTTGTGCTATGTATGTAGTTTGTATTTTGATTAGACAAATCTTATGTATATAGCCTTTATGTAATTACACGTTCTTGTACCGGTGATACCAGGTTTGGGGCTGGTGCCTGTATATAGTTTTGTCTTTCTCGATCACTTTCAAGCCCTTTTATATAGTTTGTATCCTTTTATACATAGGCCATTGTCTTCTTTTTATTATTGCTACCGTGTAGTTATGCTTAGTATGTTTATTACTTTTCGCCTCAGGTTTTTGGTTTGCCTACCAGGGGTTTATGGTAGACACCACCATCATGACTTGATTTTGGAACGTGACAACAATCTAATGGAATACCAAAGTCTCATAATTGCAATATTAGGTTAGGACCTGTCAACTTGAAAATTTTAAGATATTTAATTTGTAATTTTGATGGTACCTAGGAGTTTTTATCAAATATTCCTTTACGCGAGCTCATTTGTTCAAACTTGATATTTTTGGAGATTTTGAGCTCAGTTTGGTGTGATTTTTGTAGCTACATGAAAGGGTATTCATGGAATAATATTCTAACTGACTACTTGACATTTTCAATTGATTAGTTTATCATGTCATCATTCAAAATATGTATGAACATTGAATTTTGAGATTTTTCAACCAAGTTAAAAAAATCATAATTTGGTAATTTGAGGGCTGATTTGAACTCCATTTTTGATGAACTTTTATTGAAATTCTTTATCTTTTTTACGCACCTACCTCAATACATTTGTAGGTGATCCAATTCTTCAAAAATTACATACAAACATAAATTAAAGGCAAAAGTAATTAGATTATAACATAAATAATCCTTAAAAGCCTGAATCTTTTATAATAAAGCAAGAATACTAAAATATAACTATGCAAGACTTAGTGTCACTCTTAAAAAATCTTTCTAAAACAAATCAAGATATCATGTAAAATTAATTCAACTATCTAACAACTATAAAGACATACTTAAATGTAGAAGAAGATTGGCCAAGTCTTCGGACCCAAGGAACTCCCATAACTTCAAATAAATGACCGTCTCAAACAAATTAGGATTTGTGTGGATAACTAATTTCAGGTTCAACATTATAGGATGTGCAAGAAGGGTATTAGAAGTACAAACCAAACTAAGACTAGGCACTGAACCAAGTTGTATCCGTACCGTTCTAGTACCATTTTGGTCTGGTAATATTCAGGATGGAATGGTATACATTGAATCAGTACCAAAATGGAACTGTATCATGCTTTGGTACCGGTATATCGATACCAGTTTATCCTCATTTCAGTCCGGTCCCGTGAAATCATTTTAAAAAAATAAAAATATTGAGCCTGTAGCAGACAGGTGTGGGCAGTGCATTTAAAGAAGTGCAGCTGGCAGAGCAACCTATACTCCTTTCAGAAGGCAGTGCATTTATGCAAGTGCCAGTGCCCATTTTACTCAGAGTTGCTAGGCTGTCAGCCATGCATTTATGCAAGTTCCACCAACGACACTTTTTTTTAATTGTCTCTAAAGACAATTTTTTAACGGTCAAAATCTTTGACCCTCAAATTCCCTACTCCCTTTTTATTTCTGGAAATTATAAATACTCCCTCTCTTTATATTTTTAGTTACAAATTTACAATATCAATTATTAATTTTCTCTCAATTCTCAATCTTTCTCAAAGTTTCAAGTTTCAAGTTTCAAATTTAAATCATATTATTTTGCAATTGTCAAGATTTGAATTATCATTTAGTGAATTTTGGAGGAGGAATCTTCTTCAAACTTCAAGTTTCGACATCAATTTTTGGTTATAATCGTTTGTTCTTTACACAAACATTTGGTACCTTCGTTCCACTCTCTAATCTTATATTTATTTTTTATATTTATTATTTGTAAGTTGTTCTTGCTATATTTATTATATTTTGTTTGTTCTTGTTAAATTTCTTATTTTATATCATGGATTCTTCTAAAAAAAGTGGAGGTAAAAAATCGATTGCACGAGTAAAATTTTTTTTTAATAAAAAAGGATAAATGTTCTAGTTCTTCTTAATCTAAATTTTCTCTTGTTAGAATGAATACAAATGAATTTACGGATATGAATGAAACTAATTTTTCTCGTTCCGGTCCTATAGAAATTAATTCGGATACTCCTATAATTTCCGAAGAGGTTATGAAAGACATTATGGTAATTGTGAAGAAAATGAAGAATTAGAAATTGATGAAGAAGTAGATTTAGATGATACACCGACTAGTCCCGACCTCAATAATATCGAAGCTCCACCTCAGGACAATTCTCCGGTTGAAACTAGTCGTCCCCCTGTAATATTTGTAAACAATAATTTGAATATAAATCTGGTGGGACTGGAGGTTCAACGTGCCGGGGGGGGGAGGGATGTGGTTAAAAAACATTTGGTTCTAAAACATAGTAAAGAGTGGTTTGCATATTTATCTTCTCTTGGTGTTTGTGAAGATTCTAGCATTGGAGCATCGGTTAGAGGGTCAAATATGGTTCAAGGTGAATTAAATCCTTCAAACCCAAGTGGTCCTCTTACACATCGACCCTATAATAAGGACCGTGATCGTGAAATTTTTTCTAAAATGGTTGTTGTTTGTGGTTTACCTTTTAGTTTTGGAGGACATCCTAATTTTATTGCATATATTCGTGATACATATAATCCTAGTTTTGATGGTTTCTCAAGAATAATGGCAAAAAGATATGTTTTTGAATTTCAAGAAAAATATTGTCAATATTTGTGTGCCTATTTTGAAATAATGAATTGTAGAGTTGCTATTACCATTGATATGGGTCGTAGTCCTAATGGTTTTGATTATTTAACTGTTACTGCACATTGGATTGATTATAATTGGAATTTACAAAAGAGAATTATCGGTTATAAAATTTGTGAACATAAAAAACTGGGATTTATATTGCTACTACTGTTTGAAATTTTAGATTTTTTCAGACTTTGTGATAAAGTCATTAGTATTACTTTAGATGATGCTTCTGCTAATTTAAATGCTATTAAATGCTAGAATCTAGACTTTGTCCTATTAGTAAATATGCCTTTCATGTTAGATGTGTTGCGCATATATTAAATTTGGTTGTTGGTGACAGTGTGAAATTATTTGAAAATAGTTGTGATAAAGTTGAAAATGCTTGTTTTTTATTTTTTTCATATGCATAGTAGTAGTAGAACTAATCAATTTAAAGAGCTTTGCAATGCATGTAAATTTCCGTTTAGAAAAATTTCAAAGCATGTAAAAACTAGATAGAATTCCTTTTATGATATGCCCAAAGTTGCTTATGCATATAGAAAATTTATTACTATGCAATTTAATGCTCATAATGCTTATCCTGATTTAAAACTTAATGATAGTGATTGGAATGAAGTAGATGAACTTAGAATATTTTTGAAATCATTTAGGATGCTACTAGTTTTTTTTTTTCTAGAATGTATTATTCTACTATTTCTGAAAAATTAATACATGTATATGAGATTTCACCTATCTTTTCTGAATATAAAACAAATAAATTATTTACAAATGCTATTGAAGCTATGATTACAAAATTTATGAAATATTTTTTTTGTATCTCTCAAATTTATTTAACTGTAATTCTTTTCAACCATGAAGATAAAGAATATGGTGCAAAAGTTTTAGTTGAATGAATTTATCAAAATTTGGATATTCAACCAGATGAAAATCCTGATTTGGTAACATGTCAAAATAGTATCAAATTACTTACTAAACAAATGTATGATAAATATTGTTCCTTAGACAATGTTGAAAAATCCTCAAATGTCTACGCCTCGAGTAGGTGCCTATGGTAGAATGAAATATAAACTTGATCTTGATTCTTCTAATAAATGAGAATTTGTTAAATATATTGAACACCATTCAGATAATATTACAAACGAGGAAGGTATTGATAACGTTTAAATATACTTCTTGAAAAGAAATATGAATGATCGTATGCAATATATTTACCCAACTATGAGTCGAGATCGATCCCACAGAGAATATGAAAGAATATTGTCAATAGCAAATATTTAACTCGATAGTCGTTATATAAAAATGGGGGGATTTGAATTGAAATAAAATAAAAACAATAAAAATAGCTTTGAACTAAGTATTTATTTATATTCAGATTATTAGAAATAACTAGGAATGTGTTCCCCATAAGCTCATAACGCGGTAATCCTAGTAATAGCAATCATTTCCTAGCGTATTACATGCAAAGTGATAAGTTAGGTATCTCTAAATCCTTGGTCCGACATCTAGAGAATTTCACCTTGCACCTTGGTCCGGCTACATGTGTATAATTTACTATGCCTTACATTTACCTCATATTAGACATCACATCAATGTATGTCTTAGTTTTCACCCTCGCACCAATTGACATTAAATTATTAGATAGTATCACACTAAATTTATGTTGATAATTCTTTTCTTATTAACTACCTCCTTGGTCCGGCAAGTAGAAACAAGGTGAGTTCTAACGTTGGCTACCGTTAAAAAGACTTCTAAACGAAAGAATTATCAATGCATGCAACAACACTATTCAAGAATTGCTGAGTTACTATTCATACTTTGTTAATCGTTTATGGTTCCCACAATCCTAGTTATGAAATTTAGCTACTCATTATCTCAAAAACACAATCAAAATCTATTAAAATAAATATGCTTGTGCTAATCATAAAAAGTTAAGAATAATAGCTAAACTATCTTTTATTAATCATGAATACAAATAAATAATAAAAGAGAAAAAAAATAAACCACAATTCTCTGACCTTCACGACGGCTCTTTCAAAGTTCCTAAATTAGAAGAAAATTTATATTATGTATTGTTTCTTGGTTCTTGGCTCCCTCAAGAATAACTTTTCATGCCTTATTTATAGATATAGAAACCTTAAATAAAATAATTGAGTCCACCTTAAATTAGGAATCCAAAACCAAAAGGAATTGGATTTCTTGGTTTTTCGTGAGGATGTCCGTGTGAAGGTCAAATTCTTGCGTCTTCAACACTTGCCACGTGTCAGTTGGAGGTAAGTTCACTTTTGAATTGCAAATTGCAACAACTTTTTTTTATATATATAAATATATTATTTTATTCAATTTATTCATTAAGCTGTCTGCTTGATTTCTTTCGTTCACCTTTCATCTTTAATTTTTTTAGCTTCAAATTTCTTCATTTTTCCACCAATTTAATCCTACAAATAAAATATACAATTTAGCACAATCCATAAAATTTATGCTCAAAAAGGACAAATATAAATAATAAATGATTAAAAATATGTATTTTGGCCTCACATCAAGACCCTACACTTAAACTTTGTTCGTCCTCGAGCAAACATTAAAACTCATCTAAAAATAAATAAATCATACTAGCAATGTTATTACTTTGGTTAATACAAACAATTAGGTCATAGACCAATTTCAAAACATCAAGTAGACTTATCAATCATTAGGCAAGACATCCAAATAAACAACAAACCTCTAACCTTCTAACCTCAAGGATGGACATTGAACTCATCAAATTTAAGCTTGCTCACCTACTCTCATCAAAAAAAGTTAATAAAATCACTTATCTATCATGAAACAAGTGCCCTCACAAGAAGAAATAGTCCACACACTCAAATCAAAAGATTGAAGATAAATTAAAGACTTAGCATCAAAGAACGATCTAACACTCACAAAGAAAATTCAGATGTATGCACAAAGAATCATATGCTTGTCCATTATATACATCTCCACTAATTAAGTATGCTTGAATAGAATCAAATAGGACTTTAACGGGTTGTAATGTAGGCTAGGGGACCGGTAGGAAAACTATATAATAGTGACTTACACTTCCTTAAACACTTAGCAATTTTTAGACTTCATAACCCATTATTTTCTTATCTTTATTTTCAACCCTCTCTTCAACAATTATTTCACAAGTAATTCTATTTCAATCATTTTTATTTTTTTTAAGTTTTTCTTCATAATAGCCACCCTCAACTTACGTATTTTACATACATTAAGATGCACCATGTCCTTAGAAGGATCAGGGCCATCATCAAGGTAACCTTTTTTTTTTTTTCATGTCACATTCTTTTGTTTTAATTTTTCATGTCACATTCTTTAAAAGAGGGCTTTTAAACACTTTGTAGCTATCACTGAATACATTTTCACTCAACCATCCCTTTTTCTCAGAATTGATAAATAGAATAAGTTTATGTTATAATGCTCAAGGAAGCAAGGTGCAAAAACTAGGTATTCAACAAAATAGTCAAGGGTAAAATATGGCTACCAACAAAAGGCAACAGGCTCAAAAGGGCTAACTAGTGATAAAATATATGAAAAAGGCTAAAATTTACCAGACAAATCAAAGAAAGCCAATTATCAAATCATAAACAAAGCAACATTTTTTATTTCGCTTCAATAACATGCAAGGCAAGTTCTAGAAAGATGCAAAATATTGAATAAACAAAATCTCACCACACATGGCACAAGTATCAATCAAGATGGATCAATTCCACTTCTACGAAAGACAAGATCATAACAAACAACAAAATAAAATAAGTTATATACAAAGTCACAGCCATGAACTTAAATGTCAAAGAGTCTGCATTTTTTTTATCAAGCATTCACAAGAAAGTACTATTCAAAAATTAGGCTCAAATAGTAAGTATCACATAACTCAAAAGGGTGTTTTCTTTTCTCTCCAAAAAAATAAAAAATAAAATAAAAATAAAATTTATTCCTAAAATAAATAAATAAATAAAAGACACTCAGTTCAAAGGGTCTATCCTCAGGAAAAGAACCAAAAATAAAAGCCAAGGAGCCCATCCTAAAAAATAAAACTCAATAAAAAAGTAGAAACTAGGAATCATTCCTCCACCCCACACTTAAAATCATGCTTTGTCCCCAAAGCAATTTATAGAGAAGACAAGAAGAAGAAGGGTGAGAAATACTCTCTCGGGCCCTCTATGGCCTAGCTAACAACATGTTTTTTTCTCCTTGCATCAAGGGTCGTCACCCCACACTTAAGCTCAAACATGCTCCTTTCCTTCAATGTTTTATTTTAGGGTACTCAAACTTCCCCTAATCTGCAAAAATAAGAAAAGAAAAACAGTGATACTAATAAAATAAAAATAAAATACGAAATTACACTACTAATTGGGTTGCCTCCCAATAAGCGCTTAATTTAACGTCACGACACGACACCATCAATTTTACTATTTTTCCTTCCACTTTGAAAATATGAATTGCACCCCTAATTTCACATCAATTGTTCTATTACGCTCAAAGGGTGGTGGTATAAAAATAAAGGTCCCAAGCAATATATATCAAATTATGCACTTCTTGAATCTTAAGTGAGGAATGTAATTATCCGATGTTGAAACAATAAATTTAAGAATGTAGACACATTGTTCCACCCCCATACACTCGTCTATAGGCTCAGATGGCTCGATTAATATTTCATCATCTAAACATAATGTGAAAAATGATTGGAATGAGGTCTAGTGCTCCCTAACCTATGAATTGTATTGTTATTTACACCCTCATATTTACACATACTAGAGTTTAAAAAAATAATATTTTCAACTTCATTACATAACTCTAGTTTACTCTTCTCAACAATGACAACATCAATAAAAGTATAATCAGGCAATTAGCCGTCAACTTTTAGCTCTTCAAATTGTCTTATAAGTATTTTTTCTTCCTCACACATATTATTACTAAATTGTTGGGTGTCATATGATTTAATCTTTGCACTCAACTCAAAATTTAATTAATAGAGATCCCAATCCAAGTTACCTTCATCAATCATGCACTTAAATATTGATTTATAGCACAGTTTTAATAAATCTTCCATGTCCCCTCACTACTTATATTGTTGAGAAAAAAATAGATTATAAAAATCCATAATATCAGAAGTACAAGAATTACAAGAACACTTATCACTACATACTTTTTCAGATGTCATCTCAAGAAGAGTAAAAGAAATATTATAATAATAAAAAAAAAACAAATTTAATACTAATCCTAAGAAACAACAAAAAAAAACTACAAGTCAAAATAAATACCAAAGACAATTTCTAAGCCACATTCCCCGGCAGCGGCGCCATTCTTTATAACGTTCAAATATACTTCTTGAAAAGAAATATAAACGATCGTGGGCAATATATTTACCCAACTATGAGTCGGGATCGATCCTTCAGAGAATATGGAAGAATATTGTCAATAGCAAATATTTAACCCGATAGTCGTTATATAAAAATGGGGGGATTTAAATTGAAATAAAATAAAAACAATAAAATTAGCTTTGAACCAAGTATTTATTTATATTCAGATTATTAGAAATAACTAGGAATGTGTTCCCCATAAGCTCATAACACGGTAATCCTAGTAATAGCAATCATTTCCTAGTGTATTACATGCAAAGTGATAAGTTAGATATCTCTAAATTCTTGGTCCGACATCTAGAGAATTTCACCTCGCACCATGGTTCGGCTACGTGTGTATAATTTACTAAGTATTACCTTTATCTCATATTAAACATCACATCAATGTATGTCTTAGTTTTCACCCTCGCACCAATTGACATTAGACTATTAGATAGTATCACACTAAATCTATGTTGATAATTCTTTTCTTATTAACTACCTCCTTGGTCTGGCAAGTAGCAACAAGGCGAGTTTTAATGTTGGCCGCCGTTAAAAAGACTTCTAAACGAAAGAATTATCAATGCATACAACAACACTATTCAAGAATTGCTGAGTTACTATTCATACTTTGTTAATCGCTTATGGTTCTCACAATCCTAGTTATGAAATTTAGTTACTCATTATCTCAAAAATACAATCAAAATCTATTAAAATAAATATGCTTGTGTTAATCACAAAAAGTTAAGAACAATAGCTAAACTATCTTTTATTAATCACGAATAGAAATAAATAATAAAGGAGAAGAAAGAATAATCCAGAATTCTGCGACCTCCGCGACGACTATTCCAAAGTTCATATGCTAGAAGAAATTTTTTATTGTGTATTGTTTCTTGATTCTTGGCTCCCTCAAGAATAGCTTTTCATGCCCTATTTATAGATATCCTAAATAAAATAATTGAGTCCACCTTAAATTTGGATTCCTTTTCTTCCGTGAGGCTGTCCGCGTGAAGGTCAAATTCTTGCGTCTTCAACACTTGCCACGTGGTAGTTGCAGGTAAGTTCTCTTATGAATTGGAAATTTTAGCCTCATTTTTTCTAGGTGAAATGGTCTGATAGACCCTTTTACTTGTATGCATTTGAATTCTGGACCCTTCTACTTAGCTATTTGTCAATTGAACCCTTAAATTCAATGTAACTTAGCATTTTAAACCCCCTTGGCTCTGCGTGTACTTCAAACTCTCAACAAAAATGATACATCATCATCCACGTCAGATTTAAAATTACACATCATTTATTTATTTATTTTAAAAAAAATATCAATTGTGTTTTATTTAATAAAAAGTAAAACAATAAAATTTAAATTTATTCCTTAAGCTAAAAAAGAAACCCAACATATTTCCAAAATCGATTAGGCAATAAGCTCTTCAACTTCTTCTGAACTTTGACAATAGTGGCGCTTCTATGGAGGATATGAAGTTGCTGGTGCGTTTCTTCCTTGGAGGGTGAGTCTCCATTCCAATCTTAAAACATACAAAATCTACTATTTACCTTTCCTCCTCCTTCAACCATCACATAACTACTAACCAAAATCGCTGACTCCGCAGATCTAGCCGAAAATCTCTTCGCTGTCGTAACTAAATCCTCCAACCCTTATCCGCCTCATTCTCTCCTAACTAGCACTGTCTCTCTCACTCTACTGCGAACTAGTTTTCTCCGATGAGCACCACCACCATCGACCTCTCCCACTAGCGGTGATTCAATGGACTCAAGGAAGTTTCAATGCCAAGATCTTTTAAAGATGATGACAATAGTATGAATAAAAAGAGAGTCGGGGCATGTAGATGGCTGCAAATGAAGGTGGAGTGGGTGAAGAAGATGGAGACTTTCTAATTAATTTTTTAATTTTTGCATTATTTTATTATTTTATTAATATTTTTAAAACTGAAATATAGTACTCACTCGCCTTAAGGAGCATGAAGTCACACACTTTTGCCAACTCATCCATCTTAAAGACACGTAAGGATGGTCAATGGTCAGAGGGGTTCGATAAATTGTGTTTTATTGAGTTTAAGGGTCCAGATGACAAATGGGTAAGTAGAAGAGTTCAGAATACAAACTGATACAAGTACAAGAGTCTACCATACCATTTCGCCTTTTTTCTATATATAAATATATTATTTTATTCAATTTATTCCATTAAGTTGCTTGCTTGATTTCTTTCTTCAACCTTTCATCTTTAATTCCTTTTAGCTCCAAATTTCTTCATTTTCCCACCAATTTAATCCTACAAATAAAATATACAATTTAGCACAATCCATAAAATTTATGCTAAAAAAGGACAAATATAAATAATAAATGTGAGACAAATAATGATTAAAAATATGTATTTTGGCCTCACATCAACACCCCACACTTAAACTTTTGTTCGTCCTCGAGCAAACATTAAAATTCATCTAAAAATAAATAAATCATACTAGCAATGTCATTACTTTGGTTAATACAAACAATTAGGCCATAGACCAATTTAAAAACATCAAATAGACTTATCAATCATTAGGCAAGACATTCAAATAAACAACAAACCTCTAACCTTCTAACCTCAAGGATGGACATTCAACTCATCAAATTTATGCTTGCTCACCTACTCTCATCAAAGAAAGTTAATAAAATCACTTATCTATCATGAAACAAGTGCCCTCACAAGAAGAAATAGTCCACACACTCAAATCAAAAGATTGAAGATAAATTAAGGACTTAATATCAAAGAACACTCTCACACTCACAAAGAAAATTCACATGTATGCACAAAGAATCATATGATTGCTCATTACGTACATCTCCACTAATTAAGTATGCTTGAATAGAATCAAATAGGACTTTAACGGGTTGTAATGTAGGCTAGAGGACGGGTAGGAAAACTATATAATAGTGACTTACACTTCCTTAAGCACTTTGCAATTTTAGACTTCATAACCCATTATTTTCAACCCTCTCTTCAACAATTATTTCACAAGTAATTCTCATCATCTCAAGAATGTTTCAATCATTTTTTTTAAAGTGTTCCTTCATACTAGTCACCCTCAACTTACATATTTTACATGTGTTAAGGTGCACGATGTCCTTGGAAGGACCAAGGACATCATCAAGGTAACCTTTTTTTTTTCATGTCACATTTTTTTTTTTTTTCATGTCACATCCTTTCAAAGAGGACTTTTAAACACTTTGTAGCTATCATTGATTACCTTTCACTCAACCATCCATTTTTCTCAGAATTGATAGTTAGAATAAGTCTATATTATAATGCTCAAGGAAGCAAGGTGCAAAAACTAGGTATTCAACAAAATAGTCAAGGGCAAAATATGGCTACCAACAAAAGGCTACAGGCTCAAAAGGGATAACTAGTGATAAAATATCTGAAAAAGGCAAAAATTTACCAGACAAATCAAAGAAAGCTTATTATCATATCCTAAACAAAGCAACACTTTTTATTTCGCTTCAATAACATGCAGGGCAAGTTCTAGGCTAAGATGCAAAACATGGAATAAACAAAATTTTACCACACATGGCACAAGTATCAATCAAGATGGATAAATTCCACTTCTAAGAGAGACAAGATCATAACAAACTACAAAATAAAATAAGTTATATACAAAGTCATAACCATGAGCTTATATGTCAAAGAGTCTGCATTTTTTTTATCAAGCATTCACAAGAAAGTACTACTCAAAAATTAGGCCCAAATAGTAAGTATCACATAACTCAAAAGGGTATTTTCTTTTCTCTCCAAAAAAATAAAAAATAAAATAATAATAAAATTTATTCCTAAAAATAATAAATAAATAAAAGACACTCGGTTCAAAGGGACTATCGTCAGGAAAAGAACCGAAAACAAAAGCCAAGAAACCCATCCTAAAAAAAACTCAATAAAAAAGTAAAAACTAGGAATCATTCCTCCACCCCAAACTTAAAATCATGCTTTGTCCCCAAAGCAATATATAAAAAAGAGAAGAAGAAGAAGGGTGAGAAATACTCTCTCGGGCCCTCTATGGCCTAGCTAGCAACATGTTTTTTTCTCCTTGCATCAAGGGTCGTCACCCCACACTTAAGCTCAAACATGCTCCTTTCCTTCAATTTATTTTTAGGGTACTCAAACTTCCCCTAATCTACAAAAACAAGAAAACAAAAAAGTGATACTAATAAAATAAAAATAAAAATAAAATAAGAAGTTACACTACTAATTGGGTTGCCTCCCAATAAGCACTTAATTTAACATCACGACACGACACCATGAATTTTACTAATTTTCCTTCCACTTTGAAGATATGAATTGCACCCCTAATTTCACATCAACTTTTCTATTACGCTCAAAGGGTGGTGGTATAAAAATAAAGGTCTCAAGCAATAGATATCACATTATGCACTTCTTGGATCTTAAGTGAGGAATGCAATTCTCCGATGTTGAAACAATAAATTCAAGAATGTAGACACATTGTTCCACCCCCATACACTCGTCTATAGGCTCAGATGGCTCGATTAATATTTCATCATCTAAACATAATGTGAAAAAATGATTGGAATGAGGTCTAGTGCGCTCTACCTTATGAATTGTATTATTATTTACGCCCTCATATTTACACATACTAGAGTTTTTAAAAATAATATTATCAACTTAATTACATAACTCTAGTGTACTCTTCTCAACAATGACAACATCAATAAAAGTATGATCAAGCAATTGGCCGTCAACTTTTAGCTCTTCAAATTGTCTTATAAGTATTTTTCCTTCCTCACACATATTATTACTAAATTGTTGGGTGTCATATGATTTAATCTTTGCACTCAACTCAAAATTTAATTTATAGAGCTTCCAATCCAAGTTACCTTCATCAATCATGCACTTAAATATTGATTTATAGCACATTATTAATAAATCTTCCATGACCCCACACAACTTATTTGTTGAGAAAAAAAATTAGCTTATAAGAATCTATAATATCAGAAGTACAAGAATTGCAAGAACACTTATCACTACATACTTTTTCAGATGACATCTTAAGAAGAGTAACAGAAATATGATAATAATAAAAAAATAAATTTAAAACTAATCCTAAGAAACAACAAAAAAGAAACTACAAGTCAAAATAACTACTAAAGACAATTTCTTAGCCACATTCCCCGGCTGTGGCGCCATTCTTTATAACGTTCAAATATACTTTTTGAAAAGAAATATAAGCGATCGTATGCAATATATTTACCCAATTATGAGTCGGGATCGATCCCACAGAGAATATGGAAGAATATTGTCAGTAGAAAATATTTAACCCGATAGTCGTTATATAAAAATGGGGGGATTTAAATTGAAAAAAAAATAAAAACAATAAAAATAACTTGGAACTAAGTATTTATTTATATTCAGATTATTAGAAATAACTAGGAATGTGTTCCCCATAAGCTCATAACGCGGTAGTCCTAGTAATAGCAATCCTTTCCTAGTGTATTACATGCAAAGTGATAAGTTAGATATCTCTAAATCCTTGGTCCGACATCTAGAGAATTTCACCTCGTACCTTGGTCCGGCTACGTGTGTATAATTTACTAAGCCTTACCTTTACCTCATATTAGACATCACATCAATGTATGACCTAATTTTCACCCTCGCACCAATTGACATTAGACTATTAGATAGTATCACACTAAATCTATGTTGATAATTCTTTTCTTATTAACTACATCCTTGGTCCGGCAAGTAGCAACAAGACGAGTTCTAATGTTTGTCGCCGTTAAAAAGACTTCTAAACGAAAGAATTATCAATGCATGCAACAACACTATTAAAGAATTTCTTAGTTACTATTCATACTTTGTTAATCGCTTATGGTTCCCACAACCCTAGTTATGAAATTTAGCTACTCATTATCTCAAAAACACAATTAAAATTTATTAAAATAAATATGCTTGTGTTAATCATAAAAAGTTAAGAACAATAGCTAAACTATTTTTTATTAATCACGAATACAAATAAATAATAAAGGAGAAGAAAGAATAAACCACAATTCTCCGACCTCGACAACGGCTCTTCCAAGGTTTCTAAGATAGAAGAAAATTTCTATTGTGTATTGTTTCTTGGTTCTTGGCTCCCTCAAAAATAACTTTTCATACCCTATTTATAAATATAAAAACCCTAAATAAAATAATTGAGTCCACCTTAAATTAGGAATCCAAACCAAAAGGAATTGGATTCGTTTTTTTCCGTGAGGCTGTCCGCGTGAAGGTCAAATTCTTGTGTCTTCAACACTTGCCTCGTGGCAGTTGCAGGTAAGTTCTCTTTTGAATTGCAAATTGCAGCCGCTTTTTTCCCCTATATATAAATATATTATTTTATTCAATTTATTCTATTAAGCTGTCATCTTGATTTTTTTCTTCAACCTTCCATCTTTAATTTCTTTTAGCTTCAAATTTCTTCATTTTCCTACCAATTTAATCCAACAAATAAAATACACAATTTAGCACAATTCATATAATTTATTCTTAAAAAGAACAAATATAAATAATAAATGTGAGGTAAATAATAATTAAAAATATGTATTGGCCTCACATTATGTATACCACAACTACTGAACTGGTGGAGGGCTTGTGGAATTCAATTTTCAAAACTTAGTAGGATGGTGAAGCATGTTCTTACAATTCAAGGATCGTCAGTAGCTTCGGAGGAAGGAGACAACATATATTCGTTAGCAGAAGACAGTTTGGAGATATCGGTGTTGTTTAGAGATTGAATAAATGTTGAACGGAGAAATCAAGGACTTTCAAAGTTAGATAGTCAATATGAACTTTTCATAGATTCAACCATTGGATGTGGTGGTGACGATGACATGGTACTTCAATATCTTCAGCAAGCTTTACCTAGACCAGTAGTTGATAACGATCAATCTATAGCTGAGTTAGAGAAAGACTTTATAGGACTATACAACTATTAGTATTACATTAGAGGCTTAGTTGAAACAAAACCCTTCCTAGAAGGTGGCTGCGTAAATTAGACACTCTACTACTACTAGTTGTAAATTGTAATTGTAATACAAATTTAAATAAATTGGATTTTTTTTTTAAATTTGTGTCATTGTTTTATACTTTTATTAGCATTTCTTTTTTGTTTATTTAATTTTTTAAACTTCCAAACTTAAGTTATTTAAATTACAAGTTATAACTTATAAGTATAACTTATAATATATAACTTAATAACTTATAAACTTCAAAAGATTCAAATCTTGAAAATTTAAGGTCAAAAACTTTTAAAAAAACTTTATTAAAATGAACTTACAAACTTATATAAGTAAAAATTTTAAAAAAATCTTTAAAATAAACTTAAGTAAAATTACATTATAAATTTCAAAACTATTAAACTTATAAAAATAAAAATGCATT
Organism: Solanum verrucosum; assembly: GCF_900185275.1. NCBI lineage: Eukaryota > Viridiplantae > Streptophyta > Magnoliopsida > Solanales > Solanaceae > Solanum > Solanum verrucosum. Next base: position 447,133 of record NW_026019999.1, on the reverse strand, counting down.
CATATTTTCATAATTCAAAAAAACTCAAATTTTTTTTACTATTTTTTGAAATAGTTATATGTGTCGTCCTGTTTATCCCATCCTGTTCCATTTCGGTCCGTCCCGATTCTATTCCGGTATATAGTGGGACAAAACGGAACCGAGCCTCCATCTTGATAATTTCGGTCCGATTCATCCTGGTACCGACCAACAACCCGGTCAAACCATATCGTTCCGGTCCGGTACCGGTTCATTCCGTTCCGGTGCCCAGTTTTAAACCAGACATACTCAGTAAGCATTGTATGCCAGCAAAGTAATAGTAAAAATTTTAAAATACGAAAAATATTATAAGCCATGCACTGTGAAAATATCCTAATAGTTCAGTATATGATAGATCATAAGAAGCAATATGAGGCATACAAGTAATAATAAAGATGTGCTATGCAATGATTCTATTAGTGTACCTTCTCTACTTAGAACGTGTTGAGAGGTAGGACCTATATGGGACTAGCGGTGTCCACACCCCCCCACCCCTACGAATTATTTTGCTTGAAAATACTAAATTGGTTATTATCCTTGATATCATCAATAGTTAATCGCCCAAATTTATTTTCCTCATGCATGCATATTTACTTCCGAAAATGATGTTTCTATCAGTACCAATATTATGATACAAGAGAATGAATGTGCATGATCACTTATAAAATTAGTTTCAATTACAACAATAATATATGAATGTCTGTCTCAACACAAATAATGAGGACTAAAAGTCTTTTCAAACAATGGATTTACTTTGGAAAACTAATTTTGAGGGCCACATATGATTAATTAAGTAGATGGGTATTCTAATCGAACCCTTAGTCTAATAACTCTCTTTTCATCTATCAAAATAAATCTCTTTTCAAAATTGATCCCATTTAGGCACAGTGGCAGAGCCACCTTATATTTAGGGTGTTCATCAGAACCCCCTTCGTCGAAAAATTATATTATTTGCACATATTTAAAATGATTTTTAGGTATATATAGTAGATGTTGAACCCCCTTCGACTACTTCGTGTGTCTATTTCTTTAGATTTTGAACCCCCTTAGTTAAAATCCTAGTTCTGCCAATGTCTAGGCATATTACTCTCATTGAAAGATAAGATGCAATAAAAGAGAGTACAATCCAACAATGATAAAAAATATTAATTAATGAACCTTTAGACAACTAAATCCTAATCTTAGGTTCCTCTATAACAATTCAAATATCATATCTTAGTCCATTTATATGGTAAATGTAACACCTCAGAATCTAGAAGGATAGAAAAGGGGTAAAACAAGCGAGTCACTAGCCCAAAACTGGGCTAGGAGACACTCCAGGGAGCCCTTGATGGGCCATGAAGGGGACCACGACTAGTTATGGGGCTTGTGAAGACTTGCCAGAGCTGCCACTCCCACGGAGGCCTAGACGACCCGTGGTAGGGGTCGTAAAGCGGCCTACCAGGAAGGGGTCCCTCCCCTTGCCACTGGTCAAGGACCATGACGGCCATAACGACTCGTGGAACCTTTGACGGGCCGTGAAGGCCATCATGAAGATGGTCCGTCAGTTTTAAGTCAAATACTTTTGGGTGTTTTCCTAATTAGTTTAATTCAATACCATGTTGTTTTACCCTTTACCTAATGCCCTATATAAAGGTTTTTACTCCCAAAATCACCCAATTTAATTCATTCTCTCAATTTCCCAAAAGAAGAACAAGTTCATCCTCCCCAAATATTTCTCTCTCTAGAAGCTTGAAGAATACTAGGGTTTAAGTCAAGTCTCCAATTTCACCATTGAAGTCAAGCTTTTGGAATTAAGGTATGATAGTTGTAACATCCAGAATTCGAAAGAGGCCACCATATAAGATTTCAGCATTTTCCAGGTGCCATCTACGGTGGCCAACCACGGCCTGTGGGTTGCACCACGAAACGAAGGAGGGTCCGTGAATTGGCCACTCAAAATTGTCTAGGCCATGGACCAGGAACCGTAGGCCAGGACAAAAGTCTCTGACCAATAACCACAGTCCACCAGGACGGGCCATGGGTCAGACCATGGTCCGTCGATTGGGTCCTTTGGTTGGTATGTCGGTGACAGCTGACAGTTAACTTAAGGGTAGTTGGGTCTTTTCCTAATTAATTAGTTCCTATACTATGTCGTTTTGCCTATGTTTAGGACCCCTATATAAGCCTTTTTACCCTCAAATTTCCCAGTAGAAATCATTCTCTCTAAACTCACCAAAAAGAAGAGCTCTCAAATAATTCTCTCTCTAGAAACTTGAAGAAGAAGAAGGATTCATCTAGGGTTTCAAGTCAAGGTCTCAATTTCTCCATTGAAGGCTAGCTGTCACGACCCAGGGGTACCCCCTAGATGTAACATGGCGTATAGAACCCTGAAGGACTCCATACAAGCCACTTAGCTCTCATAACATAAGAAATAGAACAATAAGAGTAAAACAATAGTTCAAGTCCAAAACATTTTAAAAAATGAAAAGTGGAAGTCTAAACTTTTGTCTCATCATAGCCATCTAATACAATAGAATGAAATTGGGTGTCCAAAAGAGAAATACATGAAACAAACTAAAATAATGAGATCTGTCCTCGAAGCATGAGGACTCATCAAAGCTCAAGAATCAATCAAATCACCAACTAGCCACGAAACCGAGTACCTTGAATATCAAACCCTACATTTGGGAAAAATGTAGGCAAGAGTATGCGTTAGTACAAAACAATGTACAAAGTATGATAGCCATGCATGAAACATTTAAAATCATGCTAAAAAGGGACATTTCATTTCATGACATGCAATTGACCAAACTAAACATCATATGAAAGAGTTAGAAAACATCAGCCATAAATTATGGTCAACGCAAGCTAACTTCATCTTTAAAACCTTTGAACTCATATGCGATACTTCTTGAAGTAACCTTAGTTCATTATTACTTGTGGGGAATTAGCCTTAGCTAACATTGAGACCATGTGAGCTATAACATGGAATTCGGTGTCTACCCTACACCGAAAAGAGGTGTTCAACTTGCCGAAGGTAGAACCTTGAAATTCTAGATTAAGTGGATCCACTAGCTAATCAACCTATGGGGGCACATAGTTAAGGGATAAGAAGATTGCTACTAGAAACCTAGCCTCTAGTAACGGGGGAGCTTCCATCTCATGAGATTACTTTGTAAATCCAGCCTCTACAACGGGAGAGCTTCCATCTCACTATCAATATCCACTCAGTGCTAAGCATAAATTCCCAATGAATAGTCATTCCTTACTTGACTTCATTACTCATGAAAAGGTGCCCTTGGACAACCAATTCAAGCTAGTTTCATTAAGATAGCTCCATGTCTTTGATTCAATTATGTGAGAAATCCTTTCAACCTAAGAATCTTTTTTATGTGAGAAAACCTTCCATATCATGCTAATATGTGTTTTAGTGAGAATATCCTTTCACAACACAACATCATAATTGGTACTTTACTCTCGAAGAACCCTTAAAACATTTGCATAAATTTCATAAAACAATACATAAGTCCATAATTTACCTCTTGAGGTCAAAACCCACTTTCAATCATAAACTCTTAAAAAACATGGGTTAGATATGGATTTCATCATAAATACATGTAAAGCTTGCAATACATGCTTAGTTTCATAAAACACTTTCTTGAAGATCAAAATCCCACATCATATAATTCACAATTTTAAAACATGGGGATTACATGGGTTCATGAGGGAAATAATCATAAAATCATTGTAATCCATCAATTCATGCATAAGAGATCATAATTCAATCATTTAAATCAACAATAAAGAGAACTCATGATAATTGAAGAAAACCCCAACTTAATTGGGGAATTCTAATCTTTGAAATTGAGGAATTTAGCTACTCCATGGATGAAAACTATCATACCTTGATTTCAAATTCTAGCCTTCAATGGAGGAATTGGGACCTTAGCTTGAAACCCTAGATGAATCCTTCTTCTTCTTCTTCAGGTTTCTAGAGAGAGAATATTTGGAGAGGAGTTGATTTTCTTTCGGGAATTTGGAAGAATGAAGTAAATAGGTTAATTTGGGGGTTTAAAAAGCTTACATAGGGGGTTCTAAATATAGGCAAACTAACATAGTATAGGAATTAAATTAATTAGGAAAATACCAAACTACCCTTGAAAAATAACTGACTGTTGCCACCGACGACCCACCACCGATGGACTGTGGTCAGGACGACGGACCGTTCTGTACGGATGTCATTGGTGGTCAGAGAATCTGACTTTGGGGCTTCGAACCACTGACCTCCAACCACAGACCATGTTTTAACCAATGGTCCGTTGGTCAGGCCGTGGTTCTGGACCCTCAGACCAGCTGCAGACAGGCCTTTCACAGATCAAACCTACGATCCGTGGTCCATTCCACGGGCCATGAGTGGCAGGTCGTGGTTTGGCACCTACAACATCTGGAAAAACTTCTATTTTGGTCTTTTGCCTACGGGGTGGTACAATATCTCCCCCTTGGGACTATTCGTCCTCGAATGAGATTTAGACTGATTCTAAAAGAATAGGAGAGGAACTAACAACCCAACCTACAATGCAATGCATACAACCAATGAGGAACTATCGACTCCAAGCTAGGACGTTCTCAAAACATCATAAGAGGGGTGAACTAACTCTATCATCCCATTATGCATGCAATGCTCATAAATAAGGAGGAAACATCAACTCCAAGCTCAACATACTCAAATGCATCATCAGGAAGTAGGAACTACATCAAGCAACCCAATATGCATGAAATTTCAACATTACTCATTTCAAAGAGGAACTACCTTCTCTAAGCTAAAAGCATTCTCAATACAAACTCATGGAGCTTATATGCAATTCACTCTCAAAAAGCATATCTAAAACATGTTCATTAATGCATCTCATGAAGTCTACAGGCAACTCATACTCAATGCATAACAACATGAGGAAAATCAAGCATGTAAACTCATTTTCTTTCAAAACACAAGTTTTCATGAACATGCATCACATAAGGAAATCATGGAAACACATAAGAACACATGACTCCCAAAATAAGGACAAACCAAGAGGAACTCATTACCTTAAGCTAGAATAGGAGTAGAAGGAAAGATATGAGGATATCGAGACATTATATCGGCCTCGGCCTCCCAAGTAGCACCCTCAACTAATTGATTCCTCCACAAAACCTTCACGAAAGCTATTTCCTTGTTTCTCAACCTCTTAACTTGCCGGTCCAAAAGCTCAACCAGAACTTCCTCATACGAAAGACTCTTATCAACTCCCAACCCCTCTAGGGAAACTATGGATGTCGGATCTCTAACACACTTTTTAAGCATAGTGACATAGAATACATGATGCATATGGCCAACTCGTTTGGAAAATCTAATTCATAAGAAACCCTACCAACACGTCTCAAAACTTGATATGGGCCTACATACCGAGGACTAAGCTTCCCTTTCTTACCAAACTTCATCACACCCTTCATGGGTGAGATTTTCAAATAAACCCAATCATTAGCCTCAAATATTCCTTCTTCTCACACCGGCATAGAACTTTTGCCGACTTTGAGCCATTTTCAACTTTTCCCTTATAAGCCAAACTTTCTCCATTGCCTCCTGTACCAATACATGACCAATTAGTGTGACCTCACCCATCTCAAAGTATCCTATAGGTGATCTACACCTCCTACCATATAAGGCCTCAAATGGAGCCATATCGATACTTGAGTGATTACTGTTATTGTAAGGAAACTCAATCAATGGCAAATGGTCATCCCAATTGCCCTTAAATCGATCACACAAACCCTCAACATATCTTCCAAAGTTTGGATCGTACGCTCCGCTTGCCCATCGGTTTGGGGATGAAAGGTCGTGCTAAGCTTAACCTTAGTACCAAGCCCTTTTTGGAATGACTTCCAAAACTGAGAAGTGAATTGGGTACCACGATAAGAATTAATGGATAAGAGCTCTCCATGCAACCTTACCATTTCTATCAAGTACAACTAGGAATAGTTCTCCGCCGAATAGGAAACCTTGACGGGAAGGAAATGAGCCAATTTCATCATCCGATCTACTATCACCCAAAAAGAGTCATGTTGTCGCCGGGTGTGACGCAAACCAACAAAAAAGTCCATATTCAAGTCTTCCCACTTCCAAATAGGAATGCTAATGTCTTGGGACAAGCCTCCCAGTTTCTGATGCTCAACCTTCACTTGTTGGCAATTCAGACACTTAGCCACAAATTCCGCAACATCTTTCTTCATCCCATTCCACCAATAGACTTTCTGCAAATCATGGTACATCTTGATGGCTCCGGGGTGAATAGAATACCGCGAACTATGTGCTTCTGTCAAAATTTCTTCCCTCAAGTCATCGATATTTGGAACACATAAACGACCTTGGTGTCTAAGTACACCATCCCCCAGAGAGGAAGCCCCAATGGATTTCTTAACCACCGCCTCTTTCAATTCTACCAAAATTGGATCAAGACCTTGCTTGGCTTTCGCATCCTCCACAAAAGGCGATACGGAACCATTGTGAACCATAACACCACCTTTGCTGGAGTTCACTAGTTTAACACCTAATCTAGCTAATCTATGAACATCTCAAACCAACTCTTTCTTTTCCTTTTTAATATGAGCAACACTACCCATAGATAATCGACTAAGAGCATCTGCTACCGCATTAGATTTACTAGGGGGATAAAGGACACTCATGTCACAATCTTTCAATAACTCAAGCCACCTTCTTTGGCGAAGATTCAAATATTTTTTATTAAACACATATTGCAAACTCTTCGGTTGGTAAACACATCAACATGTTCTCCATACAAATAGTGTCTCCAAATCTTTAAGGCAAAAAAGACCGCCGCTAACTCGAGGTCGTGCATGGGATAGTTTTTCTCATGGATTTTAAGTTGCCCCGAGGCATATTGATGCTTATCGTGACCAACGACACTAACCTACAGTTCGAGTGTCTACGATCGTCGATAATATAATAACCCAACCAAGGGTTGGGGTCGTGTCCCAAGGGAGTGGTAGTGAAAATATTAGTTAGGCTAGAATTTTGTTCTAGTTAGTTGTAGTTTGAGAAATTATCGAATAAACACAAAGTAAATTCAAGTGGGTGACACCAAAGTGTCAAATATCAATGGGAGTTTGTCACAAGTATAGCTAAAACAATAAAAATAAAGAGATAATTCAAGTATGGGGAGAAGTTCTTGGGGTGTGACCGCAATACATATTAATATAAATCATTGGGTACATGCTTTTGATAGGAAATTTGCAAGATAATAATGACTAGGCTAAGCTTTAGATGGAAATAAGTTCTCTCTCGAGCAACTTACCCTGTTTCAAATGGGTTCCTCTCGGACACCCAGTTGCCGCATGATGGCCAGCTTACACCTTACCCTACTTATTCTCTCGAGCTGAGTGTTAGGATATGGGACTAGGGCTCACCCTCTCGGGCTGAACCTCATGTCGACCCACTCCTTAGGCCATCAGTCTAGTTATATTGTTTCGCGACCTCTCTCTCTCGCAAGCCGAAAACACTGGGTTGTTTTGTATTTGCAACTACAAACCCATTAAATTAAACCACAACAACTAGGTGAAATTACCATTAAAATACATCTAACCTATTAGTAAGCAAAATCCAACAATAATATCAACACACATTCGCTAAATCACACCCCAAGAATGGGGTTTTTAGCCACACATCAAGAAATAATAAATTATACCTAAAATGATGTTAAAACCAAATGGGTATAGGAAATTAAACCTTGATATAAGCAAAGGAAGAAGAATAGAGAAGACCTACTTCCGATTTGAGGAAGATGAACTCCTTCTTTCTTCAAGTCTTCCCAAAACCCTCTCCAAACCTGAGAGAAAAATGCAAAAGCTAATATTCTAAGTCTCAAAATTACAATAATGTTCCACATAAAAACTAGTCAAGAATTTAGTATTTATAGACTCTGGAGGATCGCTCGGTGAGGTTAGTTGCGAACGCCGAATGACTCGGCAATTCGCCCTTCTTCTAGTTCATCGCCATTTGTGCTTTGCCTTCAACATCTGTGCGTTCTGGATCATTGGGCGGTATACTTCTACTTCACAGAACTGATCGGCGAAACGCCGACTGCTCCTTTCATCGCCTTTTTGATCCTTCTCCTTCAGAGTTTCGTGTACTGGAACAAAGGGTGAAGTGCGTCCCTTGGGCGAATCGCCAAGCATGCTTGGCGATGCTTCGGCTTCAACTTCTTCATTCTTTTCAGCCTTTTACTTCCTTTTTGCGCCTAAGTGTCCATGCTCTACTAAAACTTCAAATACCTAAAACTTAAGTATTTTCATTAGATATTTAGAGTAAATAAGCATTTGAGGACACTATTTCTATTAAAATAAAGCCCTAATCAACACCCCCAACTTAAACTTTTGCTTGTCCTCAAGTTAAACTCAAGTTCAGCAGTTCAAATATGATGTCTCAAATAGTGCTACACAAGACAAAATCTTGAGCATACACAACAAGACTCAAATTACTCATGCAAAGCTCAATTGCGTACTCAAAGATTCAAGTTGTGACACACCATTACCAAAGATTCTCATGCTCGCAATACTTGCTACTTGTGCAAGTTCAAGCTCAACAAAAAGTATCTAAATGCCCTCACATAAATAATGATTCCATATTCACACACAGAGGTTAATGAATTCAAGATCAGGAATCAGATGCAACGCTCACACTCAGAAAGAGGAACACAATGCATGTTTTCACCCATAAGCTTGACCTTATTTTCCAATCGATCTTTGGTACGGCTCACTCAAGATAAAAAAGGTCTTTCTAAGTCTTATAATGGGGCTGAGTGCAAATGTATGGTCATTTAGGCTCTATGACTTTTCATGAGATGTGGTATTCTCAAGGCATCCCCTTCTTTTCCTTTATCAATTCTTTTTCTAGTGCTTCTAAGTCATCTTTTTATTCACCTCCATGGATTGCTTGGAAACTCAATTTCTTTTGTACTTTTATTCCACAACTTTTCTTTTTCATTTTTTTTTTATATGGAGGGTTTCCATTTTTCCGCAACGCCATGGGTTAAGGGAGACTTTTCTTGCACTTCTTGACTTCTCCTTTTCCTGTTTCACCACACTCCCAACTTAGGCTTTTGGCATAAGTTGGCAATTCACTAAACCACAAATCAAGAGAATTATAGGTAGTGGATCAAGTAAGGTCTAGGGTTCATCAAGGTTTTTTCAAAGAAAGGTAAGGCTCAAAGGGTGTTCAAGAGGGTTCACACCCACACAGGTAGGCTATAAAAGAGGTATATGTCAAATTGGCTCACACTCTTCAAAAGTTGGCTAAGATCATCTCAAGAGCACACCTTACTAAATCAATTAGAATAGCGGGGCAAATTCTAGGTTTATTCATGCAAGGTTCAAAGTAAGCTCATCACACAAGGCATCGACACTTAAGTCAAACAAGACTACACACTTTCACTAGTGTGCAACGGTCATTACAAGGGAATCAGTTTGAGAAGTGGCCAATTAAAACGAGATGCAAAGAGTTCACACATTGTCTATGCAACTTTATTTGTTCTCGTCGTAGACGCACATTCATGTTTGTTCGATTGAGAGAACTATTCAAGTCATCGGTATTGATCAAAATTGAGACTTGAATTTATACAAGAACAACCACTTTCAGCACAAGAGGTGGCAAAATTTTTTGAAAAATGAAAATTTTTCGGAAAGGTCAAAATTATTTTTCAATTAAACCCAAAAGAGCCACAAGCTCAAACATTCGCACAAGCAGTATAAAATAATTTCAAGCAAAACATCCCAAATATGTACGCAAGACAATATTCAAAACAACACACAAAGGTGAGCCTCACCCCACCACAAATGCAAACATTTGTCCCCAAATGCAAACATTTGTCCTCAAATGCAAATGAAAGTATCCAAAAGTAAAAATAGAGAAAAACAAAGAGGGAGGTAAAGAGGGATCCTGTCTACGCAGTTGCTCCATCTGTCGGGGACTCAGTGCCCGGGGTAGTGCTCTGAATATGGGCATCAGTGCCCGGAGTAACCTCAGAAGGACCAACACACGACAATACAATAGTATCATTGCAAATGAGTACCAAATTTTCGAAAGTAAACTCGAGGTTCGGAAAACCAACCTTTGTGCCGATAAAGTACTTTGAAATGCTAGGCAGCAATGAAATCCAACTCCGAGCACAAATCAACAACCAAAATACTTATGGAATGCAAAAATATTTAAAATACTAACTAGGTGCGAGATTTGGAAGATTAAAAGTGAGGAAAAGTGAAAGAGTTGGAAGTTTAAACCTTTTGCCTGTTAAGAAACCGTCCAGTTTTCTCCCATTCGGCAACATTAGTCATGGTCGCCGATCCATTCGGCGAGTCGCTGAGTGGATACTTACCTCGGCGAGTTTTACTGCACCTCCAGTTAAACAAGGGGTCAAAACGGCGGACTAGATCGCAATCGCCGACCAGGTCGGCCATTCGGCAATAATTTCTTGGGCACACCGAGTTTTACAGACTCCACTTTGAAGTTGAATTTAGTCCAACGACGGTTTAAGTCGGGGTCACCGACTTCTTCAGCGATGTGCCGACTGGACCTTTGGCTCGCCCATTTGCACTTTTCACTCACTTTCCATACTTTGACCTACACAAACAACACACCGTTATTTCTCAAAGCAAAAATAAAGCGGTAAAGCCTTGGGTTGCCTCCCAAGAAGTGCCTTATTTAACGTCGTGGCACGACACAACTCCTCATTCAAGTTCCATTAGTGAGGTTTGCCTTATTTTCATTAGGCCACCCCTCTTTTGGCTCTGGGTAGAGAGAAGATAGCACTTGGTCCATTTGGGACCTTCTTCATCATTCACACTTATTCTTCCTGTTTCAACACACAAACAAGAAAAAACAAAACTAAAAATTAAGTTAGTAAAACTACAACTATTAAAAACAGAAATTCTACTTAATTAAGAATTCCCAAATAATACCACTCCCCGGCAGCGACGCCATTTTGATGCTTAGCGTGACCAACGACACTAACCTGAAACGACCCCAAAAATGCCCGAAAATGTGCTTCGGAAACACATATAATTGTAATTTCCATATATCTCAAAATCCGTGCATGATTTCGGAAATCCGACTTCATATTCTTGTTTAGGAGGTCAAATTGAGTGGGGAATGGGTCTAACCCAAATTTTAGAGCAACCGTATCAAAATCCAAAATTTCCAAGTGAAGCCTTTTTCGAGGGTCTACTTTGGAGGGTCATATCTCCTAGCACACAAATTATTTGGTGGCCAATAATATATCCATGGAAAGCCCTTTGAGTTAGCTATCTAACGCACTTCGTTTCACCTCATTCGGAGTTCGGACGAAGAAGTTATGCCCATTTTCGTAAAATCTGTCCGGCAGAAAAAGACAATTTCCAGTAGCCTTTTTTACTGTTCACCCGCCCCTTTTTTTTTTGTAAGTGTTGGACGAATTTTTTTTCCAAAGGGCATATGTTATTTCCTATATAGCATTAGTTCAAATTTCATCTCTAAAACATTTCCAAAACACCTCTCCCATACTTAAACACATTTTCTCTCAAGTTCTCTCAAGAACCCTAATCCAAAACCTTCCTCAAGATTGAAGAGACTCTTGTTCCAAGTTGCAAGCTTCCATTGAAGACACTCTCAAGACCTTCATAAGAACTCAAGGTATGTGGTGTTGAACTCATGGGTCCTTCCACCCATAGTGCCTAGACTCTATTCTACTCACTAATTCATGGTTTAAGTTAAGATTCATATATTAGTCTTGTTCTTTGTAATAATTTCCTACACATTGAATTTTAAACATGAAAAGTGATTGTTTTGAGCATGTTGTGACCCTAGAACTTGAACCTAAATTTGGAATGGATGTGGAGATTTTCATGTGGTATTGTGGGTGTTAAAAAAGTGTTGTTGTAGGTTGTTCATTGGTTTGGCTGCATAATTACTACTCTATTTTCCATGCTCTTTGATTCCATTACATGCCTTCAAGGTGTTTGACAAAATGTCCAACTATGGAGAATTGATAAATTGATGCTTTAAAGCTTGAGTTATGAGATGTATGGAACTCCAAAGATGTGTTGATGACAAACTAAGCTTGTGTATATGTTCATTCCATACGTGAGATTGCATTAGAGCCTAATGGGAATTTCCTATATAAAGTGTTGCATGACCATGCCCGGTCCGGGGGAAGAGAACCGGACAACCATGTGAGAGGTTTATATCTCACCACCTAGTATGCTTGGGGTGTGACCAACATCAACCATGTGAGAGGTTTATATCTCACCACCTAGGATGCTTGGGGTGTGACCAACATCAACCATGTGAGAGGTTTATATCTCACCACCTAGGATGCTTGGGGTGCGACCAACATCAACCATGTGAGGGGTTTATACCTTGCCACCAGGGTGTCCGGGTGTGAACGGCATCCCCCATCCTAAGTTGGGGTTATAAATTGGTTGGATCATGTATACACATATGATATCTACTATTAGTATATAGTTACTTAAACATGTTTTGACTTCACTTTGATCATGTATCCTCATATTGTTATTCATAATGCCTATGAAACTATTTCTTGTATTTCGATTGTGTCCTTGTCTATTGTTGTGTTGCACCCCGCATACTTAGTACATTCCAAGTACTAACGCATATTTTGCCTACATGATGTCACCATGTAGGGACCGGAGTTACTCTTGATCCTTCTCTTCATTCACGTGGCTAGTACGGTGCTTATCCGAGTTGTTGGTGAGTCCTCAATGATTCGAGGGCTATGTTATGTTTTCTACTCCTATATTTTGAGACTTTAGCTTGCAATTGTATTTTGACTATGAGGGGAGCCGGTAGAATGTCATGGCCCCGTCCTATCTATGTATGTAGAGGTGTGCGTTGGACGAGTATTTTGTAAATGAGCTTGACTCTTGTTCTATGATGTCATTTTGAAATGGTTTGCCCTTAGTCCCTATTTCCCGTTAATTAATGTTGAATGTACTTCCGCGACCGATGAAGTGTGATGACAAGTTTGAGAGGCTTGTTTGGGGTTCCTTCGGGTTCCTCATTCGCCATGTCACGTCTAGGCCCTAGGTTTGGGTCGTGACATAACCTATGGTTCGAGTGTCTATGATCGTTGATAATATAGTAACCCAACCAAGGATTGGGGTTGTGTCCCAATGGAGTGGTAGTAAAAATAGTAGTTAGACTAGAATTTTGTTCTAGTTAACTGTAGTTTGAGAAATTATAGAATAAAAACAAAGTAAATTCAAGTGGGTGACACCAAAGTGTCAAATATTAATGGGGGGTTTGTCACACGTATAGCTAAAACAATAAAAATAAAGAGAGAATTCAAGTATGGGGAGAAGTTCTTGGGGTGTGAACGCAATACATATTAATATAAATCATTGGGTACATGCTTTCGATAGGAAATTTGCAAGATAATAGTGACTAGGCTAAGCTTTAGATGGAAATAAGTTCTCTCTCGAGCAACTTACCTCGTTTCAAATGGGTTCCTCTCGGACACCCAGTTGCTGCATGAAGGCCAGCCTACGCCTTACCCCACTCACTCTCTCGAGCTGAGTGTTAGTAAATGGGACTAGGGCTCACCCTCTCGGGTTGAACCTCATGTCGACCCCTCCTTAGGCCATCAGTCTAGCGGTCTTGGTTTCGCGACCTCTCTTTCTCGCAAGCCGAAAACACGTGGGTGGTTTTGTATTTGCAACTCCAAACCCATTAAATTAAACCACAACCACAAGGTGAAATTACCATTAAAATTCATCTAACCTATCAGTAAGCAAAATCAAACAATAATATCAACACATATTCGCTAAATCACACCCCAAGAATGGGGGGTTTTTAGCCACACATCATGAAATAAGAAATTATACCTAAAATGATGTTAAAACCCAATGGGTATAGGAAATTAAACATTGATATAAGAAAAGGAAGAAGAATAGAGAAGACCCACTATCGATTTGAGGAAGATGAACTCCTTCTTTCTTCAAGTCATCCCAAAACCCTCTCCAAACCTGAGAGAAAAATGCAAAAACTAATATTCTAAGTCTCAAAATTACAATAATGTACCACACAAAAATTAATAAAGAGTTTAGTATTTATAGACTTCAAAAAATAGTGTTGGTGGATTGCTCAACGAGGTTAGTTGCGAATGCAGAATGACTCGGCGATTCACCCTTCTTCTAGTTCATCACCGTTTGTGCTTTGCCTTCAGCATTTGTGCGTTCTGGATCATTGGACAATATACTTCTGCTTCGCAGAACTGATCGGTGAAACGCCGACTGCTCCTTTCATCGCCATTTTGATCCTTCTCCTTCAGGGCTTCGCGTACTGGAACAAAGGGCGGAGTGCGTCCCTTCGGAGAATCACCAAGCATGCTTGGTAATGCTCAGGCTTCAACATTTTTGTTCTTTCCAGCCTTTGTGTTCCTTTTTACGCCTAAGTGTCCATGCTTCTACTAAAACTTCAAATACCTGAAACTTAAGTGTTTTAATCAGATATTTAGACTAAATAAGCATTTGAGGACACTATTTCTATTAAAATAAAGCCCTAAATGAGTCCAATTTGTGGACTCATCACATATGCAATAACTTTCCCATTTTGAGTTAGCACACACCATAGCCCAATCCTCTAGGCATCACAATAAATAACAAAACCATTCATTCCTTCTGGTAATGTCAACACCAGAGCGGAAGTAAGTCTATCTTTCAACTCTTGGAAACTCTTCTCACAAGCTTCAAACCATATGAACTTAGCCTTCTTTTGAGTTAAAGCCGCCAAAAGAGAGGCAATTGAAGAGAATCCCTCAACAAACCTTCTATACTAACCGGCCAAACCCAAAAACTTCTAATGTTTGAAGGAGTTAGAGGTTTAGCCCAACTCTTGACTGGATCCGTCTTCTTAGGATCTACCTCAATACCCTTACTAGAAACAATATGACTAGGAAAGCTATAGATTTTAACCAAAATTCACATTTTCTAAACGTTGCAAAAAGTTGTTGGTCCTTAAGAATTTGCAACACGATCCTCAAATGATCAATATGCTCATCCTCGCTCCTTGAGTAGATCAAAATATCATCAATGAACACAATCACAAATATGTCAAGGTATTTTCTAAACACCCTATTCATCAAATCCATAAACACCGTCGGAGCATTAGTCAACACAAACGACATTACCAAAAACTCATAATGACCATACCGAGTTCAAAAAGCCATCTTCAGAATGTCATCATCTTTCACCCTTAATTGGTGATAACCCGATCGGTGATCAATCTTAGAGAAATAACTTGCTCCTTGAAGTTGGTCAAATAAATCATCTATTCTTGGGAGAGGATACTTGTTCTTAATGGTAACCTTGTTTAACTGTAGATAATCAATGCACATATGAAAAGAACCATTCTTCTTTCTAACAAACAAAACTGGAGCACCATATGGAGAGATACTCGGTCGGATGAAACCCTTATCCAACAAATCCTTCAACTGTTCTTTCAACTTCTTATGTTCTCCTGGAGCCATACGATAAAGAGGAATAGAGATAGGTTGCGTATCATGGAGAAAACCAATATCGAAGTCTATTTTCTGCTCGGGATGAATACTGGGTAGATCATATGGGAACACTTCTGGAAACTCATTGACAACGAAGATCGACTCAAGAGAAGGGGTTTCAGAAGCTACATCCCTCACTCTTACTAAGTGGTGAAAGAAACCCTTAGAAATCATCTTTCTAGCTTTAAGATAAGAAACATACTGACCATTAGGCATATAATTTCCCTCTTCCACTCTAAGATAGGCTCATTCAGGAACTGAAACTTGACTACACGAGTTCTACAATCAATAGAAGCATAGCATGAGTACAACCAATCCATACCCAAGATAACATCAAAGTCTAACATATCAAGCTCTACCAAGTCAACAAGAGTACCTCTATGGGACAAGGAGACAGGACACTTCCAATAGACCCTCTTAGCCACAATAGAACCACCAATTAGAGTAGAGACAGAAAAAGGTTCTAACAACACATCCGAAAGAACATCAAACCTCATAGCTGCATATGGTGTAATTAAAGACAAGGTAGCACCAGGATCAAGTAAAGCATATACATCAAGTTGGAAAACTTTCAACATACCGGTAACCACATCCGGAGAACTCTATTGTTCACCTCTAGTCAGAAGCGCATAAAAGTGTTTTTGCTTAGGAGCATTGGAACCCGAACCACTAAGAGTATTTTGCTTGCCCTCTCTTCCCTTAGACGTAAGCATTGGACAATCCCTAATTTTGTGACCACTTTTACCACAACCGAAGCAACCATTCATGTTGGCTAGGAACTTACCATCGTGCTTCCTACCATACTTAGTGCAATTAGACCTAGGCAATGAAGATCAACTACTATTACCTCCTTGAGGTTTAGGGTTAGACACCCTATCTTGGTTGAACTTTGGAGGAGCATTGGAGAAACCTTGACTGGAAAACCTTTGTCGGAATCTCGGACGACCTTTTCCATCGGACCTTGTGTTAAATAAATTACCATCACCGGTCTTAGACCTTTTTGCCTCCCTAGACTTTTCCTTGAGTTTTTCCTCCTCAATTTGTTGTGCATGTAACATAATATGAGAGATGTCCATATCATGAATGAGTATTGCGGTTCAGCACTCTTTAACCACCATTATAGACACAGTCGAAACAAACTTACTCATCTTGGCTCTTGAATTGGCAACCATCGTTGGAGCATGCTTAGACAATTGAGTGAACTTTAGAGCATATTCCCTTACACTCATACTTCCTTGTCAAAGGTTAATGAACTCAAGCATTTTGGCTCATCTCAAGAGGAAAGAACCTATCGAGAAACACAACCTTAAACTTCTCCCAATCAAGAGGACCCGAATCTTCTGGTCTCCCTTCCTTCCATTGATTATACAATATTTGAGCCACACCTTTCAATTGGTAAGCGGCCAGCTCCTCCTTTTCCATCGGTGTAACTCCCACGATCATCAAAGCCTTATAGACCTCATCGATAAACTCTTGAGGATCTTTCTCAACTTTGGAGCCATGAAATTCTAGAGGATTCATCCTTGAGAAGTCCCTTACTCTTGAAGCCGCTGAATTTAGATTTGAACTTGCGGGAACAACAACCTCCCTATTGGCTTGGGCCATCACAGCTTGAGCCAACACTTGAAAAACAACCTGATGAGTCTGAGATTTTGACTCATTTAGGGATTTGTTTTGATAGTTTATTGTCCTTAAATGCCTAATTTAAGGTTAGAACTGATGTTAAAATGTTGATTTGTTGCAATGAAAGCTAAGGAGCAAGACAAGAACACTACCGGGCAAAAAGGAGCAAAAAAGCTGAAGAAGTTGAAGGAAGGCAATCCTGGTGATTTCCAAGACCACTTGGTGAGCCACTGAGTGGATCTTTAGATTGCCTAAAGTTCCAGCATGCCAACCCTGGGGACAAACCTACTTGGCGATGGAAATGGACAGTCGATGGACCGCCGAACGGCTTGGCGACATCGACCTTGATCGCCTAAAATCACAGAACCCTGAGGATAAAGAGCCAAGGCAAACTGGCGATGGACAGGAGTAAAGGGCGCGTTGCTGACTTGGTTGGTGATGCACGACTTACTCCACCTAATAGTACTGAAGTCAAAATTTGGGAAACTATAAATTGAATTTTGTAAAGCAGAAGAGGCATCCAGTTTTGTAGAATCTAAGTCGAGTCCTATTGAATTTTTCTGAGTTTTCCATTGTAGCACTTAAAGCTTTTGAGACTTGATTTTGAGGAATTGCAATTGGGTTTTTGAATTAAGTTGATTTGAAGCATTGTAGAGACTTGGAAATAATTACCCAATTCATGGCTAACATAATTGGTAATTGTTTCTCTCTTTTTATGATGTATGGCTAAAACCCTAATTCTTGGGGTGTGATCATGTGATTATTGGCTAAATTAACATATGGGTATTGTTGTTTACTGATTTAAATGCTTAATTGAAGTGGGTTTAATCGATAGCTGTGTATTAATCTATGAATTGTAGTTGCAAATGCAATTTTAAATTAGTGTTCTGGCTTGCTTGAGAAAGAGGTTTTAGAACCAAGGTGTTCGATTAATATTGTAGTTATTGAGTTGATGTGGTTTCAACTATAGAGAGTGAATCCTAAACTCGATTCTACCTATCTAGCTCAAAAGAGTAGATAAATCGAAAGGGTGACACAAATGTCAGATGGGGGTATTTATCTACTCTCTCGAGCTAGATAGGTAGAATCGAGTTTAGGATTCACTCTCTCAAGCTGAACCCATTTCAACCCAATAATTACAATCATGAATCGAACACCTTGGTTCTAAAACCTCTTTGTCAAGCAAGCCGAAAACACTAAGTTAGAATTGCATTTGCAATTACAATTCATAGATTAATACACAATTATCGATTAAACCCACTTCAATTAAGCATTTAAATTAGTAAACAACAATACACATAAGCTAATTAAGCCAATAATCACATGATCGCACCCCAATAATTGGTGATTTAGCCACACATCATAAAAAGAGAGAACTAATTACCAATTATGTTAGCCATGAACTGGGTAGTGATTTCCAAGTCTCTACAATACTTCAAATCAACTTAATTCAAAAACCCAATTGCAATTCCTCAAAATCAAGTCTCAAAAGCTTTAAGTTATATAATGGAAAACTTAGAAAAACTCAATGGGACTCGCCTTAGATACTATAAAATTTGATGCCTTTTCTACTTTTCAAAATTCAATTTATAGTTTCCCAAATTTTGGCCTTCAGGACCATTAGGTGAAGTAAGTCATGCATTGCCAACCAAGTCGGCGACGCCCCCTTTGCTCTAGTCCTTTGCCGATTTTCCTTGGCTCTTTATCCTCAGGGTCTGTGATTTTAGGCGATCTAGGTCGATGTCTCTAAGCCGTTCGGCAGTCCGCCTATTGTCCATTTCTATCGCCAAGTAGGTTTGTCCCAGGGCTGGCATGCTGGAACTTTAGGCGAGCTAAATAGCCACTTGGCGGTTCGCCAAGTCGTCTTGGCGATCACCAATTTTGTCTTTCTTCAAGTTCTGTAGTTTTTTCGCTCATTTTTGTTCGGTAATGTCTTTGCATTGCTCCTTAGCTTTTATTGCTGCAAATAAACATTATAACATCAGTTCGGAGCATAAATTAGGCATTTGTGGAAAATAAACTATCAAAACAAAGACCTAAATGAGTTGAAATCTTAGACTCATCAACAACCCCAACTTAAACTTTTGCTTGTCCTCAAGTAAAACTCATGGTCAATAAGTTCAAAAAGGATGTCTACAAACAGTGCTACTCAAGACTCAATACAAATGCACACAAGAGGTTCAAACTACATACACAATGCCTAATTGTGCACTCTAAGTTTCAAATTGTGACTCACCATTATCTAATATACTCAAGCTCACAATGCTTGCTTTAAATGAAAGTTCAAGCGTAACAAAAGTATTCAAATACCCTCATAACAAGGATGATTCCATGCTTACACAAAATTCATCAAAAAATTATAGTTTCGGAATCAAATACAACTCTCACGCTCACGAAGATGAACACATGCATGATTCTACCCATAGACTTGCCCTTATTTTCCAAACAACATTCTTTTCAACTCACTCAAGATCACAAAGGTCTTTTCAACGCTTGCAATGGGGCTGAGTGTAACTGTTTGATCATTTTGGGTTAGTTGGTTCTACCTTCATGAAGTTTGGCCTAAAGATCAGTACTTCTCCTTCTCTTTCGCATTCTAACATGTTCACAATCCACCCTCTTATTCATTTAAGCCAAATTTATTTGATACCCCATTTCTTTTACTCCTTTCACACACTTTATTTCACAGACTTTTCTCTTTTTCTTTTTCAATCTTATTCCAATTTCACCTTTTTCTTTTCTTTCTCTCTTTTTTTTTTTTTACATGAAGGGGTTCCATCTTTTTCAAACCATTGCTTCAAAGGGGGATTTTTTCACTTCATGACTTTCATTCTTTTTCACCATAGCCCCAACTTAGGCTTTTGGCCTAAGTTGGCTATTCAACTAACCAATACTTCATGAAGATTATATGTTATGGGACAAAAACGTCAAAGTTGTTCAAGTTTCTTCCAAGGAAAATGATAGGCTCAAAGGGTGCCAAACAAGATTCACACTTCTCACAAGGTAGCCAAAAAGAGGTATATTATCAAATTAGGTTCACTCTTCACAAATTTATCCTAAGATCATTTCACTTGCTTGCTTCAATCAATCAATTGGACTAACGGGGCAAGTTCTAGGTGATATCAAGCACAATATTCAAAACAACCTCACCACTCATGGAATTCAATTCAATTATCAAACAAGACTCCGCACTTTCTAGCTAGCTTGCAATTATCATAACAAGAGATTGAATCAACAACTGGCTAGTCACAACTGGATGCTAGGAGTTCACATATGACCTATGTAACTCAATTTGCCTCATCGTAGCTGCACATTCATATCATTCAATTGATAGCACTAGTCAAGTCATCGGTATTGACCACAATTGACACTCGAAAATGCAAAAGAACATCCACTTTCACACACATTAAGAGGTGGAATTTTTTTTTAAAAATTGGTTCGAAACCATTTGCACATTAAAAAAATGGACCAATATGGATAAAAAAAACAAAGATATATATATGAACATAAAACCAGATCCAACATTCACAAAACCAACATTCAAAAACCCAAAAACAACAATATCCACAAAAACAACCCAATAGAGGCCCCGCCAAACAAAAACGACAGTTGTCCTTAAATGCAAAGAAACAATAATAAAGTGTAAAAAATAACTGAATAAGAGGCAAAAGAGCTATCCTTCCAGGCTAGTCCTGGGTAAAGTCTACATATCAGTCACTCCCTCTGTCTGGGCATCAATGCCCGACTCATTAGCAACCTTGGCTCCATTGGAGCCCACCAAAGAAGTGTCCCGCAAAGTGGCTTGCACAATTGTGTCAATCATGGCACCCTCCAGGTCTGCCAAGTCATCATAAACAACCTCATCTCTAACACCCAGATGCTCCTCATCTGTCTCAGCCTCAAACTCGGCATCTACATCATCGGCCCTAGCATTATCTCCGATCGTAGTAGCTGGAAAAACCTTAGAATTGGCTGGAATATCAACGCCTGGAACGTCATGAATCTCAAACGTCCCAAACAACATCCATAAGTCAGTGGACTTCAGCTTGTCCACATCTCTACGCAACCCAACAATATCGGCCTTCAAGGTCATCACCACATCGACAATACCCTGTATCTGCTCACACTCCTCCACCCTCACCGTAAGGGCATCCTATGCCAACTTGTGTCCCTCAATTAGCTATCTAGCTCCCTCATCCCTGTAACGACCCGAGAGCACCCCTTAGTTGTTACCGGCGTATTCGACCTCAAAGAGGTCTTATACAAGCCGTTAGCATTCATCATCGCATGTATCATAGAATAAAAAACATAGAAAATTTAAAACATTTACTTTGGAAGTTCAACTTCACTTCATATTTGAAAATAGAATCTAACTTCGTCACAATGTACCATCTAGACATAGAAGTATCAAAAATGGGACTTATCCCTTACATCAATAAGAAGTCTAGAAATAGGAAAGTACAACAATGTCTTTCAACATAAGCAAGGAAGTAAACATAGAAGCTATATCATACGTTCTTGTCCTCGGACTTGAGGACTTACCAACTTGGGGAAGCAACTCCAAGTGTCTTGAGAAGTAAGCTTGAATCCTCAACGGCCCGAACCTAAATGTTTGGGGAAAAAGGAGAAAATATGGGTTAGTACAACACATGTATTAAGTATGACTATTATGCATAAAAACCATTGAAACATGCATAAAAAGTCATTCTAGTCAAAACATGCTTTTTACCAAGTAAATCCAATATGCACACAAAGTAAGCATCATAGTACAAACCAACATAATATCATCCCAACACGTAGACAACCCAAGTAATACTAGTGCAATGCAAGGAATAGAATCCCATAACCCTAATCAAAGCCAAGTATTACATTAAGCAACCTACTTCATACATACATACATAAGATCATACTTCATCATAACTTACCATATTCATTATGATCATACATAACATAACTTCAACATACATAAGTCATAATCATCATAATCATAAGAGAACACTACTACAACCATCTCTTAGGATCCCACAAGTGCAATGTGCAAGAGAAGTCCCATACCCTCCCTTACACAATGTAGAAACCCTTAAGAAAGCCCTAGTAAGAGTTCACACCTTTCATACCTTCATTTAGTTTTACATTAGGGGGATATTGCCATAACCGACATAGACCATGAGAGCTACATGGAATCCGGTGTTCTACTCCCACACCGAAAAAAGAGGGTTAACACTTACCTAAGGTGTAACCATTCGCACATAGCTATCTAGGTGGATCCACTAAGCTAAAGTCCTATGTGGGCACATAGTTAAGGGTCAAGGAGATTGCTCCTAGAAATCCTAACTTACTAAATGTGGGGATTTCCATCTCATGAGACAACACATACCGTGGGTAATCCGTACTTGCTAAACGTGAGGAAACCCATGCGGGGAGCCGGACTTACTAAACATGAGACCCCCATCTCATTTACATGCCTTTTCGGTGCTAAGAATCTAATTCCCTTTTGTAATCATCTTTACTTATCACATCAGTTCACATTAGCCTTTACTAGACTCTTATGTAAACATATTACCATAATAGCTCATATGTGTTCATAAGTGAGTAACAATCCTTTCACTTTAGAAACACTTAGTAAGTGAGTAATCCTTTCACTTTACATTACACTATAATCATGAGAACTACCTTTCAATCATATAGCAATCATACCATAACATACATACATATTTCATATCTAATTCAAGTGTAGAGGGTTTAGGATGTGGAAACTAGGTCATCAACACCACAACAACACATTAGGTATAACATCATTACAATCTAAGTAATTCACCTTTCATACTTGAGTTCAAAGAAGAACCAACCTTCATACCTTTTTGCCCTTCATAGGACATTCATACTTCAATCAACAATCAGTTCATAACCAATACATAATACAAGGTAATTCATGAAGTAATACATAATCAAGATCAATATAAGCAATTGACATATTCCCTTCAAGGCTTCATTCAAAGACTCAACCCTAATTTCATAGAAATTATACATAACCTAGGGTAGAATCATCATACAAACATGAATTACATAACATCACATTCGATTCATAGCCTTCACTCAATATCCAACACAAACTAGGGTTAGAATTAGGAAAAGAAGGAGAAACATGGGTATCATGGGGAATTCTTCAAGAAACCACAAATACTACATAAATTCATTCATAATTGTTCATATAACATCAATCAAATTCAGTTTATAACATCAATTTCACTTTAGAAAGAAGACCCACATTTTTGGATTGAAAACCTAGAAATTGGAGATTTTAAAATTTATCTTGAAGGGACCTCTTGGGGAAAGGAATCCCAAGAGTGATAAGCAACCATACCTTAGTTGATTCCTTGAGAATCAATAGAGAAACTCCAAGCAATTTGTGAAAGAACCTTGAAACCCTAGCTCCAATGTATTCTTCTTCTTCTAAGGTTTTTTAGAGGGAGAGTTTAGAGGGAAGTGGGAGAGTTTTGATTTCAATTGGGTGTTGTGTATAATGACTATAACTTGTGAATTTAGACTTAAAAATCAATATATAATTAACCTCTAAAAATACCCAAAACACCCCTACTTAAATAGGACTTAAAAGGAAAAGTCCCAAAACTCCTCATTTAAATGGTCCCCGTCAGGGACCACGGCCAACATTCACAGACCGTGAAAGTGCACCACGGGCCGTGGTACTGCCCGTGGTGTTGGAGGCAGTGGTACTGCCCGTGGTGTTGGAGGCAGTGGCTATCCTTTCGTGCACAAGCCAAAACTTGGCCAAGGTAAGACCACAGAGCCTCCCACGATCCGTGGTCATGACCACGGCCCATGGTGATGGTCTTGGTCATGACTTGGCCTTGTGGAGGCAAAGCCTTCAAGCCTTGGTGCCAAGTGATGTTCATGAGCCACCCCTCTCCCTCGTCAAGTGCACAACAACCCGTAGTGGTGCCCGTAGTACCTTGGGCAGTAGCTACCCTAACAACCCCCAACTCCCTAAAAGCCAAGAGAACTCCATGCCCACCTTCACGAGCCGTGAAGTGGACCACGACTCGTGGTCCCTCTCGTAAAGGGTGAGGCAGTGTCTGGGACACTTGGAGGTCCCTCTCCCTCGACCAAGGAAACTCCACGAAGCCTCCCACGGTCTGTGGTCATGACCATGAGCCGTGGTGATGGCCGTGGAGTTTGAGGCAGTCACTCCCAATTTGGGGCAGCCTTGGCCTTAGGCCTTGGCTTGCCCCTTTTGTTTGGTAGTCCTCGCCTTAACTCATAGACCACCAAAGCACACCTAGATGGTCTACTAACTTAGGAGAATTCATTTTATACCTCATTGACACTACGTTTAGGCTCTAGTTCAACCTACGAATTTCTGGGGTGTTACAATCCCAACCTAGATTGGGGCCAAGGTAGAAGCAATCGACTGCTCTATAAGCCCAGGCACAACGACCTCTATCCAGGAGGCACACACATTAGTAAATTAGGCTAGATGACCCATCTTGTAAAACATGGCCTGGGTGATAGAGGGTCGGGAGGCATTAGTAGCAACAACATAAGTAGAGTTAGGGGGTACAACAGAGTAATTGGGAATATCAGAAATAGAAGAGCCAGAGGTACCTCTAGGCCCACCGGCCTTAGGGGGCATGCTTGCCTTAGTCAGCAACATATCAACGTCAACTACCGGGGATGTATCCGCCGGTGCAGTCCTCTTTCTATCGACCTCATCCCACATGTACTCGGCCTTAATGCGTCGGATGTCAGTAGAAGAGGTGGGGGTCACCTCCACATCCGTCTTCTCATCTCTCAGAACACGGTCCCACCAGCACAACTACTTTTCTTCCAAGATGGTCCTCGAACCCTTGGCCTTTAGTATGTTGAGCGATCGGGGAGGAAGATCCTGCACATATGGAGCCTGTACCACTGTTTGAGCTGGGGCTGCAACTGGAGGAAGAGGAGTAGGCATCAGAGGCACTGGAAATCCTATATGGATCATTTAAAGACTTGGTGCATAACTCCACTCTCCTACCCTGTAATAACTGATCATCTTCTAGCTCAGAGATGGAGGCCGAAGAACTATCCTTAGAACCACCTTCGTTGTTAAAGGAAGTGAGGTACGTGGCATAAACCCCTCACTATCAGAGCTTTCCTCCGCAGGCGTAGGCGGAACTTGGCCTTTGTTTTTGCCTTTCCTCCTTTAAGAGGAAGTTTTTTAGCCGGGGCCCAGGAAGCATCAACTTCCTTGTCTATAACTATTCCTCGAGCCCTCTTCCGGGGTGATTGACTTCTACCAGCCACTCTTGGTCTAGTCATTCATACCTGTAAAATAATGTTTAAATCGTTAGATGTAGTTGAGAAAATATATAAAAAAATCACAGGATAGCAGTTGCAGAAATTCTCGCTGAACCGGTTGGCGAGTCATCGAACACCTTTAGCGAGCCAAGACGGGCTCGCCGAAAGTTCCAACACAAAAATATTCCAAAATAAGCACAGGTCGGGGATACCCAGGTCCATTTGGCGGATCGCCGACACCTTTCGGCGAACTAGAAGTGGTTCGCCGAAAGTTAAAGAACAATTTTGGAAATAGGGGCGTAGAAGGGCAATCAAAAGGGACATTCAGCGAGTCGCTGAGTTCACTCGAAGAGCTCAGGAATATCACCAAACGTTACACAACTTAAACCATTAAAATAGAGAAATAAAAGGCAATCAAGGGGGAGTTAGGCGAACCGCCAAACCACACGGCAAGCTTGACCCTGCTCGCCAAATAGTCCAACCTGCCAATTTTTCACCCCTACATTCAAAACCAAACCCGAAACCCACGAAATCAAAATTAAACTATTGTTCTACACAATTAAACTAATAGCCATAATACCCAAGCCCACGGGGTACTCAAACTTCCCCTAATTTGGTTAAAATTGGCCAATCGTCATCGTTTGCCCCTAATAATGACGTCAACTGCTTTATCATTGGGGAAAATTTGACAATTAGCACAATTCGGGGTTACTCAAACTTCACCCCGCTAGACCCACAACATTTTAAACACAACCCAATAATTTTAACAATCAACGACACATGAATTTACTATTTAAGGCCAAATAATCATGATTTCAATTGAATACGGGAAAACAAACGACCACATACATGATAATAAAAAAAACTAAACACAGATAACAGCCACAAAATGAGCATGGATTTAATTTCAACCAATTATAGAGCGGGGTTCAAGAAACCAACCTTAGATTGCCAAAAATTCGTAAAGCTAGGCTAGCAACAAAATCCAAAAGTCCATCCCAAGCAAATGATCCCAAATAAAAGTAAAAATGATAGTACGAGAACAAAAATGTAATCGGTTGTGAGAGTACGTAAGTTGAAAAGTGTGAAAATGAAGAGATTTTGAATTTAAAACAGTTTGGCCTTTTAAAAATCTTCAGTTTGTGCGCCAGTTGATGACCACGACTTACATCGCCAACCCAATCGATGATGTGCCGAGTGGGATTTTAGCCCACCGAGTTTTACAGAACCTTTAGCAAACTAGGTGGTTCCAACGACAATCCAAGTCAGGCTGGCCAACCTGTTCGGCGAGTCGCTGACTGGATCTTTGGCTCGCCTAGCATCCATTTTCCCAAAATTTCAACTTTTCAACCTGCACATTCAATACCTGTTATTCAAACAACACGAATAAAAACATTAAAGCTTGGGTTTCCTCCCAAGAAGTGCCTTATTTAACGTCGTGTCACGACATGGATACGCTTTTCAAGGTTCAATTTTTGGGTTAGCCAAGGTATCACTTGGTAGACCCCCTTTTTGCCTTGGGTTCAACTGAGAGGAGATTTGACCCATTTTCATTTCCAATTGCTTGATGGACACTGAGTGATAGGTGAGCGTTTGATTGGTGTGGAGACGTCCTCTTTCTTTTCATTCAAAACCTTGTCTAACCCTTCCACTTGCGTGCAAGCATATCTTCCGTGCGAATGTTCTCCGGTCAGCCCTTTGCTCCTTTGGCTTTTGACATTCATGGGGTGGAACATATCATTCCTTGTCACCATCTTGTTCCTTCTAATTAGTCCCATGATCACCCCATTCTCTATCACAGTCTCTCTATCTATCATCCCTTTCTCTATTCCAACCTGGATTCCTACCCGGCCTAGGATAGCTCGGACGGAAACCACCTCCTTGATTTGCAAGAAAATTCACTTCCTCATTATATAGAGCCTCAAAGTGTTCCTCCTCAAGATTTTCTCCACCAACACCAACAACATTTACACTTTTCAACACATTACCCATCACATATTTTTTTACAAAATATCCAGCTAGGTCATCATTTTTCCATATTTTGGTCTTGCTCATTGTCCTTCTCGATCTGCTCTTTTGTCATCCTAAAGGTTAGAGGAGACACCTGATCCTCTCGAGTGTACTATGCTCTGTTAATTTTGGTTATCCCATCGAGGAGATTAGATGCTATTTCGAAAGGCTGTTGTATTATACCCCCCGAAACAAGTTGATCAGCAACACCTTTGTTCACTGAGTGAAGACTCCTATAGAACTGTTGTAATAACATGTTGTTTGGAAGTCCATGAGTTGGACACTGAAGTAACAACTTCTGAAATTTCAGCCACGTCTCGTGGATTGGTTCACCCTCCAAACGTTTGAAGCTCGGAATACTATCTCTTAATGTCATCATCCTTGAAGGAGGAAAGAACCTTACAAAGAATGCCACAGTGAGTTCATCCTAAGTAGTAATAGAGTTCCTCGGTTGATCAACAAACAACTTGGTAGCTTCCCTATCAAAGAAAAAGGGAACAACCGGAGACAGACTGATTCTTGAGAGATGTTCTTGAATAAGAATGGACCACATATGTACCAAATTCCAAATATTCTCATGGGGATCCTCATGAGCTAGCCCTTCGTATAATCTTTTCATTTGTAATAGTTGCAACATCGTGCTAGTCACTTGGAAGACAACATTCTCCTCAACAAGAGGTAGACGTATAGTACCAACACTACCCAATTGAATCACGTCATTAACATCATTCATCTTTTTGATGTCATCTTGGTTGCCCAGTTAGCTACCGTTACTTCCGTTTACACTCATCTCATCCTTTATTCAAACACAACCAACACAAACAGAAAACAAAGTACGTCGATTCAACTACAACACAAAAAGATCACAATTCAAACTTCAATAATAGAACTCTAAACACCACTCCCTGACAGCGGCACCATTTTTTGATAAACGCTCAACTACACCTCATCCAATACAAGGTGTAGGCAATCGTAATCTAGTCTAAAACCCAATAATTGAGTTGGGGTCGAACCCACAGGAGCGGTACAAGTTTGAATTCAGTTATGAAGTTATAAATGCGTTCTAATGGGTTGTAGGAATATAAATTATCGAAAGCATTTACATAAATTGAAAGGGTGACACAAATTTCAGATAGGGGATTAGTTTGTCAATTAGAAATTAAAGCGACTTCGAAAAACAGGGGAAACAATGAGTAGAGAGAAATTCTCGGGGATGTGATCGATTATAGGCTAATTTCACTATATGGGTAATTGGAATTTACTAACAATTTCTAAATCTCAGTAGGTAGGCTAAACTATAGATGCAATAGCTTTTTCTCGAAAAACTATTACGATTCAAGCGAGTTCTCTCGAACCTCGACAAACTTAACAATATAAAAATCCAAAACCTTAATTTATCTACTCTCTCGAGCTAGATTGGTAGAATCGAGTTTAGGATTCACTCTCTCAAGCTGAACCCACATCAACCCAATAACTACAATCATTAATCGAACACCTTGGTTCTAAAACTTCTTTCTTAAGCAAGCCACAACACTAAGTTAGAATTGCATTTGCAACTATAATTTATAGATTAATAAACAACTATTGATTAAACCCACTCCAATTAAGCATTTAAATCAGTAAAAAATAATACCCATAAGCTAATTAAGCCAATAATTACATTATCACAACCCAAGAATTGGGGTTTTAGCCACACATCATAAAAACAGAGAAACACTTACTAATTATGTTAGCCATGAACTGGATAGTGATTTCCATGTCTCTACAATGCTTCAAATCAACTTAATTAAAAAACCCAATTGCAATTCCTCAAAATCAAGTCTCAAAAGGTTTAAGCTCTATGATGGAAAACTAAAAAAAACTCAATGGGACTTTACTTAGATTCTACAAAACTGGATGCCTTTTCTGCATTTTAAAATTCAATTTATTGTTTCCCAAAGTTTGGCCTTCAGGACTATTAGGCGAAGTAAATTGTGCATCATCAACCAAGTTCGCGATGCGCTCTTTTCTCCTGTCCATCGCCGGTTTGCCTTTCCTCTTTATCCCAAGGGTTATGTGATTTTAGGCGATCAAGGTCGATGTCGCTGAGCCGTTCGGTGGTACGCCGACTGTCGATTTTCATCACCAAGTAGGTTTTTCCCCAAGGCTGGCATGCTGAAACTTTAGGCAAGCTGAAGAGCTAGTCGACGGCTCGTCAAGTGGTCTTGGCAATCACTAGGATTGCCTTCCTTTAAGTTCTTCAACTTTTTTCGCTCCTTTTGGCCTGGTAATGTCCTTACCCTACTCCTTAGCTTTCATTGCTGCAAACCAACATTTTAAGATCAATTCGGAGCATAAATTAGGCATTTGAGGAAAATAAAATATCAAAACAAACCCTAAATGAGTCGAAATCTCAGACTCATCAACATCGGGGTCTTTTTGATCAACACTCAACTACACCTCATCCAATACTAGGTGTAGAAGATCATAATCTAGTATAAAACTGAACAAATGAGTTGGGGCCGAACCCACAGGGGGCAGTACAAGTTCAAATTCAGCTATGAAGTTATAAATGTGAACTACTCGGTTATAGGAATAGAAATTATCAAATTCAATTAGATAAGTAAAAAGGTGACACGAATGTCAAAAGGGGGAATAGGTAAGTCAACTAAAAACTGAATCAATTATGAAAAACATGGGAGAAATCAAGTAATTAAGGGGTACTTGAGGGTGTGATCGTAAATTACTAAAGGTTGCTAAATCTTGGTGGGTAGGCTAGACTTTAGATGCAATAGTGATAACAGCAAGGTTAAGGAGATCACAAATAGAGAGTTGAATATTAGAATGTGGAAGCACAAAGAAAAAAACAAAAAAAAACTAACTAAAGATATGGGAAATTTGAAGGAAAGATCCACGAATTTCCAAGGATTAGATGTTCTAAGGTCTTGAAAAGATCCAAGTAACAACGTATAGATTTATGGAAGAAATCTAATGCCTTTACTTGAGAAAACGAATCAAAATGATAGATTTGGATCTTGACCGCTTTATGAGTAACTAAAGACAATAATTAGTATGTAGAAACTAATCACCTTCTAAAGAATACCTAAAAGAAACCAAAGATATCAAAAGAAGAAGTTACTTTATACCTTAAACTATGAAACTAGTAAAGGTTTAAAGATAAATTCTCAAAGAACAAGTCACAAAGGTTCAAAGAACTCTCTCAAATATTATTAATATCAATCTAAATTGTCTTTAATGAATGAAAAGGACTCCTATATATAGGAGAAGGGGGAAAAACGTCCAAGACCCCTTATAAGAAGCTAATAGGTCAGCCAAACGCTAGAAAGACAATTACAAGGAATCCTACTCTAGAATGGAAATAAAGTAACCTAACTAGGAACAAATTTAGTACTTCTACGAAATCATTAAATGGTACTTAGGAGACCATAAATAGACTAAGGAAAATATTAATAACCTATATATAAATAAATAAATAAGGTAAATCCCAACTAGGAAAAGAATCTTGACAATCTTGGAAAGTTTGACTAGTCTTCTCTCAAAACTTGGGCAGAAAGCAACTCTTGTTGTGGCTGATTCTTGGACTCTTCTTGACCTTATTTGCACATAATTGGACCTTAAAATTCCTCATCTTGGGCTTGAATTCGGGCCACCAAATAATTGTAGCATTTGGACAATTCCTCTCCCTTGGGCTTGAGCTCTCCTTCCCCAATAAGACACCTTTGGATCAACGATTGAAGCCCATTGAGCTCCTTGGTTTTGGATCTTGTTATGGGCCTCCTTGGAGTTTCTAAAGCTTCATCCTTTTCATTCAATGGAGTAGGGCTTCCTTGGATGCTATCATTCCCCTCTTCTTGAAGAGAATTCGTCCTCAAATTCAAATCTGCATCAAAATGGGAAAGATCAGAAACATTAAAAGTAGCACTAACGTGGAACTCACCAGGAAGATCAAGTTTATAAGCATTGTCTCCAATCCTTTCAAGGACTTTGTATGGCCCACTTCCTCTAGGATTTAGTTTGTCTTTCTTTTGGAAGGAAATCTTTCCTTTCTCATATGCACCCAAACCAAGTCACCAGGTTTAAAAACAACATATTTTCTGCCCTTATTCCTTCGCAATGCAACTTCCTTATTCTTCTTTTCAATTGCAAGCCTTGTTTGTTCATGAATTTTCTTCATCATATCAGCCTTCTTTTTACCATCAGGATTAGCAAAATCATTAGTAGGCAAAGGCAATAAATCAAGGGGGGTAAGGGGGTTGAATCCATATACAACTTCAAAGGGAGTCTTACCAGAAGAAGAATTGAAGGTACTATTATAAGAAAATTCTACAACAGGTAAGTAATGTTCCCAAGAAGTTAACTTTCCTTTCAAAACAGCCCTCAACATGTTCCCTGAAGTTCTTTTAGAAAAGATTTTGGAACCGTACAGTTGGTCCAACATGTCATCAAGACGAGGGATAGGATGGCGATACTTTACCGTTATCTTGTTGATGGCTCAACAATCTACACACATCCTCCATGTTCCATTCTTTTTGGGGAACAATAGGACTGGAACAGAGCATGGGCTCATACTCTCTCGAACAAATCGCTTTTCAAGCAATTCTTCAACTTGCCTTTGTAATTCTTTGGTCTCTTCAGGATTGCTCCTATAGGCAGGCCTATTAGGAAGTTGAGACCCAAGCACAAGTCTATTTGGTGCTCAATCCCTCTCAAAGGTGGTAATCCCTTTGGAGTGTCATCAGGAAAAACATCTTCATAATTCTGCAAAAGAGAATAAACACTATTTGGCAAACAAAGAGTTAGTTGTTCAAAATTAATCAATACTTCTTTGTAAGTAAGTAGTATTATGGGCATCCCCTCTCTCCTAGCATTCAAACACTCTTTGGCTTTTATATAAATGCTCTCATTTTTCTTTTCCTTAGCCTCTTTCCTCTCACCAAAACATTTTATTATTTTACTCACACCCTCTTTTACCTCTTTACTTAGATCGCTGCCCTCTCTCTCTTTCTCTCGACCATTTCTTTTTTTTCTATCTCTTGGCCTTTTTCTTTTCCCTCAAGCTCACTTTTTACCTCTCCCTTTTGTTTTCCCATTGTTTCCCTCAATCGTTTTTGATCTTCAAACACTTGAGAAGGAGATAATGGTGCAAGAGTATACTTCTTACCATTATGCAAAAGACTATACCTATTCTTTCTCCCATGATGAGTAGTATCCCTATCATACTGCCAAGGTCGGCCAAGTAAAACATGACATGCTTGCATTGTAACTACATCACAAAGAATTTCATCTTCATACCTACCAACATTGAATGAAATCATGCAATTGTTTGTTTACTTTTACTTCTCCAAAATCATTCAACCATTGGAGCCTATATGGGGTAGAGCGCTTCATGCATGCAATTCCTAGTTTATCCACCAAGTATGAACTCACCACATTTGCACAACTTCCCCCATCAATAATCATAGAATAAGTCTTCCCTTTTATCCCACACCTAGTATGAAACAAATTCTCTCTCTGCCCTTCATCAACACTACCCAAATTGATAGTCATAATTCTCCTAACCACCCCAATTATACCATCATTAGGCAGTTCCAAATCATTTTCCTCACTTACACCTTCTCCCTCTTCTTTTTCCCCATCACTTTTTTGACTCTCATATTCTCCATTCTCTCTAAGTAGGATGTTTCTTCTACTTGGACATTCATGCATCATATGCCCCCTTCCATGACATTTGTGACATTGAATAGAACTTGAAGGTTTAGAAGATTTAGGATTAAAGGTTTTAGCTCCCTCTTCAACTTTACCTTTACCTCTATCATCTTGAGGTTTGGAAGGAGCTTTCCCCTCTTGAGTTGACCATGGCTTCTTAGAGATGGTGTTTGGCCGACTTCTCCATGAGTTATTTTGTTGCTTTTTCTCAATTTGTTTTTCAACTTTTACAGACAAATCAACTAACTCATCTAAAGTTACATATTGTTGTATCTCTACTACATTAGCTATTTTTGTATTTAAACCATTTAAAAATCTAGCTATTGTAGCCTCTTCTTCCTCCATGCAGTTAGCTTAGATCATAGCCATATCCTTGCTTTTGAAGTACTCATCCACTGACATGGAGCCTTGCTTCAAGTGTTGAAGGTGAGACTGTAGATCTCTTTGGAAGTATGATGGAATAAATCGCTTCCTCATTACCCTCTTCATCTCTGCCCATGTAGCAATAGGTGGTAACTCCTCTTGCAATCTGTCCCTAGCAAGCTTTTTCCACCAAGAAGCAGCATAATCAGAAAACTCAACAACAATAAGTTTAACTTTCTTACCCTCAGAGTAGTTATGGCAATCAAAGATGGCTTCAACTCGTCTCTCCCAATCAAGGTACAAGTCTGGATCCCTTGTCCCCTTGAAAGATGGCATCTTCATCTTTATACTATTTATATTATCATCTTCTACTCTACCTCTTTGTCCCCTCCTATCTCTTCTTTCTAGATTAAATTCAACATTAAAATCATCATAATCATATTCAGGATTTACAAAAGGGATATGGGGTACATTCCTTCTAACTTGGGGTCTAACATTATTTGGGGGTACAACATCATTCTCCTTCCTAATTGCAGCTATGGTGTCATTCTGCTCGATAATCATATCCCTCATCTCTTGAAATTGAAGGGTCCATCTCTCAAATGGTTGGTGCATAGCTTGAAGGGTGAAGTCGTTCCTTCCTTTGACCTCGGCTTCTAAACGAGCCCTTTCCTCATCACCACCTGAATTAGACATCTAAAAAAAAGAATAAATGATCAAGTATCACACTTTTAATATGGCTTTTACCCTCTTTTAAGCTCACTCACACTTGCCTTTTTCCACTCAAAATAACCATTGAACGAGAATACTTTGTAGATTTATAATTAAACCAAAACGTGTATCAAGTTTGTAGTAATAAAGTATGGAATCTTGGGGTACAAAAAGAAAGTAAAGAACTAGTCCTAGAACAAGTAGGATTTAGTTGAAACAAAACACGAATAAAAAGGAACTTATTTTAGAATTATAAGAACAAGAAAAAAAAATTCCTCTTATTCTTAAAGATCTAGAATCCCCTCTTCTTGCTACCTTCTTGCTTGGAAACAAATTAATGCAAAACTTGGAGAGCAAGTAATAAGATTTCTTGAATAGCAAGTAATAAGCTTTCTTGAGTATCAAGTAATCAAATTTCTTGGAGGACAAGTAATCAGATTTCTTAGAGAGCAAGTTATAACTTTATTTTTTCTGTTCACGCTACTATAATTTTTTTTTTGTTCACGCTACTGTAATTTGTTTTTCTTTTGCTCTAATATAAGAAGAAATCCCAAGATTTATCAAGAACGAAATCTTGATAGAACCGCTCTGATACCACTTGATAACAACAAGGTTAAGGAGATCACAAATAGAGAATTGAATAATAGAATGCGGAAGCACAAAGAAAATAAACAAAAAAAACTAACTAAAGATATGGGAAATTTGAAGGAAAGATCCACGAATTTCCAAGGATTAGATGTTCTAAGGTCTTGAAAAGATCCAAGTAACAACGTA
This sequence comes from Solanum verrucosum, assembly GCF_900185275.1. Taxonomy (NCBI): domain Eukaryota; kingdom Viridiplantae; phylum Streptophyta; class Magnoliopsida; order Solanales; family Solanaceae; genus Solanum; species Solanum verrucosum. Next base: position 412,052 of record NW_026019999.1, on the reverse strand, counting down.
TAGATTTATGGAAGAAATCTAACGCCTTTACTTGAGAAAACGAATCAAAACGATTGATTCGGATCTTGACCGCTTTATGAGTAACTAAAGACAATAATTAGTATGTAGAAACTAATCACCTTCTAAAGAATACCACAAAGAAACCAAATATATCACAAGAAGAAGTTACTTTATACCTTAAACTATGAAACTAGTAAAGGTTTAAAGATAAATTCTCAAAGAACAAGTCACAAAGGTTCAAAGAACTCTCTCAAATATTATTAATATCAATCTAAATTGTCTTTAATGAATGAAAAGGACTCCTATATATAGGAGAAGGGGGAAAAACGTCCAAGACCCCTTATAAGAAGCTAATAGGTCAGCCAAATGCTAGAAAGACAATTACAAGGAATCCTACTCTAGAAAGGAAATAAAGTAACCTAACTAGGAACAAATTTAGTACTTCTACAAAAGCATTAAATGGTACTTAGGAGACCATAAATAGACTAAGGAAAATATTAATAACCTATATATAAATAAATAAATAAGGTAAATCCCAACTAGGAAAAGAATCTTGACAATCTTGGAAAGTTTGACTAGTCTTCTCTCAAAACTTAGGAAAAAAGCAACTCTTGTTGTGGCTGATTCTTGGAATCTTCTTGACCTTATTTGCACGAAATTGGACCTTATAATTCCTCATCTTGGGCTTGAATTTGGGCCACCAAATAATTGTAGCATTTGGACAATTCCTCTCCCTTGGGCTTGAGCTCTTCTTCCCCAATAAGACACTTTGGATCAGCGATTGAAGCCCATTGAGCTTATCATTGAACTCCTTGGTTTTAGATCTTGTTATGGGCCTCCTTGGAGTTTCTAAAGCTTCATCCTTGTCATTCAATGGAGTAGGGCTTCATCCATGTAAGGCTTACATTGTTCTAGGGGTACCTTTGGGTAGTGACACCTATCATTGTGAAAACTCATAGTTTGAACAAAAAACATTATTCTTGCTTAGTTTTTGCAACTTTTTTTGAGTAATTCTTAATTGGGTATTGGAATTGACGCTATAAAAAATCATTGTAAAGATTTGGAGGTTAATACCCAGCTATGGAGAATGTAATCGATATTGATTTCTTACTTTTTATGATGTGTAGATAAACCCCCTATTTTTGGGGGTTTAACCATGTGACTAATTTCCTAATTTAGTTTGTGGGTGTTAGGGATTATTGATTTTATTGTTGTTTTGAAGTGGGTTTGATTTATAGCTAAGGTTCAATTTATGAATTGAAATATTGATTTCAACTCTAAGTTAGTGTTTTATGCTTGCTTGAGAGAGAGGTGTAAAGTCAAGGTTATAATTTAGCCGAAAGGGCACCATGTAAGCCACTTAGCATATCATAACATAAATGATTAGAACAATAAGAGTAAAAATGCATTTAAGTCCAAAAATCTTTATAAAGGAAAGTGGAAGTCTAGACTTGTCTCAATTAGCCATCTATTACAATACTTGAGTCAAAATAGGGTAAAGTCCAAAAACAACGTAATCCGAAAGTGAAAATATAAGAATGAAACTACACTGATAGTATCCCGTCCTTGAATCACGTGGACTTACCACGAGCAAGGAGAATTGAACAAATCCAAGCTCTAGCCATAATGGGGACCACCTTGAGAACCGGACCCTACACTTGGGAAAAATGTAGGAAAATATGGGTTAGTACAAAAATGCACCAAGTATGATAGTCATGCACAAAATTATGAAAACATGTTAAAAGGGACATTTAAGTTGAATGCATTTCATTTACTAGTTGAAAACATCATTTTGAAGATAATGGAAAAGCATAAGTCATAAGCATAATCAGCTCATAGATCACCATATTATAATAGGAACATACCATAAATAGCCTCAAAGCATACTTGTGCAATGCATGAATAAGATCCCATAATGCCACCCACACTAAGTAAAGCTTCTTGATTAACTATAGTTGATATTTCATATTCTTGTTCATACTATCATAAAGGGAGATTAGCCTTAACCGACATAGACCATGTGAGCTTACCATGGAATCCAGTGTTTACCAAACAGCGAAAAGGGGTTGTCCTACTTGACTAAGGTAGAACCATACTCTTAGCTTAGGTGGATCCACTAGCTAAAAACCTATGTTGGCACATAGTTATGGGATAAGGTGATTGCTACTAGAAACTCGAAATCTACTAAGGTATAAGCTTTCCATCTCATGAGATACATACTTTGGGAACCTGGACTAAACTATGGTAGAAGGAACCCATTTGGAAAGCCGAACTCAATTAGTGTAAAAGCTTTCATTTGGAAGCCGGACTCAACTATTGTATAAGCTTCCATCTCATATTCATATCCACTCAGTGCTAAGCATTAATTCCCATAGATTTCATATTAAGTCTTGACTTAAGTGCATATTCATGGAAAAATGTATTGACACTCAATCCAACATAATTCATACTATAGCTCATAGATTCAATAGGTGAGAATAGCCTTTCAACCCTAGAATCATCATATTGTGAGAAAACCTTTCACATCATATCATATTCATACATAAGTGCGTACATGAGGATAGTCATCCAACAACACAACAATTAGATCATAATAATATTCACTTTACTCTCAAAGTGTTCTAAAAGAATATCCGTAAACCTCATAATCATGCATAATTCTCCTACTTTGCCCTTCAAGGACAATAGATCATATTCAATCAACACATCTACAATTACTACATTAGACATGGATAATAACATGATTCAATTACTATAATTACTATAAGCATAATCTCATAATACTCTTCTTTCTACAACTCACCCACATCACAAGGTCATAAATTGGGAATATGGGGATTTCATGGATTAATGGGATATTACACCATAAAAATATAATAAATCATCAATTCAGTCATAATATAAAGTAATTAAACCAATAGAATCTTTTTTTGAAAGGAATCCATGACTTAGAGTCAAACCCTAGCTTTTGGGGAATTTCTACCTTTGAAATTGGAGTTTTGAAGGGACTCTATGGATGAAAAATATACATGGATGAAGGACTACCATACCTTAGCTTTGAAATCCAAGGAAATTGAGTAGAAAAGCTTGCTCCTTCAAACCCTAGCTTCACCTTCCTTCTTCTTCTTTGGAGTTCTAGAGAGAGTTTTGGGGGAAAAGTTGGTTTTGATTTGGGATTTTGGAATTATGAGGAAGATGACTTGATTTAGGGGTCTTAAATCATTATATAGTTAATATAATTTATTATAAAACAACGTTTGAATGGTAACTGTTATTATAGGCAAACTCGAATGGTAACTGTTATTATAGGCAAACTCAACTAACGACAAATGGTCATCCCAATTGCCTTTAAAATTTATCATGCAAGCCCTCAATATATCCTCTAAAGTTTGAATGGTGTGTTCCGCTTGACCATCTGTTTGAGGGTGAAAAGCCGTGCTAAGCTTCACCTTAGTACCTAGCCCCTTTTGGAAGGACTTCCAAAATTGTGAAGTAAATTGGGGGCCTCGATCTGAAATGATAGACAAGGGAACTCCACGTAACCTTACTATTTCCTTCCAATAAAATTTAGCATATTCTTCCGCTGAGTAGGACACCTTGACGGGAATGAAGTGAGCGGACTTAGTCATTCGGTCCACTATTACCCATATCGAGTCATGTTGCCACCTAGTACGTGGCAAGCCTACAATATAATCCATGTTCACATCTTCCCACTTTCAAGTAGGAATAGGAATATCTTGTAACAAGCCTCCCAACCTTTGGTTCTCAACCTTAACTTGTTGACAATTAGGACATTTGGCTACGAATTACGCGATGTCTTTTTTCATCCCATTCCACCAATAAACTCCCCGTAGGTCACGGTACATTTTGGTGGCTCCTGGATGAATAGATATCAAGAACTATGAGCTTTCTCTAAAATTTGCTCCCTCAAACCATCAACATCCGGAACACATAACCAACCATGGTACCTACACACCCATCTGCCCCTTGGGAGAAAGCCTCAATGGACTTTTTGAGTGCCGACTCTTTCAACTCAACTAATATAGGATCAAGGATTTGCTTGGCCTTCACATCTATCACAAAGGACGATTCAGACCCATTATGAACCATGCACTACCCTTGGCGGAAGCCACTAGTTGAACACCTAATCGAGAAAACCTATGCACATCACGAATAAACTACTAAGAGCATCCGCTACCACATTAGCCTTGTCGGGGTGATAAAGGACACTCATATCATAATCTTTTAATAACTGTAGCCACCTTTGTTGTTGAAGATTCAAGTCCTTTTGACTAAACACATATTGAAGACTTTTGTGATCAGTGAAAACATCCACATAGACCCCATACAAATAATGCCTCCATATTTTCAAGGAAAATACAACCGCCGCTAATTCAAGATCATGGGTAGGATAATTCTTCTCATGGACTTTAAGTTGCCTTGAAGCATAGGAAATCACCTTACCATTTTGCATAAGCACACATCCCAACCCAACTCTAGAGGCATGACAATATACCACAAAACCATCCGTACCCTCCAGTAAGGTCAACACCGAAGTGGAAGTAATTCTATCTATCAATTCTTGGAAACTTCCACTCAAACTTAGCCTTCTTTTGAGTCAAAGTCGTCAACGGAGAATCAATGGAGGAAAACCCATCAAAAACCTCTTCTAATAACCGGCCAAACCCAAAAAGCTTCTAATGTTGAAAAGAGTTAGAGGTCTAGGCAAACTCTTGATCGCATCTGTCTTCTTAGGATCTACCTTAATACCCTTGATTGACACAATATGACCAAGGAAAGCTACAAACCTTAACCAAAATTCACACTTGCTAAACTTTGTAAAAAGTTGTTGGTCCTTGAGAACTTGCAAAACAATTCTCAAATGGTCCACATGTTCATTCTCACTCCTCTAATAGATCAATATATCATCGATAAACATAATCACAAACATGTCTGGGTATTGCCAAAATACTCTATTCATCAAATCCATAAATGTCGCGGGGTATTTGTCAAGCCAAACGACATAACCACAAATTCATAGTGAACATATCGGGTCCTAAAGGTCGTCTTTGGAATATCAACCCCTCTCACCTTAATTGGTGATAACCCGAATGAAGATCAATTATGGAGAAATAGCTAGCCCCTTGAAGTTGGTTAAACAAATCATCAATTTTTGGAAGGGGATATTTATTCTTAATGGTTGCTTTGTTGACGATAATCAATGCACATTCTAAGAGAGCCATCCTTATTTCTAACAAATAATACCGGAGTACCCCATGGAGAGATACTCGATTGAATAAAACCCTTATCTAGCAAATCCTTTAATTGATCTTTCAACTCTTTCAACTCGGTCGGACCATTCTATAAGGAGGAATGGAGATAGGTTGCGTATCCGGTAAGAGGTCAATACCAAAATCTATTTGCCGCTCGGGAGGAATACCAGGCAAATCATCGGGTAAAACTTTAGGGAACTCGTTTACTACCAGAACCGACTCTAGAGAAGGGGTTTCTGACTCAACATCCATCACCCTAACAAGATGGTAAATACACCCTTTGAAGATCATCTTCCTAGCTTTAAGGCAAGAGACAAATTGACCTCTTAGGATAGAATTTCCCCCCTTCCACTCTAAGATAGGCTCATTTGGAAATTTGAACCTAACCACCTGAGTCCTACAATCTATAGAGGAAAAACATGCATACAACCAATCCATACCTAAAATCACATCAAAGTCTAACATGTCTAACTCTACCAAATCCACCACGGTAACTTTATGGGACAAGGAAATGGGACAACTTCTATAAACTCTTTTAGCCACCACCGAGTCACCAATCGGGGTAGAGACCAAAAAAGGTTCTACTAACACTTCGGGAAGTATTTCAAACTTCATGGCCACAAAAGGTGTCACAAAAGACAAAGTAGCATCGGGATCTAAAAAGGCCTATCCATCAATAGAAAAGACTTTTAACATACCGGTCACCACATCCGGGGAGCTCTCTTGGTCACCACGGGATTGAAGAGCATAAAAGCAGTTTTGCTTTTAAGCATTGGAAATGGAATCGCTTGGAGGAGCTTGTTCATCTTCCCTTCCCTTAACCTTGAGCATTGGACAATCTCTCATCTTGTGGCCAACCTTCCCACAATTAAAACACCCATTGGTACCAATAAGACACTTGCCATCATGTTTTCTACCACATTTTGCACAATTAGGACTAGCAACATAAGAACCACCACTATTACCTCCTTTAGGTTTAGGGTTGGAAACCCTATCCTTGTTTACACTTGGAGCACTAGACGATCCTTGGTTGGAGAACCTTTGTCTAAACCTTGGTCGACCTTGTCCATCGGACCTAGCATTGGAGAAGTTCCCATCATTGGTTCTAGCTCTCTTCATCTCTCTATTCTTTTTCTTGAGTTTTGACTCCTAAATTTGTTGAGAATATACCATGAGCCTTGAGATATCAATGTCATGAAGGAGCATTGCCGTACGACATTTTTCTTGAACCAAATTGGACACACCTATCCAAAACCTACTCATCTCATCCCTCGAATCTGCTACCATAGATGGAGCATACTTGGATAGTTGGGTAAATTTCAAGGCATACTCCTTGAAACTCATGCTACCTTGACTAAGGTTAATGAAATCCTCGACCTTAGCTTCCCTCAACTCTCGGGGAAAGAATCTATCAAGAAATGCCAATTTGAATGTTTCCTATTCAACCGGCCCCACTCCTGTAGGTCTTTCCCTCTTCCAAAGACCATACCATACTTGAGAAACATCCTTTAGTTGGTAGGTGGCTAACTCCACCTTTTTCCTGAAGATACTCCTATAATTTCAAGAAAATTATACACCTCATCGATAAACCTTTGGGGATCCTCCTCCATTTTAGAGCGATGAATTCAGGAGGGTTCATTCTAGAAAAATCCCTAACCCTTGAAGCAGCTGAATTCACATTAGGATTGACTAGAGCTACCACTTCTCTATTGGCTTGAGCCGTCATGACTTGAACCAACATTTGGATAGTAGATCGAAACTCCGCATTGGTCACATTCTCAACCACAGGATCAATCGGAGCTTGGTTAACTTGAGGAGCTTGATTAGCTTGAAGAGCTTCCTCATTCACATTGCCACCCTCCATTCTTCTAGCGTTAGCCCTTCGTGTGTTCATATCCTGAAGACACAAGAGAAGGATTAGAAGAGGAACTTTATAGAGTTTAACTTTAAGGCACGACTTAAGAATAATGAAAAAAGTGAAATTTCCTAAACATCTTATATCCTCTCATTCATAAGTGTGGTGCGCTTCACACTCATGAATAAGACTCTACTAGATGTGGCTTATGAGACATCATCCTAGAATCATTCTAAACCTTGTGCTCTGATTACCAAGTTTGTCACAACCCAAGGGTACCCCCTAGACGTAACAAGGCATATAGAATCCCAAAAGAGCACCATGTAAGCCACTTAGCATATCATAACATAAAGGATTAGAACAATAAGAGTAAAAACACATTTAAGTCCAAAAATCTTATAAAGGAAAACACAAGTTTAAACTTGTCTCAATTAGCCATCTATTACAATACTTGAGTCAAAATAGGGTTACAACCCAAAAACAACATAATCTGAAAGGGAAAATACAAGAATGAAACTACACTGATAGTATCCCGTCCTTGAATCATGAGGACTCACTAGGAGCAAGGAGAAATGAACAAATCCAAGATCTAGACGCAATAGGGACCACCTTGAGAATCGTACCCTACACTTGGGTAAAATATAGGAAAATATGGGTTAGTAAAAAAATGCACGAAGTATGATAGTCAAGCACAAAATCATGAAAACTTGCTAAACAGGATATTTTAGTTGAATGCATGCCATTTACTAGTTTAAAGCATCATTTTGAAGATAATGGAAAAGAATAAGTCATAAGCATAATCAACTCATAGATCACCATAACATAATAGGAACATACCATAAATACCTTCAAAGCATACTTGTGCAATGCATGAATAAGATACCATAATCCCACCCATACTAAGTAAAACTTCTTGAGTAACTATAGTTGATCTATCATATTCTTGTTCATACTATCATAAAGGGAGATTAGCTTTAACCGAGATAGACCATGTGAGATTACCGTGTAATCTGGTGTATATTCCACACCAAAAATGGGTTGTCCTACTTGCCTAAGATGTCCCCGAAGTCCCTTCTGATCTCCCTTTTGATCTCCCTTCTGTGCCCTAATTTCCATAAATATTATGTAACTTTTGGCGAACCACTTCTAGTTCGCCAAAAGGTTTCGGCGATCCATCGAATAGACCTAGGCATCGCCGACCTGTACTTAATTTGGAATATTTTTGTGCTAGAACTTTCGACGGGCTCGTCTTGGCTCGCAAAAGGTGTTCGGCGAATCTTTCTGCAACTTCTATCCTGTGTTTTTTTATATATTCTCAACTACATCTAACATTTTCAACATTGTTTTACAGTTATAAATAGACCCAAAGTAGCAGGTAGAAATCAACTGCCCCGGAAGAGGGCTCGAAGAATAGTTATAGACGAGGAAGCTGCTTGATGAGTCTGAGATTTGGACTCATTTAAGGCTTTATTTACAATGATTTAGTGTCCTCAAATGCTTATTTTGTGCCAATAACTAATGTAAAACCCTTGATTTCAAGGTACATGGATTTAGGAACAAAGCAAGAACACTAATGTGCAAAAAGGAATGAAGCAAGCTGAAAGAATAAAGAAAAGCAAGCTTGGTGATCACCGAGATCACTCGGCAAATCGCGTAGTTGCTTCTCTGTCGCCTAAATTTACAGAACTCTAAGACTGGATTGGGGGTAAATTCGGCGAGCAACAGTTTCATTCGACGTGTCACTGAGCACATCTGCAAAGGATGACCTCGTCGCCAAAAGTTCTGATGGAGATCCAGCTAAGTGTTGATGGACAATTTAAAAGGCAAAAAGGCAAATTGTGGAATAAAATTGGGATCCCGTTCTGGCTCGCCTAAAACTACAGTGGCTGGACTAAGAAGATAAGAAGAATGAAGACGAGACGAAGGACGATGGGCGAGTCGCCGAACGATTGTGAAACCAACTTTCCTCGCCGATTGGTCCCAAAAAGCCTCAAATCAGACTTGTTTAAATTGATTTTTGCAAGAGAGAGAAAGCATTCAAAAATGGGAGGAACAAAATATTGAGAGAAAAAACACTACCATTGTGGATTTCAAGTGATTTTAGCAAGGTTTTTCATTGGGATTTTGTAATAGAGAAGATTTTAGTTAATTTTAACTTTTGAATTTCATTTACCCAGCAATGGAAAATGTGGCAGGTATTGAATTTCATCTTTTCACTATGATTGGCTAAAACCCTAACCTTCGGGGTTTGACAATGTGACCAATTGTTGCATTTTACTATATGGGTGTTATCAATTAGTGATTGTTGGTGTTAATATGAAGCGGGTCAAAATTATTACGGTGGTTTAACTTCATTATTGCATATCTAGTGTGATAGATTTCAAAGTTTTGTGCTTGCTTGAGAGATAACTACATAACCAATGTAGTAATTTGACATCCTTAGTAATGGGTCTTGATGGTTTCAGCTTGAGAAACTGAAACCCAAGAACCATCCTTTGTATCTAGCTTAAAAGAATGGATTTGATGAGAACGTGGGCTGGTCATTTTATGGATAGTGTTGAGGTTCGAGAGAACTCAATGGAAATAAGGCAATTGTTCAAGAGAAAATTTCCTTACTTATAGTCCATTCTACTTACGACGAATTAACATTATCGGTAATGATGTTCACCCATTAAGTTGAATTCTGCAGTTGGTTAGTCAATCCCCCAAGTGTTTTCTAGTTATCTGATTATTTCTTGTTAATAATTTGAAGTGGGTTGGTAACAACATCCTGAAATTTGATTGTTAAAATCTTAAATGTGTGTTGCTCAGCTGCAAAGGTCATCGTCATACTTTTGTATTTGAATTCAAAGAAAGCTACTCTCTGTGGGATCGACCCTAATTCAGTTGGTTGGGTTATATACTGACTAACGATCGTTGACGTTTAGAATAGGATGAAGTGTCTTTTAAACGTTAATCGAAATGGCACCGCTTCCAGGGAGTAGCGTTATTTAGAGTTGTTTTATCGAAGATTTGACTTGTTAATTTGTTGGTTGTAGTTGAATCAGTTAAACTGCATTGTGTAGTGTTGGTTGGACTAAATAGAAGTAAAAATGAGTGAGAAAGAGGTGAATGGTAGCCTAGCAGGCCCCCGAGATGGTATCGAGGATGTTAACAGTGCATACAACCCAACCCAATCAGGTGAAATGGGTGCAATTTACCTACCATCAGTTGATGAGATGCAACATTTGAGGTAACGAGCACAACTCTTCATCTCCTCCAAATGAAGGGACTTTATGGTGGGCTGGCTCATGAAGATCCATATTATTATGTGAGGAATTTTATAGATGTGTGCAACCCGTTTTCATTCAAGAATGTGCCACAAGAATCAATCCGGTTTAGATTATTCCCATTATCTCTGACGGGGGAGGCTAGCATGTGGTTGACTGAGTTACAAAATTATTCCATCACATCTTGGGATGAGCTTACCACGACATTTAATGCAAGATTCTTCCCTCCATCGAGGATGATGAAACTCAGGGATAACATTCAAGGTTTTGAAGCAATTGGAGGGTGAACCTATCCATGAAATGTGGGTGAGGTTTAAGAAACTCTTACTTCAATACCAAACTCACAGGCTACTAAACGATTTGCTACTCTAATATTTTTACTGGAGTCTTGATTTGGTTAATAAAAGAGTGGCTGATCAATTGGTATGAGGGGGAATAATGTTGCAATCATTTGAGGTGGCTTCATTCCTTCTTGATGACATGACGAAAAAAAATCAAGCTTGGTACACTCAAGAGGATCAAATCTCTCCTTTTTGTTTTAGAATGACTCAAGAACAACTCGATAAGGAAAGGAAAAGGATGAGAACATCAAGAATATGTTGATCTAAATTGAACTACAACAAGAGCATATGTTGGAAAATGTGGGAAAGCCCAAGGGAACAAGTGGAGTGTTTAGAGTTGAGGAGGATTCTTCCTCAGGTTATTCAAAGCCGGGGGAGAATCAAGGTTGAAATTCCAAGAGATAGGAGGAGGGTTTCCACCCACGCTATTTACAGTGAGGTGAAAATCAAGGTTGGAAATATCACAAGGGAGAAGAGCAATAAAGATACTCTCAAGAATGGGCTGAGCAAAGTGATTATTGGAAAAGGTAGGATGACTATGAAGAGGACCACACTCAATCGAGTTAGAGCCCAAAGTCGAAAGGGAGTGCAAGTAGTCCCCGGGTGAATGATTTATTGTCACGCATCCTTGATAAAGTTGAAGGTTCAGATGATTTGTTAAAGGGATGAAATATGATATTTTGTCATTGAACAATAAAGTGAACTCTCACGTAGATGCAATCAAGAAACTTGAAGGTCAGTTGAGTGTACTTTCAGCACAATTGAAGCCAAAAATGACAAGGGAGGATGATGATAGAGGGCTGGCTGTGGTTATTCGTAGTGGAAAGGTAGCGATAGGCGATGTGGTGGGCAATGAAGAAGCTCAAATGAGTGAAGAAGACAAAGGCATGGAGGAAGAAGAAATACCCATCCATCAAAGCATTGCAAAAGGGCCACAAAAAGATATGGAGACACACAATCCAATCCCAAAAGTTATGCAACCTTAACCCAAAATATCTCCTCCATTTCCCGAGCGCCTCAAGAGGAAGAATGAGGATGAGCAGTTCACGAAGTTTTTATTGGTGTTCAAGAAATTATCGATTAATCTCCCTCTAGTGGAAGCCTTATTGGAAATGCCGGGTTATGCCAAGTTTATGAAGGAGTTAGTCACAAAGAAAAGGAGCTTGGATTTTGAGACAATCAAAGTTTCTCATAGTTGTAGTGCAATTATGACTAAGAAGCTGATAAAAAAAAGATAAGATCCCGGAGCGTTCACCATCTCTTGCACCATCGGCATGCTCCAATTCGCTAAATCCCTATTAGATTTGGGAGAAAGCATCAACCTAATTCCATATGCAATCTATAAACAACTTGGGTTTAGTGAACCAAAAGCCACAACAATGAGACTCTTGACGGGGGACCGATCAATTAAACATTCTGTGGGGATACTATATGAAATCTTGGTAAAGTTTGACCAATTCATTTTCCCAGCTGATTTTGTCATTCTCGATGGTGAAATAGATGTTGAAATTCCCATCATTTTGGGAAGACCATTCTTGGCAACCGGGAGAGCGTTGGTGGATGTTGAAAGCGGAGAATTGAAGTTTTGGGTGAACGAAGATGAAGTAACCTTTAATGTTTGCAAGTCAATGAAACACCCAAGCGATATTCACGTGGTCTCCACTATTGATGTTATTGATGAGGCGGTGGCTAGTGTGTGCCATTTGATGTGTATGAGTGAACCACTTGAGGCCGTGCTTGCTAACTATGATGAATTTGAAATTCAAGGCTACAAAGAGGTAGTAGCTACTCTTTCAGGCATGGGGTGTGGGGTATTCAAAGACTCCATTGAAGTTGGACATTGATCTTAAAAATTGAGAAAGTCCTCCCGCAAAGCCATCAACAGAAGAACCACCAAATCTGGAGTTGAAAGTACTTCTCTCCCATCTCCGATATTCTTTCTTGGGAGCAAATAACACCTTACCGGTGATCATTGCAGCTGAGTTGCTTGAATGGAAGGTAAAATTGCTCCTTGAGGTGTTGAGAAGGCATATCAAAGCTATAGGTTGGACTATCGCTGACATAGTGGGCATTCCTCTCGGCATTTGCACTCACAAAATTTAGCTTGATAGTGATTGTAAATAGAGTGTTCAACATCAGTGGAGATTGAACCTATCGATGCAAGAGGTGGTGAAAAAAGAGATAATAAAGTGGTTGGATGCGGGTGTGATCTAACCTATTGCGGATAGCAAATGGGTAAGTCCGGTGTAATGTGTATCGAAAAAGGGAGGCATCACATTAGTCCCAAATGAAAAAGTGGTGTCTTATACTCTATAATTTGAATTCAAATGCTTTAAAACAAGTTTACAATGTGGATATTAAATTATTGTTTCGGTACTCGATAATAAGTAATGACTTGCAAGATAATAAGTAATGAGTAATGGTACTCCTTCCGTCCATCTTTACTTGTCCATTATATTATTTTAAAATATTTAATAATATTTTTCTAGTTTATAAAATAATAAATAATTTACCATTTTATGTCTATTTTATGCTTGCGCTATTAAATACTATTCATTTTATAATGTTTAGATGACTTATACTCTTTCTGTTTCTGTAACTCTTCTACAAAGTTTTTCGGATCGTCAGTGAGACTTGAACTAGTGAAGTCTAGAGGATTCATCCTTAAGAACTCACGGATTTTGGATGTGTCAGCCACTTCCTTTCAATTTCCTCTTTGTTGACCAGCCTGGTTGGCCACAACTTGGCTCAACATCTGGATAGCATCCCGGAACTCACCTTGGTGACCTCTCCATGGGGTTGCACTTCAGGTGCACTAGGGGCCCCTTTATCCTGATGATCAACATTCTTCCTAACAGGACGAACTCAAACAACTCTTTGTGGAGGCATGATGTGAAAGATATGCGCAAGCACAAATTAGAAAGAAACTTTATAGAGTTGAACTCTATCGCATGAAAAAAGTATGAAAGAAGTGAGATAATTCCTAAATGTCATATATTATTAGCCCTACGGAAGATTCATAAGCTATGTATGTGAGGGGACAGTTGCTCTAGAAGACTCATAGTAGGATTTCCACTCATTGATTTATTATTTAAAGTGTATTATGATTACAATTTAAAAAAAAATGAAAATATAACATATATGGTAAAACATACAAACTCAAGAAATCACAAGGCTTTCTCAATAAATTCCACTAGTTAGTGCAAATATTTTCATCTAAACTCAACAAGATAACTCATATGGATCAAAAAATGACATAGGCCGACCAATAGACATCACCACATACACTTATAACAATCACCAAGGTACCAACTCTACAATAATGTAACTAGTGCCCTCACTTCAAAGAAATCCTCATTCACACAACAAATCTGATTTTTAAGTTCAAGGATTCAGTCAACACTCACGCTCAGAAGTGAATTCAAATACAATTAGTGCTCAATACCATAGGCTTACCCTTATTTTCACTGCACAGACTTTCCAAACTAATCACTAGGATCACCATAGGACTTTCTTAGCTTGTAACGTATGCTCAGGGTCAGGTAGGGTACATTTGGGTACTTTTAGTGACTTTTCTACCCTCCTTGACATTACATAGGCTTTTTACCTCTTTTTCCAACCAATTCATGACATATTTTTATTTTCTACTCTAGTCCTTGACTCTCTTCAGCAGATATGTGACTTTAACTTTATCTCTCTTCTTTTTCTTTTACTTTTGTTTTCTTTGTTTCTCATCCTCATTTATCATTCTTTTTGTGTCTTTTGACTTCAGTCACATCTTTTTCTATCCTTTTCTTTCTTCTATACACAACTTTTTTCATACCTTTTCTTAAGGTTTCCATTTTCCTAGCAACCCTCAACTTATGTAAGTTGCATGAGTTGAGGTGCACAATATCCGATGTCGGACCAGTGCCAAGATTAAGGTAACTTTTTGAATTAGACACTCTCAACTTAGGCTTTTGACCTAAGTTAACGTGCACATGTCCAAGGAGCGACATCAGACACAAAGATAATCAAGTAGTTGATCCATAAAAGTCATGGGAAACTGATATTTTTAGTACAAGAATTGAACTTCTGATAGTCCATGTATACCCTCCATCTGGTTACCGGTATCATAGAAACAAGGTCCCCTTTTTCATTTGGGACTACCGTGATGCTACCCTTATTGGGTACAGATTGCATGAGACTCACCCATTTACTATTCACAATAGAGTAAGTTACATCTGCATCCAACCACTTGATTATCTTTTTTTTCCCACCTCTTGCATTGGTGGGCCTAATCTACTTTGATGTTCAACACTCGGATTGGAGTCACTATCAAGTTGAATCTTGTGAGTGCAAATGTCGGGTGGGATACCTACAATGTCAGCGATAGTCCACCCTATATCCTTGATGAACCTTCTCAACACCTCAAGAAGCAATTTTACTTGCCACTCAAGCAAGTCAGCTGCAATGATAACGGGCAAGGTGCTATTTGCCACAAAGAATGCATATCGAAGATTAGCGGGGAGCACTTTCAACTCAAGCTTGGGTGGTTCCTCCATGGATGGTTTGGCGGGAGGATTCTCTCGAGTCTTTAGATCAATCTCTATCTTTAATGGTTTCCTTGAGTATTCACCTAGTCCCGATAGGACAGCTACCACTTCATCATACCCTTGAACTTCGGTCTCATCATAATTCGAAAGCACAACCTCAACAGGTTCACTCATACACATCAATTCACTCACACTGGCAACCGCTCCACCAATTACATCAATCGTTGAAACCACATGAATATCACTTGGGTGTTTCATTGATTTGCACACATTAAAGGTGACCTCTTCTTCGTTCACCTGGAACTTCCACTCCCCGCTTTCAAAATCCACTTGCACTCTCCCAGTTGTTAAAAATGGTCTTCCCAAAAATTTCACCCCCCGAGGCTACCCCCCTAGAAGTAAACACAAAACTTAGGATCACGAATGACCCCAAGCTAAACCTGAGCTGGTATATCATAAGCAAATTGAACATATCTATGAAAAGATAACTAATGTGGAAGCTAAATCATGAAATAACATAATGATGGGGAATACCCAATACTGGTCTGAATATATATAAAATTCTAAGAGTTTAGTGATAGTGAACAATCACTCAAAATCTAACGATGAATCTAAATTATGTCTGAAAAAGCCTTTAATGGACTAGAATTGTTGGGACATGTCCCGAGCTAACCCTAGCAACACTGAAACTAAAATGAAAGACAAAATCTGAAAATATGTTTGTTGTCCTAAAAGTATGAGGACTCACCACTGATACTGCTGAGTGTGGATCATGAACCGATCTACGCGTATCTGAATGCTAAGGACCTGAACCTACATCACGAAAAGATATAACGCATAGTATGTGGCAGTACTTGGAAGGTACTGAGCATGCATGATAGGATAAATGTTGAACAAAGCATAACTGAGCAATGACATAAGCTGAACATGATGGAAATACTGAGACATACTAAAAAAAACTGAACTGAATGCAATGACCAAGTACGTAACATGTTGAGACTGAATAATGAAGTATAACTGAACACCTGGTCAAATGCACTATAGTCTGACTTTGAGAGTTACTATTAACCGACATAAAATCATGTGAGCTAAACTTGGAGTCCGATGTATACACCCTATTGAGAGGACCTAATATACCTTGTCATGGGTATAAATGCATGATTGTTCTATGTATACGCCCCATCGAGAGGTCCCAATATACCTTACTAGGGGTATAAAGGCATGAATGGTGTGATTACTAAAGCTGATGCCCAATAGAGGGGATTTATAAACCTACAGGGGTACTTAGTTCTGGGACTATGAGGTATGCTGAAACCCTAGTCGACTCAGTTCTAAGCCTACTACTAACTGAATATATATGAGACATTATGACTGAAATACTGAATAGCTCAAAATACTGACATGCAAATCTGAGAATGTATCAATTATATACTGATAATGTGACATTCAAAATTGGAGCAGGTATATATGTTTAACTGACCTAGCATGTGTAATTCATGAACTAAGTGAATCTTCACAACTAGGGTTTTGAGTTTCATGCAAAGAACTAAGCAACGATTCCATGAAAACATGATAATCTGATTAGGAATACTCTAACAGCTAAATCAAAACTAATATATAAGGTTTTAGAAACCCTAGGTCTAAGCAAGATATAGGAATCAAGAATCTGACTGAATTCTAGAGACCTAGTGGATGAAAGGAATCCACCAGTGAAATCCCACATACTTGGTGATGAATTTCATGGAAAAATCTTAAGATTTCGGGGTAGGAACTTGAAGGAACTTGCTGGTCATTCTTGGGGAAAACTGACGCCTCTTTCTCCTCTTTTTTCTAAGCTTGGTGAATTCTAGAGAATAATGGTTTAGGGTAAAACCTAACTAGAATAATAGGCTAAAACTAACCAAAACTAATTATTTTAGATATAAAACAATTAGGAAAAGATCCTATTCACCCTAAACTAAAAGTCAACTGGCCCATGGACGGAGTTTACTGACGGGTCGTAAGTCGACTGACGATCCGTCCTTCGGTCATTGTTTAGCTGTTAGAGGGCTGAAATCTAGGTCTGAAACTAAAAGTCGACTGGACCATTGACGGAGCTGACTGATGGGCCGTAAGTCGACTGACGGTCCATCTTGTCATTCGTCGTTTGGCTGTCAGAACTAAAAGTCGACTGGCCCATCGATGGAGTTGACTGACTGGCCGTAAGTCGACTGAGGGTCCGTAGGTAGCCTCCGTTGGTGGCACCCGCAACTTCTAAAGTTCTGGAATTTTTCCTTTCTCGAATCTAGGGTGATACAAAAATAATGGGAATTTCAGCATCAATCTCACAATCAAGAATAACAAAATCAGTCGGAAAGATAAATCAATCAACCTTCACCAATATGTCATATAGTATTCCAACGAGGTGTTTGATCGACCGGTCAGCCATAAGAAGCCGCATTGTTGTGGATTTTCGTTCACCAAGCCCAAGTTATTTAAAGGTTGCATAGGGCATTAAATTTATACTTGCCCCCAAGTCACACAAAGCTTTACTAAATTGAAGCATACCAATAGTGCATGGTATAGTAAATACCCCCGGATCTTCCTTTTTTGTAATCATCTCGCTAGTCATTATGGAACTACAATTGTGAGAAACTTTGATTGTTTGGAAGTCCATGTTTCTCTTCTTATTGACCAGCTCCTTCATGAATTTTGCATACCCCGACATCTCTAATAATGCTTCCACTAAAGGAAGATTTATAGAAAGTGTCTTAAATACATATATGAATTTCTTGAACTTTTCATCCTCATTTTTATTTTTGAAACGTTGCGGAAATAGAGGAGCTATCTTGGGAAGAGGTTGCACTATCTATGGAGTTGAAGTAGCCTTTTCTTTAGCTTTTTGCAACTCGTCGGTGGGGTTTTTGCTTAGGACTTTCCTCGTTCTCTTTGAGCATATCAATAGGTTGTCCTTCTACCCGCTTGAAGTTTTAGAAGTTGTCCCACAACTTCACCATCTTTGAAGGTGGGAATATATAACGCCTCGGTAAGATCCTCCCATGATGAAATTGAGTCACTCGGTAGCCCAACCAACCACTTGATTGCCTCCCCTATTAAAGAGAATGGAAACAACCGGAGCCGTACTGATTCTTGTGAAATATCCTTGAGTGAGAAAAGATTACATATCTCCACAAAGGTCTGAATGTGCTCATGGGGGTTTTCATGATCCATCCCCCCAAATAGGCCTCTAGCTTACAAGAGTTGCAGCATTGCATTGGTCATATGGAATGCCGCATGATTCTCAATCGGAGGTAGGCGAATAGAACCTACGCCCCTAATAGAGCTTCATTGGTGTGAAAGAAATCACCACCATCATTTGGTGACCAAGTTAGTTAATGGTGCTTTCATTTTCACTTATCGTGTCACCCGATCACAACAACTCACAAAACAAAATTAAATCGACTCAACTACAACACAAAGAAATTGCAATTCAAACATCAATAGAAGAATTCTACACACCACTCCCTATCAACGACGCCATTTTGATTAACACTCAACTATGCCTCATCTGATACTAGGTGTAGACAATCAAAATCTAGTATAAAACCCAACAAGTGAGTTGAGGTCGAACCCACAAGGAGTGGAAAAAGTTTGAATTCAATTATTAAGTTATAAATGCAATTTAATCGAATGTAGGAATGAAAATTGTCGAAAAACTTAAATAAATTGAGGGGGTGAAATGAATGTCAAATGG
Organism: Solanum verrucosum; assembly: GCF_900185275.1. Taxonomy (NCBI): domain Eukaryota; kingdom Viridiplantae; phylum Streptophyta; class Magnoliopsida; order Solanales; family Solanaceae; genus Solanum; species Solanum verrucosum. The sequence goes on along the minus strand of NW_026019999.1, from coordinate 393,046 downwards.
GAAAAAGATTGTCCCTTAGCTACTAAAGCAATCTCAAACCACAAAGGGGAAACAAGTAATTAAGAGATACTTAGGGGTATAACCAACGAACTATCAATTTCGCTAAATGGGTGCTTTGTAATTACTAACGGTTTCTAAATCTTAGCAGGTAAGCTGAACATTAGATGTAATAGTTTTCTCTCGAACAACCATTACGATTCAGGTGAGTTCTCTCGAACCTCAACAAGCTTCTCACGATAAATAGCACAAAACCTCCCTTCACTTACTCTTTCGAGCTACATGAGTAGCATTGAGCTTAAAATTTACTCTCTCGAGCTGAACCCACAACAACCCAATGACTACAAATGCTAATTTATAACTTTGGTTACACCTCTCTCTCAATCAAGCATAAAACACTAACAATTTGAAATGCACACTCCAATATATCAAATTAACAACTGCTATAAATCAAACCCACTTCAAAATAACATTAAGATTAATAATACCTAACACCCATCAGCTAAATAAGGCAATTAGTCACATAGTCATACCCCCAAGTATGCGGGTTTTAGCTATTCATCATAAAAAGTAAGAATTCAATACATATTACATTTTCCATGGCTAGGTATTGATCTCCAAACTCTTAAAATAATTCACTGGGGTTTTAATTACAAAACCAAATTCCAAATTTACTTGAAATCTTCAAACCTAAATAAGAACAGTGTTTTTCGTTCTACGTAAGAGTTTCCCGATGTTTTTGATACCTTCTTCCTATTTAAAATATTAATTTATACTGATTCAAAAGTTGGCTTTTTGGGACAAATCGGCGATGACAATTGTGCTTCGTCGACTGGTGGACGACTCGCCAATCACCTCTGTCCATCGCCTTCTGATTTTGAGTTTTCATCTACTATGCACTGTAACTTTAGGTTGTCTATGTCAGGGTCGCCGACTGATTCAGTGATGTACCCTTTACTCCTTTGGATCACCAATTTGCTTGCACCTACAATGAAAGTCCTATAACTTTAGGCGATCAAAGTTGCCCTCGTGGAGTCATTCGGTGATTCGCCGGCTGCCCATTCATGTCGCCAAGTTGGTTCTTCCCCAAGGCCGGCATGCTGGAACATTTGGAGAGGTAAAGAGCCATTCGGCGGTTCACCGGGTGGTCTTGGCGATCACCAAAATCGCTTTTCTTCACTTCTTCAGCTTGTTTGCTCCTTTTTGTGCGTTAGTGTCCTTGCCTTTTTCCTTGGCCTACGTACCTATAAATAAATGCTTGAACATCAATTTATAGCATAAATTACGCATTTGAGGACACTAAAATTACAAAACAAAGCCTTAAATGAGTCTAAATCTCAAACCCATCTGACACGTACTTCTAAAGAATGGAAATATTGAGCACATAATGCACAACTAACAAGCTAGGAGGCAAGGCTAACTTATAGGCCACCTATCGCGCTTGACCCCAGATCTCAAAAGGTCCAGCGAATCTAGGGCTAAGCTTTCCTTCATTTCCGAACCTCATTACACCTTTAATGGGTGACATCAGAGCCAAACATGATCAACTTCTCTAAACTCTACGGCTCGGACCCTCGTGTCTCATAAACCTTCTGTCAGCTTTTGGCTGGGAATAATTTATATTGAATCATATGAGTATGCTCTATAACATCTGTAACCAAATCTGTATATAATGAGTCCATTTCAGTTGAATCAAAACATCCGATCTGAGATCTACACCGTCTGACATACAATGCTTCAAATGAGGCTATCTATATACTGGAATTATAATTATTGTTGTAGGAAAAGTTGGCTAAAGGAAAATATTGATCCCATTTAGCAACGAAATCAATCATACAGGCTCAGAGCATGTCCTCTAACACCTGAATCATCCTTTTTGACTGAGGGTGGAAGGTTATACTTATATCTAACTGTGTACCCAAACCATGTTGTAAAGCCTTCTAGAAATGATAGATGAACAAAGAACCTCAATTAGAGACAATGGAAACAGGAACTCCAAGTTGTCGCACAGTCTGAAAGATATAGAGCTGGACTTACTTCTTCACTGTATACTTCACCCGAAGTGGGATGAAATAGGAAAACTTGGTCAGCCTGTCTATAACCACCCAAATAGAATCATAACCACTCATGGTGGTAGGTAGACGCGCAACAAAGTCCATAGTTCTTCATTCCCACTTCCAAGTACGAATAGGCATCCTCTGAGATATACCCTTGGGCCACTAGTGCTCACACTTGAATTGTTGCAAGTTAAGTACGTGGAAACAAAATCTACAATATTCCCCATCATCCTTCACCACAAGTTATGTTGACTCAAATGGTGATACATCTCCGTCGCTCTGGAATTCATGGAATATCTAGAACAATGGGCCTCCTCAAGAATTAGTCTAATCTTCTCGCCCACATTTGGAACACAAATCTTGCCCCCAATCCTCAAGACACCCTTGGAATCAAGGACATCCTCATAGGCTGCCCCACCCATCACCTCGTCGCGAATGAGACATAACTTGTAAGAACAGACCTCTATGAAGCAATCAAGCTACCAGTCCCCTCAGAAATCTACAATCGACAAGACTGTTGGCTAACCTCTGAACATCTCTAGCCAATAGTCTCTCCTCAACACTAATAGTGAAAAGACTCCCCATGCTAGAAGTGTGTCTACTCAATGCATTGGCCAACACATTGACCTTCCCTAGATGACACAATATGTTGATATCATAATCCTTCAGTAAATCAAGCCATTTGCGCTCCCTAAAGTTCAGATCCCTTTGATTGAAGATGTACTTAAGACTATAATGATTATTGAAGACCTCACAATGCACCCCATACAAATATGTTGTCATAGCTTCACCATACACACTGTAGGTTCCAACTCTAAATCATGAGTTGGGTAGTTATTCTCATGTGTCTTAGACTTTCTAGAAGCGTAGGTGATTACCTTACCTTTTTTCATCAAAACAAAACCGAACATGACTCCAAAAGCATCACAATAAATGGTGAAATTCATACCCTCCCCTGGCAAAGTCAATACAAGAGTCGAAGTCAATAAGGTCTTGAGCTTTTGAAAGATCTCCTCACACTCATCAGACCACTAGAAGTTCACACTATGTTGAGTCAATCTGGTCAAAAGAGATGCAATATTGGAGAATCTTTGAATAAATTGTCTGTAATAGCCTGGAAGTCCTACAAAACTCTAAATCACAGTCACTGGCATATGCCTGGCCCAACCTCTAATTGCCTTAATCTATGTTGGATCCACTTAATTACCCTTCTAGTACGCCATGTGTCCCAAAAATGCAATAGAATCAAGTCATAACCCGTACTTTGAGAATTTGGCATATAACTTCTCTTCCCTCAGTTTCTAGAGTACAATCCTTAAATGTCGATCGTGATCCTCCTCAGTCATGGAGTACACAAAGATCATCAATGAAAACTATCACAAAGAAATCCAAATATGGTCGAAACACCCCATTCATCAACTCTCTGAATGTTGTACAGGCGTTAGTCAAATCGAAAGACATCACAAGAAACTCATAGTGCCCATAACGGATCCTGAATAATATCCATAGGGATATCATATGCCCTAATCTTCAGTTGTTGATAGTCGAACCTTAAATAAATCTTAGAAAACAAATAAGCCCCTGAAGCTGATAAAAAAAGTCATCAATACGAGAAAGAGGATACTTGTTCTCCATTGTCACTTTGTTCAACTGTCAATAATCAATACACATCATCATAGTACTATTCTTCTTCTTCACAAATAAAATAGGAGCACCCCACGGAGAAACACTAGGGCGAATGAATCCCTTACTTAACAAGTCTTGTAACTGATCCTTCAATTATTTAAACTCAGTTAGAGCCATAGGATAAAGAGTAACATAGATGGTCTTAGCGGCTCAAATTCAATAGAAATATCAATATACCTATCTAGAGAAACACTTAAAATAGTAAGAAAGACATTTGAAAACTCTCAAACCACTGGAACATAACACATAAGAGGTGGCTCAACACTAGTATCCCAAATAAAGGCCCAATAGGACAAACACCATCTGTCTACCAATATTTGATCTCGAACGAAGGAGATAACTTTGATAGGGTAAGAACCACTAGCACCCGTCACTCAACTCTGGCATTGCTAAGGTCATAGTTTTAGCACAACAATCAAGAATAACATGATGCGGAGAAAGACATTCCATACCTAGGATAATATAAAAGTCTACCATCCACAGAATGATCAAGTCTACCCAAGTATCATACATGACCAAAGAAACAAGATCACCCACCGGTGAAGAAGCATAAATTAGCACAGGCATGCTACCACACATCATATAAAATTCAGTAGCAAAATAGGTAGACATGTATGAGAAAGTAGACCCCGGATCAAATAAAACATATGAAGGTTGATGGAAAACTGGGACGATACATATAGTGACAGCATCAGAAGACTCAGCCTCAGGCCTCCTGGAAAAGCAAAACATTGGCCCCCTCTGCCTCCTGTAGTTTGAGTAGATTCCCGATCTCTACCATGCGGAGCAATAGCACCCCTACAAGAAGCCTTGCCACCTCTCCTAGACTGACATCTGCCTTGACCCCTAACATGACGCGTTATATCTATAGGTACAGTAGTTGAATAAGAACGTTAGGATATTTAGTGAGTCTACAAAGGAATCTACCAAATCAAATGACCTTCATCCCCACAACTATAACAAGACCTCGACACGGATGATTGCAACTTCAAACCAGATGAGCTACCATGAAAACCTCATCTAGAAGCATCGGATCGCAGGATGTCTGCCTACTCTCAACTTCTGGCATAGATGCGTGAATAGGTCCTCGACGCTGAAAGAAGCTAGTACCTCTATGTGAACCCTTGCATCCAGATGATGCACCATAAAATTCATGAGATAAGTGGGCCCTCTTGGTGTCCCCAAACTCTTCCCTAACCATTAACTTCACCTTCTTGGTGGTATTGACAATAGACGGGAAAGAATCCCCCTATATGGCTTCTCTAAGCACATACGACCTGATGGAGAAAGTCAAACCTCTCACAAATTTTGGACTTTGTCCGCCTCATCCACAAAATTAGTCATTGCGTGCCTAGCTACCTCACAAAAACAAGCATTATACTCAGTCATAGACAAACTGCACTATGTCAAGCTCTCAAGACTCAATCGAATCTCCTCTCTCATGCTCCAAGGGATGAAGTGGTCTTAGAAAGCACTGGAGAACGTATCCCACTCCGCCAGAGGAGATCAACATGTCTAAACCTCACGTAAGTCCTCCACCACTCTCTGGTAGGTTTACGAAGTTGAAGTGAAAAAAACGATTACCACAAGCATCAACCATGCCCACAGCCTCAAACATGTCATGGCATAAAGTCAAGAACTAATAGACATCCTTGCTCTTACCACCTTGAAAATGGGATGGTTTCATCTTCTGAAACCTCTCATAACATTTGTAATTAACTACCGTCAGAATAACCTCAGGAGCAATCTGTGCACCAACAACAGGTGTAGGAACCACTAGTGGATGAGTTATCAGATCATGAATATACTTGGAACCTATTGTTGATCTGGGGTCTGTACCCCTACCTTCATTTGAGAACCCTGTGATATACCTATCGTACCACCCTAACAGAAGTTCTCTAGAACATCCAACATCCTCAAAAAGCCTCTTTAAATAAAGGAGCTCCAAACTCGGGACGAACCAAGTCCTTAGGAACCTCAACCTGTGTCTTAGGAGAAACCTTTCTAGCTTTGCCTCTAACTAATGCCTCTCCACGGGCATGACCTCTAACTAGTGATACTCCATGAGCACGACCTCTAGTTAGATCCCTACCTCTACCCCTAACTACGGCCACATCAACTGCCTCAGTGACTATCTCCTCTCTACCACTAGAAACAGAAGTTTTGTTCCTCCGCACATGCCAAAACAATACGCGACAACTCAGCACTAGCGAAGGTAACTAGACACGATAAGATAGGGTGAACAAAAGGAGGTTTCCTAACAGTCTTCATAGCCTCTCGAATATAAGTACAAATATCCCCCTACCAAGCCTCGAGACTCTACTTAGACTTGGCTTTTATGCATGTGAGACGTACGAACCTGAGGCTCTGATACCATTTTTCATAACCCAAAAATGGACGTGATGACACTTGTCTATTCCCACAAACACAAGTTAGCCTCAACCCAACGAAATAAAATGAAAGAAATTCACAAAGTAAAGGAAGAACAAGAAAAATGAGGAAAACATAGTGATTCTAATATAACCCCCAAAACCTGGTTTGTCACGTGTACAAACCACTAATACATAAAGTACAGAAATGAAAAAAAGTACAAGTCTCAATGCTTTTGTTACTCAAATAGAACAAAGCATAACATAAAGGAAGGAGAGGGCCCACCATGATGATAAGTAGCTACCTCTCAAAGTCCTTCAATGAGCCTCGCGTATAGGAGAAGTAGAGTAATCACACAGAACCGAGCTCAGAACCTACAAAGATAGAAGAAATGAGTGAGTACAAAAAAATACAGTACTGAGAAAACAATCTAATAAACAAGCAAAACTAGATAGAAAACGAGCTCTCTTTTAATCTCAATCAAACCTCCATAGAAATCAAGTCAACCTAACAGTGCTTACCATCACAGTTCAACTGTCACGGTTCAAGAACCAACACATATCAAGTATGCCAATGACAAGTAGCGAGTAAATCAAGCACATGTAACAAGTAGATAAAGCACAAGTAACACATAGGTCAATAAAAAATAATCAATTACATCATATCATAATTGTCAACCCTTGTCGGAACCATTTCCCTTCGATACAATATCGCTAGCAAGAACCATTTCCTATCAACTTTATATCCTTGCCGAAACAATTTCCTATCAGCTTTATATCACATCACTAGATGAAACCATTTCCAATTGGCTTTATATTACATCGTAACTATTTCATATCGTCTTTATATCACATCACTAGCTAGAATTATTTCCCATCGTCTGTATATCACTAGCCCAAAGCATTTCCCATCACACATGGGTGGTCGCCTATTGTCCACTCGGTGCTAAGCATAAATCCCACAGAATAGTTATTAATCTTAACATGTGTCATGATCCATGGAAAGGCACAATTAAGCAACCAATCGAAGCTAGAGACATCATAGAATAGCTCCTTAGACCATGCATGAGAAATCCTTTCACCATCTATGATCTTTTCATAATAGTGTCTAAGGCCCATAGACATTTACTTCATGTTAGAAATGCCCTACTACTAATGGAAATCGTGGTCTATAATCATTGATAGCATATCCAGATACCATAGTAATCAAGACCTAATTTAGGAAAATAACCCGAAAAACATTGAGGGCAAATCTAGATGTCATTCATGTCATGTGGCCAAGCTTCATAGAACATATATACACTCTCATCTATAAGCTTTTTTTAGTCATAAACATACTTTCATGAACAAGCATTATTTTCAATAATTCATAAGTTTCATCATGTTTTCAAAGTCAATGCATCCTCAACTTCATAACATCAATCTCATCAAAACGACATACATAGCTTCATAAATTCATCTTTCATGGTTTCTAATCAAAATAATTGGTTATGCATTGGTTCATGAGAAATCAACTTTAAAATATGCAATTACTTCAATTCATGCATAAAAATTCATGAAACAATCAATTAAATCAATATTGAAAGGAACCCATGACCCAGAAGAAAACCCTAACTTCAATTGGAGATATCTAACTTCAAAATTGGAGAATTGAGGAAATCTATGGAGGAAAAGGCTCCATGAATTAAGACTATCATACCTTGGTACCAAAAGCTTGGAAGAAATGGAGGATTAGGAGGCTTGATTTTGAAACACTAGCTTTCTTCTTCAACTTCTAGAGAGAGAAATATTTTGGAGAGGAAGACTTGTTCTTCTTTTAGGAATTTGAGCGAATAATTTCAATTGGGAAAACTTGGGGGTAAAAATACTTATATAGGCTTCTATTAGAGGGTAAAATGACATAGTATTAGACTAGAATAATTAGGAAAACACCCAAAAGCCCTTAAGGAAAATAATTGTTGACCTCACCCACACCCCAAACAACGATCCGTTGGTCAGACCACGGACCATCGTGGTTGAGATCAGAGACCTCCAAATTATGGACCCCCAACGACGGACCCTACCTACGACCCGTGGATCCATTGACGGACCGTGGACCACGACCTTTGGTCCTAACTCTTGACCTGAAAATTTCTCTAAGTCTGGGACTCACCTACGAGACATATTATGACTCATGGATTGAACGACGGACCGTCTTGGTGACCCATCACAAAGTAATGGAACTAATAATTTTTTTTCAAAAATTCTAACTCGTCAACCACGCAACCACCAATGGACCGTCGTCCTACCTACGTGTAGTGGGTGGTGCCTTCTGTGCTAGCACTAGGTTTGTAAAAAACTAAACTTTCTCCCTTTTTGAATCTGAGGTGTTACATTATCTCCCCCTTGGGAACATTCATCCTTGAATGGAACTCAAGCTAGCATGAAAATAGTAGGAGAGAAACTAACAACCCAATCATTAAAGCAACTTCATCAAAAATGTGCATAACCAACGAGGAACCTCGACTTCAAGCTAAAACCTGTTCAAAACATCATTTTATACGGTCTATATGCAACTCATATTAAAATGCACATATTCATGAAGCAATCAAGTAAGCTAAATCATACATTTTTGAAAATCTTTTTTTCATGAGCATGCATGCATGAGGAAACATGAGAATGACTATGACACATAAATCCTAAAGAGTGAACCATGAGGTCTAAGACCTCAAACTAGACTCGATAATAGAAGGTAAAAGATAGGGGTACTAAGACATCACGTCGCCTTCAAACTTTCACATACCAAACCCAAAGCAAGGAACCCTTCTATCAATCTAAATAGTTCCCCACACACACCAATCATGAAGCACACCATCTCCCACTTGGGAGCAAACCCCACTAGTATTTTCAATTCCATCTCCCTCAACCCAAACATAACACCAAAGTCTTTACAACCACTAAACCATTGATATAAGTAAACACTTAAGAAGCTTCGACAAGGATTTCAAGGACCACTCCAAACACAATCTACATACATGAAGTCTTACCATATCGAACAAAACACTCAATATCAAGCAATGCATAACCATAAGCAAAAGAACTTAACTTACCAATTACCGCATCTGGGGAACCCTCATGATCTTGTTGAGTTTGAAGAACAAAAAACCTATCTTGTTTCGAACCACCACTAGAACCGGAAGAAGGGGAGGGTTGAGCCCGTCGATGATTATCTCCTTCATTTCTAGCAACCGAAGGACAATCTCTTATATTATGATCCATCTTCCCACAACAAAAACATGCATTTGAACCAGCTTGACACTAACCCTTATGTTTTCTCCCACACACTCAAAACTCAGGCCACATTTTCTCACTACTACCCTTACCTTCGGAATGATAACCTCCATCAAACCATGAATGTTAAGAATCGTCAACATCCATTTTTGCACTCTTTCAATCCCTAGTTTTCTCCTTAAGCTTTTCCCCTTCTATTTGTTGTGCATGAACAATTAAAAGAGAGACATCCATCTCCTTAACAAGCATGACAGTTAGGCATTCTTTGACCACTAAGTCGGAAGCACCCGACACAAATTTACTCATCCTTTCCCTTGGATCAGCTACCATAGTTGTAGCATATTTAGACAATTGTGTGAATTTTAAAGCATACTCATTCACACTCATATCCCCTTGACGAAGGACAATGAACTCAAGTGCCTTTGCCTCCCTCATTTCAAGGAAAAAGAACCTATCAAGAAAAGTAACCTTAAATTTCTACCAATCAAGAGGACCCTCATCTACCGCCCTCTCATCCTTCCATTGGTTGAACCAAACTTGAGCAACACCCTTAAGTTGATAAGCGGCCAATTTTGCCTTTTCCACTGTCGTCACTCCCATGATCATCAACACCTTATACACCTCATCAATGAACTCTTGAGGATCTTCCTCAATTTTAGACCCGTGAAATTCTGGAGGATTTATTCTATTATAGTCCCTCATTCTAGTTGCCATTGTACCAACCCTTGGGTTCACAGGAGCCACAACCTATCTATTTGCTTGAGTCATTATAGTTTGGGCCACTTCATGCAATATAGCTCGAAAATCATCATTAGTCACTTGCTCAGGCAAATGACTGACACTTGGGGAACCTCTAGTCTCACATTTTCACGAGCATTCCTATTCATTCTCAAGGGATTCCTTCGTGGAGGCATATTATGTAAATCATAAACACGATTTAGGAGAGATGGGCCTTTATAGAGTTAAGCTATATGTAAAGAATTTATAATAATGAAAAAAGTGAAGTTTCCTAAACATCGTATAACCTCTCGTTCATAAATAAGGCGTGTTTCACACTCATGAACAAGACTCAACTTGATGTGGCTTATGAGACATCCTAGGACCTGTCTAAACTTTGTGCTTTGAATATCAAGTTTGTCATCACCTGAAGTATACCCTAGATGGGATATGGCGTACAAGACCCCGAGAGGCCCTATACAAGACACTTAGCATACATCATACAAAATAAAGAGATTTGAAAATACAATTTCGAAACATAGAGTTTTATAAAATGAAGAGGAAATCTATCAAATATCTCAACGCCATCCAGTACATAAGAAGTGCTCTAGATGTAACCCATACATCAAGTTTAAAACTGAAATATAAAGACATAATGAAGTAAATGCTTGGTCCTATGAACATGAGGACTCACCAATCTTCAATATTAAACTAGTAGATCCCTATCCACTAGGATGAGCGATTAGAACGTCAAAACCTACATTAGTGAAACAATGTGCAAGAGTATGTGTTAGTACAAACATGTACCAAGAATGATAGAAATGCACAAAAGTATGAAATCATACTAAAAAAGAAATTTTCATGATATGCAAATACAAAATTAAAACATAACATAAGAGGGTTAGAAAACCTAAAACTAAATCATGATCAATGCAAGTAAAATTTTCTTTGAACACATGTGATATACTTTTTGAAGTAATGTTAGTTCATTATTAGTTTTGGAAGTTGCCTTAACCAACATAGAGACCATGCAAGCTATAAGATGGAACCCTGGTGTCAACCACACCGAAAAGGGTTGTCCTAATTTCAAAGGTAAGACTATGAATCTGAGCTAAAGTGGATCCACTAGGTAATGTATATCTCGACAATCATCCTATGGGGGCATATAGTTATGGGACATGAGTGGTCGCCTTTTGTGCACTCGGTGCAAAGCATAAATCCTACAGAATAGTTGTTAATTTTAACTTGTATCATGATCCATGGAAAGGAACAATTAAGCAACCAATCCAAGCTAGAGACATCATAGGATAGCTCCTTAGACCAAGCATGAGAAAACCTTTAATCGTCCATGATCTTTTCATAATAGCTTTCAAGGCCCACATACATTCACTTCATGTTATAATTCCCTACTACTATTGGAAATAGTTTTTAAATCGTGGCCTATAATCATTGGTGGCATAGCAGGATACCATACTAATCAAGAACTAATTTAGGAAAATAGCGTTAAAAGCATTGAGGGAAAATCTAGATGTCATTCATGTCATGTGGTCAAGCTTCATAGAGCATATACACACTTTCATTTATAAGCTTTCTTGAGTCATAAACATACTTTCTTGAACATGTATTCTTTTCAATAATTCATAAGTTTTGTCATGTTTTCAAAGTCAATACATCCTCAACTTCATTACCTCAATCTCATCAAAAGGACATGCATATCTTCATAAATTCATCTTTCATGGTTTATGATCAAAATCATGGGTTATGCATGGGTTCATAAGACATCAACTTAAAACCATGCAATTACTTCAATTCATACATAAAAAGTCATAAAACAATCAATTAAATCAATATTGAAAGGAACCCATGACATAGATGAATACTCTAACTTCAAAATTAGAGAATTTAGGAACTCCATAGAGGAAAGGGCTCTATGGATGAAGACTATCATACCTTGATACCAAAATCTTGGAAGTAGTGGGGGATTAGGAGGCATGATCTTGAAACCCTAGCTTTCTACTTCAACTTCTAGAGAGAGAATTATTTTGGAGAGGAATAGTTGTTCTTCTTTTAGGAATTTGAGAGAATGATTTCAATTGGGAAAATTTTGCATTATAAAATACTTATATAGACTTCTATTATAGGTAAAAACAATATACTATTAGGCTAGAATAATTAGGAAAAGACCTAAAATCCCTTAAGGAAAATAATTGCCGACCTCACCCACGGTCTGTTGGTTAGACCACAGACCTTCCTGGTTGGTCGTGGTTAAGATCAAAGACCTTCCAATTATGGACCCCCTAACGATGGGCCCCACCTATGGCCCATGGGTCCATCGACGGACCATGACAACGGTCGTAAGTCCCAACTCTTGACCTCAAAATTTCTCTAAATGTGGGACTCACCTACGAGACCTATCTATGACTCGTGCATTGAACGACGGACCATCCTGGTAATCCGTCACAAAGAACTGGAACTGAACATTTTGTTCTAAAATTATTACTCGCCAACCACGCCACCACCTACGGACAGACGTCCCACTTACGGGTCGTGGGTGGTGTCGTTTGTGATGGGATCAGGTCTCTGAAAAACTAATTTTTCTCCCTTTTTGAATCTGATGTGTTACACTTATTTGTTTGAAAACACTACTTGTTACCACTTTTCCTATACTTTATTTACACTTTCTATCGAATCCTTGATTGTATGCATACACACACTGTGGTTCCATGGGGGGTGTCTCACACTCCTCCTAAACTTCTTTAGATTCTCTAATTTCAGAGTTGGTGCTATTAGGTTAGTGCTTCTTCTCGCAATTATTGAGTCCTACTCTTAAACATCTAGAAAAAAATCGTACTTTAGAAATAGGTCATATTGTGTAGCCTTAGGCAGGACAATATAAGATAGTGTCATTATTTTTAGGAAACCACCTTCATGTGAACGGGTTTCTTCTTTAAAAAATCTGATGACATACATTTTAAACGAAATTGATATGAATGACCAAACTAAAACATGTGATAGATTTAGCGAAACATAAATTTAGCATACCCTTTACCCTTATTTTAGATGAATATCAACCAAACCTATTGAATATTAAGATGGTTCTTTCGGGTGGTGAAACATCAATTGAGCAGATGGAGTCGAGGTTCGAAGGCATTTGGGTGCATTGTTATCACTCATAGGGACCCGAGTCACCAAAATCATCATTACTCTACTAATAGAGTTTTGAGATCTAAGCACGGTGACCTTTAAATTCTTTGATTTTGAGATCACTCCCACATTGGAAGAATTTAGTGATTTTACTGAACTGTCGATCATAAAAACAATGCTAGTATTTCCATCAGCCATATGTAAAGGAGATTTTCCGAGGCTCTAAGGGATGCATATTTTTCCATCATCAAAAAATGTGTAAAATGGAAAAGTAAAGCTAGAATACCTTTTTGAAAGGTATGGTCTTCTTGAGAGCTTCGATGAACATCTAGAAGAATTCACTTGCACCTATAGAGAATAGGTATACATGAGGCCAAGGGTCTTCATGATGGCCTTCTTGGGAGACATGGCCTTCCCAATGAAATTTCATTTCATCGGCATCAACATCAATATTTTACTGATAGTTTTGAACCTCTTCGTAGAGTCACAAAGATATTCCTTGGTGCATACGATTCTTGCCAAGGTATTTTGGTTGTTTGAACATGCACAAGAGGCATAATTTCTTTGGAGGTTGCGACCTATTGTTACAGATATAGGTGATAAAACACTTTAATCATTGTCATCTGCAAATAGAATACTGCATATATGCCCATAATAGGATCTAGATCCACAAGGATCATCTTAGATATTGGACCACACCCGTTGGAAAAGAATAGTGGCATGCGTTATTTGCCAACCTCACTGGAGATTTCATCCAGTGGAAATATCCTTGGATGGCAGGATTGGCATTTATGAGCACTCGACACTTGTACTTTATCGAGTTGATCAATCTAAGAGGCATTCAACCGTATGTTCCTCTTCGAGTTTTGCGACAATTCAGAGTCATCTAAGACATATCATTATGGTTGACCATGGAATTACATGAGGATGGTTTACCTTAGTCCGAACAACATAGGTAAGGAATTTGAAATTAGTTTGAGATTATATGATTGTAATGAACATAGAACAAGAAAGATGGTGCACGACATAGAATTACGTATGGTGGTCCACGGTAAGCCATCTGGCTCGACCTAGTGAAGATGGGATCATAGGGTTTGCAAACAACCTGTGGGTTCATTGGGTTAGAGAATAAGTACTTCCTCGCATGGAACTCACCACTCCTATGCATAATCGAGTAGTTTATGGCTCCATCGACTATTTAGTATAGGTGGTGGAGGATGAAGAGGAAGATGATCCTTAAGAGGACCAAGAATAAGATCTATAATAAAACCCAGAAGAAGATCTCGAGGAGGACCTAGAAGAAGATACAAAAAAAGTCCTAGAAGAGGATCTCGAGGAAGAACCAGAAGAAGAGATGGGAATACCATAGGGAAGGTCTAAAATATGGGTTAAAACAGCTATGACCCGAGAGATGGAAGATTGATAGACACGACACCCAAGTATAAGCTCGATGAGTCTCTATAGTACCACCTACTGCTATATTATGATATGAGCGATGACGGCGACGATGCTCCAACCTGCCCTTAGATTATCTTTCTTCATTTTTACTTTATAACTTTTCCTCAAAGATCAGTATGGCCTATCCCTTTGTATGCCTTATGGCAACCCGTGTACAATCATTGTAGGCGTCTACCTACTTACTTCATTGTATGATCCAAACCTCCTTTGACTCATGAAGTTATGTTTTGTTCCAAATCCAAAATGTATTTAAATGGATCATTTATCATCAAACTGATTTCAACGTAAGCTAACCTCTTGAGAAAAGAGGCTCTCTATTATAACACATTTTTAATGTCGCCAACTTGGAGTATATACATGTTCCATATTTGTTACATCATTATATATATCGCAAACTAACATGGTTTCCCTTTTCTTTCTTTTCATTCCCTTTTTGTTGATCATTAATTCCCCAAGAATGTTGATTTATGTCAACTTGCAAGCTAGCTGACTCATGGTACAACCTTCAATCCAAAATAAAGATGACTGAATGAGATGAACTTGATGTTGTTGCAAAAATAATGATACCAATAGAGAATCCCAGGAGTTCTCAAATGCACGAGACATCCAAAATAATAAAAAAAATGACTCACTTAGCACAGGAACATGAGATCCTATGGGAGCAATTAAGTCAAGTATGAGACTTGGACAAACTTTTGGCTACCACTTTCCTGACTTTCACGAGGCCTATCTACTTCCTAAATGTTGACTTACATTTAACCGACTACCAAATCTGCCTAAACAAACTCAACATGCTCCTGCTCACGGTTTAGCCCCACCAACTTCTCCCTCAACAGTTGGGACTGTTCCAGACCTTTCCACGCAAGACCCTACACTACCTACCTACTCAGTAATGCAATAGATATTTGAGGCCTACTTCGATGATCCCTACGAGCTACATGTTCCATCTATATATATCGTTGGAGATCCTACCTTCACAATGCTAGATGTGGTCAATGTCCAGTATAAGGACAATCAATATGTAGAAATTGAGAAAGATGCTTCATTGAAAGAAGATGCCTCGATAAACGCCAAACTTCATAATCTAAGCAAGACATAAAAAGGTTGCAAGTCACTAAGGGAATAGAGAGCCTCAGTTTTGATGACTTATGCATCTATCCAGACATGAATATGCCAATGAGGTACAAGCCACCAAATTTGAAATATTTGATAGATATGGTGACCCTCACGCACATTTGAGAACATACTACGACAAGTTAGTCAACATAAGGAGAAATAAGAAGCTAAGGATGAAGTTTTTCATCTGAAGTTTATTCGAAGAAACATTGAATTTGACTTGGTATACATGCCAGAATCCTCGCGAATGGCATGACTGGTAGGAAATGAGTGAGGATTTCATGACTTGCTTCTGATTCAATATCGATATCACTATAGATAGATTTTCATTGGCCAATATATAGAAGAAACCATTTGATGACTTCCAGGTTTATGCGTGACATTAGAGAACTGATACCAGCAGGTTTCAACCACCATTGAATGAGAGTGAGCTCTACAAGTACTTTATTCGAGCACAAGAAGGTATCTAATTTGACAAGTTGATATCAATGATGGGCCAGAAGTTCACCGAGTTGGTCAAGATGGGAGACTTTCTGGAGGTTGGCCTCTAATATGGGGAAATTAAATTGATGGTCGCATTGCAAGCCACAAGTAGGACCACCAAATTGGGTTCCATTGGTGGAATCAAGAAGAAAGGGATGATGTTTCAGTTACCAACACGGAGGACCATCCCACCGATACGCCAACAACCCCCAATTTGTTGCAGCTACTGAATATGTCCTATACTAGTATATAGTACCCAAGCACACTATAATCCACCCCCGAGAACTAGCATACTAAAAATCCACCAAGACTATATGTTTCTTTCAAAGAACAAATTCACCACAATTGACCAGCATATGCACCAAGACTGAGTCAAATGTTAAAGCTAAAAATACTCGCACCTACACACCAATTGCCGAACCTTATGCCCAATGTTTGTAAGGCTGAGGACAACATGAGCGTTGCATCTAGTTGAAGGAAAACTCCTTGATCCAATCCCTCGCAACTTCTGTGGAAATAAGTGATGACCTTACCACTCCAGAATCTAGGGACACAACACAAAATATTGTTATTGCTTGAAGAACCAGATCAAGTCATTGATCAAAAGGAGTAATAAAATGCATTACAACATCTTCAAACATGAACAACAACCCTTTGCCAAATAATGACAATCGAGAAGTTAACATGATTACTCTAGATGAAGAATATAAGGTCCCTAACATTCCAAACATAGATGAAGCTGATACCATGACATCTTCGGCATAACTTGTTATCACTGTTCAACTAAGGAAACCTTTGAATATCCAAACATATCTCCTAAAAGTTTTAGTGATCAGTAAAATTGCTACTAAGCCAGAATTTGACACAAAAGTAGTCCCATAGGACTATCGATCAGAAGCCAAGGGCAAAGCAATTGACGCTACAATGGCTCATTGTATTATCTATTTTTCCATTCATTATCTCCTTGGTCCAGCGAGTAGGAATAAGTCTAGTTCTAATGTTGCGCACCATCAAAAATCAATCAAAGCAAAGAGAAAAACAACACATGCATAAACGCTATTCAAGAATTACTAATTATTAGGTCTATATTGTTAATTCTTCATGGTTCCCATAACCCTAGTTGTTGAGTTAGCTACTCAAACTTGTTTGATCACAACTCATATTAATGTGGTTAAAATAAATCATGAACTTATAAGCAGAATTGTTGAATTCCAAAATCTTGAATTGAAGTTGTAAAGTAATGATTAAATATCAAAGATGTAATTCAAAAGCAATAGATTCAATAATTAACAAGTTGATTCTCAAACAAAAAAAGAGTAAAAACGAATACTTTATAAGAATAGTACTTATAGACATTTAATCCTAAATAAAACAAACTAAGGATAATTAGGATTCGGCAGCCTTCTATGACCTAGGACCTATGGACCATAGGTCCTTGTACACGTCATGGAGTTCTCTCATGGAAACAGTCTTTAATTCATCCTTCAAAATCTCTTCTATGGACACGACCTACGGTCCGTAGACCAGTGTATGGTCTATCATGTTCAATCGTAATCTAAGCCCTGGACATTCAAACTCTTTGATAACCATCTATGGGCCTCAACCTATGACTCATAAAAGTTACAACGATTTGTGGTCCTCTCTCGCTACTTTAGACATGACTTCATTACTATTGATCCTATCTACGACTTCCACCTGCAATTCATAGAAGTTTCTATAGCTCATAGGTTGGCTCGTGAAAGGCCCAAAATTTGTTGCTACCATTGTATCATCCTACTCAACTTCCAAAACCTATTTTCCTGCAAAATACACATAAAACACAATCAACTCTACTAACAAATGCTCAAAAGACATGAAAAATCTCAAGTTTAAAGCATTACAAGTACCGTAAATCTAAGCTACATGAGCACTCTCAACTTAAAATCCTTACTTTTCCTCAAGCATCACTACTATCACATAATGACATTACGACAATTGCATAGTCTTTTAAAAAAAACATTCTCCATTTTTTTTCATTCATAACATAGTGCAATAATTCATCTCTTAACAAGCTAATACATATGGATCCATTTATGACATCACTAAACCAACAGACAAATTTACATGCACAACAAACAATCACCAAGATAAGGACTTATCAATAGTGTCATGTATAACCTTACTACAAAAAAATCTCATTTTCACATAGATATCAAGATATTTTTTTTCATGAATAAGGACTCGGTATACACTCACTCTCACAAAGAAACCCAATACCATACCTGCTAAATACCAAAAGTTTGCCCTTATTTCCAATACTTGGACTCTCGAATAGTTAAATTAGGATCACTATAGGACTTTCTTGGCTTGTAATGTAGGCTTGGGTACATGTGTCGTATATTTATTATAGTGACTTTTTCCCTTCTTGACAATATCTTAACTACATTCCACCTTGCGCTACCAATACTCAATAAAGCCTTGTACTCATCAATGTTTGGGTGTGGCTTTTGCTTCTTCTTTTCTTCTCAATATTTTTCTCTTATTTTTATTCACTTCTTTTTCTCTTTTTTTTTTCACGGACACTGATTTGACATTTCAAGCACACCGCTTCCAATTCTAGGTGACAACAATCATAAATTAGTATAAAACTCAACAAATGAGTTGGGGTCGAATACCACATGGAGCGGTACGTGTTATAAATTCAATTAGGAAGTGCAAACGTGGTCTAATCAGCCATATGAATAAAAATTATTGAAAAAGATGTTAATCAAATTAAATGGGGTACACGAATGTCAGATAGGGGGTTTTGGTTTGCAATTATCAACTACAAAGCAGTCACAAACAATTCGAAATAACAATAGGGAGAAGGATTCTCGAGATGTGATCGATTATAGGAAAATTGTGATATATGGGTATTTGCAACTACTAGTAAACAACTAAAAATCAGTTATTAGGCTAGACTATAAGGGAGATAGCTTTCTCTCAAACAACTACCCCGAATCAAGTGATTTATTTTGAACATCAACAAGCATGACAATGAAGAAAAACCCACACCTTAATTCATCTACTCTTTCGAGCTAGATGGGTGGGATTGTGTTTAGGATTCACTCTCTCGAGCTAAACCCAGCTCAACCCAATATTCATAAATCATTAATCAATAATCTTAGTTCTAAAACCTCTCTCTTGAGCAAGCTAAGAACACAAAGATGGAACTTATTTTTGGAGATAGCGACTTGATGATCTCCTTCTTCATGACTTCTTGCATTGGGGGATTTAACCTTCTTTTATGCTCAACACTTGGCTTGCATTCACTAACCAATTGAATCTTGTGGGTACAAATACAAGGAGGTATTCCCACGATATGGCAATAGTTCATCTAATGGCAATGATATATCTTTTAAACACATTAATAAGCCTACAACCCGCATCCACTAGAGTTCCCTTAGCTGCCACTCCTCCTGCAACATAATCAATGCCAGCTTTGGCACCTCCTGTGACCCCTGTGTTCCCTGTCATTTCTCCTCCTAGGATTCTGAACAAATTGAAAGGAGATGGTTTACGAACTATATTCAAGGAGAAGTTACTTTCGACAGAAGGCTTGGAAGCAAAGTATCCATATGTGAGTGAGACCCTTCACTTTCACAGATTCGAGCAGTTCACCCAGCCTCGAGGCCCCTATATTCCCTCTTGGGTTCGTGAGTTCTACAAAGCTTATGGTGATCTGGTTCCCAAGAGTAAGAAGAAGGCCATTGAGTTCAGACCTGTAAAGACAGTCATGGTCCGAGGCAAGGAGATCGGGTGCAGCAGTTAGTATATTAACCTTGTCCTAGGTAGAGATATACATTCTACACACCCATATGATGGATTTCCTGTATCTGAAGGGATGGCTGGCACCTCTGATTTCTGATACCACTCCAAGGTGGATCAAAGCGGGCGCCCCTATTGAGAAGAGGGATTTGAGTATTGTTGCACGGTTTTGGTTTGGCTTTATCAGCAGCACTATTATGCCATCCTAGAATGAGTCTGTCCTTCGCCATCCTAAGGAGGCCTGTCTTGGGTCGATCATATCCAGGAGGCGCATTGACCTAGGACTTCTAATTTCACAGGAGATGGCCATGAGAGCCAAGAAGAGACAAACTTCTCTGCCTTTCCCAGTCCTGATCACTAAGTTGTGCTGGCGAGCTGGAGTACCCCGAGATGCTGCTAGAGATTTTTAGGTCAGCCGATGCTCCTCCACTGACATTTGGCACATTGAGGCCAAGTATACTAGAGAAGAAGCTAACAGGAGGAGGACAGCCTCGACAAATACATCCCCAGAGGTGGATGTTGATGCGATTCCTACAGAGGCATCTTTGCCAAATAAGACCTCAGGGTGTGAAAAATTTATGTACCAATATTGAATTTGAATTCATAATGCCTAATATTAAAGTTAAACTTGTAATAACGCCAAGTTTGTATTAGTTTAATTTTTATTATTTCTTTAATAGTTAATTTTATGAGATAAATATTTTCATTAATGCAAATATATATTTATATTTGGCTAGGTATTTGTATTTAAATTAAAGTATTATATATGGCACAAATGTATTATCAAGTTAACAAGATCTTCTAACTTCAAAATATATTATTTTAAAATGTTCCCAGTTTTTTTTTTAAAAAAAAACTCAGAAACCAATATGAAAATATGTGAATATATAAAATGTATTTGTTCTCTTCACATGTTCATATGACATCTAAAGAATTTAACGTGGAATACACATGCAAAGCACATTTGGTTAGATGACAAGAAAAATACAAAGCAAATATTGCCTATAAGGTAATATTAATGAGATAAAACTAATTACATGATGAACCTCATAAAATTGAAAAAAATATATACATTATTGCATATTACTAATAAAATTTTCTTTGACCATCTTAATAGGTTTGAGTGAATAAGAAATATATATGACGATCCACGTTGAACATTCACAAAAAATCTGCAATATTATTTTTTGCTAAGCTTGTTAGTCAAATCTTCGCTACTATTTACTATAACATATATTTTTGGAATTGGTAATCACGTGCACCTTCATATCTAATTCCAACAATTTTGGCTTGAAATAAAACTTGAACCTATCAAGTGCAGCAACTAGATCATCGTACTCATCAATACCATCACTATTAAAATTCATCATCACCACTACTAGAACATCAACACTTAACCTTTCCTCAATGGACACCTCAAATTCTTGCCTCAAAATGTGATTCACCACATATACCGATTTGTGATCACTTTCATGTTTCATAGAGCTACATATGTTAAAAGTTACCTACTTATTATTTAATCGGAACTTCATTTGCGCTCACTCCATATCGACCAACGTCCGTCCAGGTGCAAGAAATGGTTTCCCTAAGATGATGGGAACCTCAAAATCAACCTCACAGCCTAAGATCACAAAGTCCTCCGGAATGATGAATGACTCTACTTTCACAAAGACATCTTGCAACACTCCAATGGGCCTCTTCACAGTACTATCATCCATAAGTAAATGCATCGTAGTCGGTTTTGGAGCTCCTAGACCCAATTTCTTATAAATTGATAATGGCATTAAATTAATGTTGGCACCTAAATCACACATGGCCTTCAAAAAGTGCAACATACCAATGGTACTGTGAAGAGGCCCATTGGAGTGTTGCAAGAGGTGGCGATTCCCTTTACTTTGGCCATCTATCCGCATGTGGTATGTCGATTGGTACATGAGGAACCACTGCTAATGAACCCACAACTCTGGCTTTCGCACTAAAGAGATGGTTAGTGACATCTTTGATTTTGCATGCTTGGGTTAGGCGAAATGCCTCACTCCATCTGTCTACTAGCCTATTTGTAAGGGGGTGTTTACTTGTCGACACAATTTCCCTATCAAACATAAAAATAAAAGTTCGACTCTCTCATTGAGTGCCCTGTCCCGAATTTCTGTAGTTGTTATCCGACCCACATTTACTGGGTAACCAGCCATAAGGAAAGCTACCAATGATGCAAGTGATAGAGACAAGGTGTTTCATTACCTATAGGCCGCAACTGTGCACGAACAACAACCCACATGACCTTGGCTGGAAAAGACTGTGAAGCTTTAGTAATGTGTACCTGCGATCCTGTAAGCCAAGTTTTATTCTCCCCCTCTGAAGCAATTTCACTTGCAATCCAGCGCATGATCTGCTATCGAGAACTCTAATCCTCCATTTTAGTTTCACTTGTGACAACATGATGTTTAACCTCAAAAAAGGACAAATGAAGCTCGTACTGTGTATTCTGGACAATGGATCATCCTGTTGATAGTAGACTCGGAGATATCCGTGGATGTGTCCCGAACCATAATTGAGTTAAGTGGTCCCCAGGTACTTTCAATGTCCTTTTGCCCCCTTTTAGTAGTCTCAATCTCTGCGGCAAAGTTCATCAATGTGGCTACATATGAAGCATCAAATTCTCTGGTCAGGGGGTTGGAAAATTCTCCAGGTGAGTCGTTCATCCATTCAAACCACTGCAGTTTAAATATCAAGTAAATATCTGGGAATGATTTGATAGGCGCCACTATTACTCTAGTCTCAGGCATGATTGCTATATTCTTAAAGTCGCTCGAGTTGTTCACATTTCCATTCTTTAAGAAATCTTTGGACATGTTCACAGTCCACATGGAGTGGAAACAGTCAATCAATTGTTGTCTCACTGCTAGATTGAATTCATGGAGTTGAACATATTGGAACATTGTATCATCGGTGGTAACATCATTACCCTCTTCTTCAACACCAGTTTCTTCCTGTGCTCCAGTTTAAGCTTCGGATCCTTCTATAGGTGGAGGTCTAGTTGCATTTTCCGGAGAGCCGCTAGTGGACTCTCCACTACCTCCAGAACCACTATCAGACTTGCTACCCGATTCCTTACCACTTTCGGAACTACTACCTTCCTCTTCAGACTGTGAATGAGTGTTCTAGAGAATGGCTCTCGTTGTATTAGATCTAGTAGTTCGAGGTATGTGTTTTTCAATGGTGGTATTTATCTGAACCTCAGAACTACTAGACTCTCCGTCATTTTCACTTTACGATTAAGAAGGAGATGTTGAGGGATATGGGGCTGCAGACTTTCTTCAGAGAGCCATAGTACCTGGAAAATACAAAAACAAATTAGTACTCAAATAAGAAAAATGACACACTCTTGGGTACTCAGACTTCCCCTGTGTAATTACAATGTGACTTCTTACCTTAAAAATGCCGTCACCCAATCAATCATTGGGAAGGGCCATGGAATTAAAATGAAAAATAGAAATAATCCAAAATTTTATATGTCCAAACTTACACTTCAATTAAGAATTATAAACGATCGAAGTCAATTTATAAAGCTCAACGTGAGTTGAGATCGATTCCACAGTGAATTTCTTTACATAAATAATTTCACTATCACGTTTACCCAAATGTTGTTATATTTCCTAGAGAAAACAATTACATAATGTAAAATGGGTTTACCTGTAAAGTTCTAGTAACCAAGATTGTTAAACAAGATCCGGATTAACAATTAACAGAGTGTTGATTCTAAAGTTGTTTTGATAAGTAAATAAAACCAGGGTTGTGTTTCCCATGACATTACATCTAGTGTTCATCCATAACTAAGTTTAAGGTAATTAAGTCTTTTCAAATTATAGGCAAGTTGACTATATCTAACACTTCTTAGTCTGGTTAGACAATTTTCACTAAATTCCTCTCGGTCCTTGAGCGTTAACATATTCTACCCTCACGTACAATGATGTGAAAGTTCTCTTCTTTCAAACTGAACCTTTAACGTAGTTTTATTAGAGTAACTCCACTTTTTTCCAACTATCTCTTTTCTCTCTAACAATTAATAGATACAGGCTGACTCTAATGCGTGCACTCATTAGAACAACTGAATAATGAAAGTTGAGTTAAATATTGCAAATACAATTCACCTTCTTCTCATTTTAAGAATTCATGTTTAGATTTATGTCATAGTTCCCACAACCCTAGTTCTGATGTTTAGCCACTCATGATTTCCACTCAATGAACAGAGATTAGTAATGAAAACATTAAAACAGTTTACTTACGAAAATCTTTAAATTCAATGAACGCTTGATATTGAGAAAATCAAAATCCAACTCCAAAGAACGATTAATGTTAATCGATAAAAACCAAAGTGAATAATATTTCAAACTTAGTCGCTCGTTCCAGATATGATGAGATAAAACAAAAATATGACCTAATTAATTCAAATAGAATGTCTAAACTGAGTCCTACTCAAAGTAGGACTTATATGTCATTCAATTTCATGGACACTCTGACGGTCCATCAGGGGCTTCACGGTCCGTGAAGCCCTCCGTGGTCTTTACTTAGAACTCTCAATAGTTAATTCTTTAAGGTTTGCATACTGGAATCCTACCACAGACATCACCATGGTCCGTCTAGGTTCCCGTGGTCTTTACTTGGCCAATTTACTTTTCTACTTCTCGAGGTCTACCCACTAGAAGTATATCATCATCGTCACCACGACCTGTTATGATGACCAAGGTCGTTTGGGTGTCCGTGGTCTTTACTTTGGCCAAACCATAATATGGCTCCTTGAAGTCTTCATATTGACTCTTCTCCACGGGCAGCATCATGATCCGTGACAGGGACTAGGGACCGTCATAGCTCCCATAGTCTTAACTTAGAGAATTATGTCATCAGCCGCATCAACCTCCAATTTACTACTTCCTCTTCACGGGTTTCATCATGGCTCGTTTGGAGGACCACGACACATCTAGGGCTCTGTGGTCTTCACTTGGACATCTGAATCCCAAATTCCAGCATTTCTTTTCTCTTTCACATCTACCTATTTTATCTGTACAAACATCACCAAACACATTATATCTACATAAATACACTTGACTCTCACAATAATCCTTAGTTTTGAGCATCAAATGTGCTAAGATCTCATGGCACATCACACCGCCAGTTGAGGAATGTTACTATGAGAAGAATGCAAATTTGGTGAATGATCAGATGGGGGTATCCGAACCAACGTCCAAGGTTCCAATTAGGAAAATATGTGCCATGGTCAAGGAAACCAAGGTCGGAACTATGGAAACTACAACCGAGAGGAAAACTATGTCCGCGATGGGAACTTCAACCGTGATAACACCTACAATCGAAAAAACTATGGCAACAGGAATGAGAGAGTTGGGCCCTATGTTCCACCTGGTAATAGAGAATCTGGTAATAGAGAGGGTGTTAACACTATGATTAGCATTGAGGATATTATTCTAAAGATGATGAAGAGGTTTGATGCGACAAATGAAAATGTGAAAGAGATGCGTAATGATTTATCTAGGATTGGTCAGAAGGTAGATACCCATGCAGTGTCAATAAAGCAACTTGAGTAGCAGTTTAGTCAGTTGTCCACTATTGTAAACCCTCGCCAGCATTGCACAGTTCCTAGCAACATCATCAAGAATCCAAAAATGATGGGCATTGTATGGCAGTTACTACACGAGGAGGAAAAATAGACTATTGATCCCCACATTCCATCTGAGATTGAAAAAGTGGTAGAAAAATATGCAGATGAGAGAGGTTACTTGAGGTTCGAAAGATACCATAGAAAAGGAAGTTGAGGTGACCCAAAAAGTTGTTTCCACAGAGGTTGATGAAAAAGATTATTGAAGGAAAATACTACTAGTTTATAGTAATGTTGAAACATCTTTCCATTAATGTTCCATTGATAGAAGCTTTGGAGCAAATGCCTGGATATGCAAAATTCATGAAGGACTTGGTGACCATAAAGAGGGAAGTCAGTTTTGTGAATGATACAAACTCAAGAAATCACAAGGCTTTCTCAATAAATTCCACCACTTAGTGCAAATATTTTCATCTAAACTCAACAAGATAACTCATGTGGATAAAAAAATGACATAGGCCGACCAATAGACATCACCACATACACTTATAACAATCACCAAGGTACCAACACTACAATAATATAACTAGTGCCCTCACTTCAAAGAAATCCTCATTCACACAACAAATCTGATTTTTAAGTTCAAGGAATCAGTCAACACTCACGCTCAAAAGTGAATTCAAATACAATTAGTGCTCAATACCATAGGCTTGCCCTTATTTTCACTGCACAAAATTTCCAAACTAATCACTAGGATCACCATAGGACTTTCTTAGCTTGTAATGTATGCTCAAGGTCAGGTAGGGTACATTTGGGTACTTTTAGTGACTTTTCTACCCTCCTTGACATTACATAGGCTTTTTACCTCTTTTTCCAACCAATTCTTGACATATTTTTATTTTCTACTCTTGTCCTTGACTCTCTTCAGCACATATGTGACTGACTTTATCTCTCTTCTTTTTCTTTTACTTTTTTTTTCTTTGTTTCTCATCATCATTTATCATTATTTTTGTGTCTTTTAACTTCAGTCACATCTTTTTCTATCCTTTTCTTTCTTCTATACACAACTCTTTTCATACCTTTATCATAAGGTTTCCATTTTCCTAGCAACCCTCAACTTATGTAAGTTGCATGAGTTGAGGTGCACAATATCCGATGTCGGACCAGTATATTGAGTAATTCTCGATGTATGATGTCGATTGTTTGACTTAATTGAATTAAATTGAGACGTCTTTAGGACAGGTGATGGGGGCGTTGAGGATGGGACTGACGGGCGAATTCATTCTTCGATGTGTGGAGGCAAGGTCAGTGGTGGGCAGGCTAGGGCGTTGGAGGAAGGAGGTGTTTAATAAAATTTAGAGTGCTACGAATGATTGATGCGATCATACCAGCACTTACACACCGGATCCCATCAGAAATCCTAAGTTAAGCGTGCTTGGACGAGAATAGTACTAGGATGGGTGACCCCCTAGGAAGTCCTCTTGCTGCATCCCTCTTTTTTGTCGAAATTTTGTCGTGTAATTGAAAATATATTATTATTTTTTTGCAAAAACGATATCGGATTGAGACATCGTTAGGACAAGTGATGGGGACGTTGAGGATGTGCGTGATGGGCGGCGTCATGTGTCGGTGTGTGGAGGCTAGGTTGGTGGGTGGACTTTCTTCTAATTATGAAAAATAGCAAGCTTTAGTTAGCTTGCTTTTTTATTTTGTAATAAAAATAAAATGACTAGTAAGTACTACTGCTAGCTTAGTAATGAATAATTAATCACACCTTATTATTGTGCCTGTGTTGTGTTAACCAGGCAGTTTAATTTGGTGTGTTTATAATGTTTTTGAGTAAGTAATAATAATGATGTGCTAATTTCTATTTCCTTCTTAGTTAATTTGATCATCTTTGTGTTCATAAGCCATTCGTAAGCAAAGTGAACCTAATATTACTCTCCGTTTTTTAAAAAGTACAAAATATATTGATGCCTAAATCCCCTAAAAACATAATCTTTTTTTCCCCATATATTCTTTTAACTAGTCGTAAAAAATGAAATTATTTTTATTATTGAAAATAATTTAACTTCTAAATTCCATTAGTATCTTTAATGAAATAATATATAGTTATATAAAAAATCAAAAAATAAGTTCAGTATCTTTGCATTATGCCCGAGAATTTGATACTAGGCTAGTCATAACGAGATGCAAAGAGTTCACATATTGTTTATGCAACTTTATTTGGCCTCATCATAGCCGCATATTGATGTTTGTTCGATTGAGAGCACTATTCAAGTCATCGGTATTGATCGAGACCGTGACTCAAATTTTGCAAAAGAACAGCCACATTCAACACATGAGAGGTGGCATAATAGAATGCTAATACAATCATAATTAGGTATTATTCACTAGATTGGATCATACCCAAACCCTACCCACAATGGAAGCACAACCCTAGCTAGAATTGGTTTTTTTTTTTTGCTTCACAATTGGGGGATACTATGGGGGGCTCTATGGGTGGAAGAACCCATAGATTAATAAGCTAAACATAACTCTTTCCAAAGCCCAAATAAAGCTTGAATCAATGGGGAAAATTGACCTAGGTTGTTGCCCTCTTATCTTCTCTTCTTCTTCTTCACTTTTAGATAGAGGATTTTTTGAGAGAATTTGGGGTCCTAGATGAAAGAGTTAAATGAATTATTTTAGGGGTATATTAAGTATTTATAGGTGGATAAATAACTAACTAACCAACCTACCTTAAACCCTAATTGATTACTAACTTAACCCCCAAACCCCTAACTAAAACTAAAATCTGAAAAACTATCCTTTTGTAGTTAGGCTATCTAAGCCTTCTAAGGGCTGGGCACGGGGGTCCCAGTCACTCATACGAACTCGAAATCGAGCAAACTTGGCTGCGTTGGAAAGATCATTCCAAGGGATTTCCAAACATAACTGGGAATACACTTAACTCATCCTGAGCTAGGAGTTATGACTATCTGAAGTTGACCAAAAACTCATTTTTTCCATACTTAGCTAAATTTCCAGATTTTGAATTCTTTCCAAAAATAACTATTTCAAATTGCCGGATGTTACAACAGCCACTTTACTGTTTGTATTCTTCTTATCAAGCTTCCATCTAGAAGTCTGACAATGCTTGCATGTTTGCTAGGCCTAACTTCATGTCCATATTTGGGTGAAATAGAAAGTTAAAAATTAACAAGAATAATGTTTTTATTGCACTAAGAAGAAACAAGGAATGAGCAGAAAGGAGCTCCTCCATCAATTCTTACATTACATGGTTCATTAAGATGAAATTAGAGGGGAATCAGAAGCTGAAAAATGTTACAAAGGAATACTGATGAATTTAATCATTCCGAACATACAAAGACATGAGATATCATGTTGGACCCAAATGCTTGGTAATTTTATATATATATATATATATATATATATAATTATCTTAAAAGCATGAACTCCTAACTTGAATGTTAAATTACTATAATATTCCTAATTTAGGTTGTGATTTTTTCGATAGGTTGTTACTTTTTCGAATGGTTGTGATTTTTCGATCAATTGTGATTTTTCCAAAGAGTTGTAACTTTTTCAGTAAGTTGTGACTTTCCAATGAGTTGTGACTTTTTCAATAAGTTGTGACTTTTCCAAAGAGTTGTGACTTCTCGAAAAGGTCATGACTTTTCAGATAAGACACAAAAAAATATTTGTTCATACAACCCTTTGTTGACTATAAATAGAGAGCCTTCCTCTCATTTTTAAACCACAATTTTTTTAATCTTCTACTCTTCTTCTTTGTGTATTTTAATTTATTTTTTTGTGGTTTATTGTTGTTGAGTGAGTTCGAAGTTTAGCGGATATGAGGTACCACTATTCTGATGAAGTTGTTCTATCCTAAGAGGTATATTCCATAACCTCGAGTACTTGAGGAAAATAATTTTGATAAAATAATAATTATTTTTTTGCTTAATATATACATTAGTATGTAATGTTCCAAGATACTGAACTTATTTTTTGATTTTTTATATAACTATAGATTATTTCATTAAAGATACTAATGGAATTTAGAAGTTAAATTATTTTCAATTATAAAAATAATTTCATTTTTTACGACTAGTTAAAAGAATATATGGGGACAAAAAGATTATATTTTTAGGGGATTTAGGCATCAATATATTTTTGAGTAAGTAATAATAATGATGTGCTAATTTCTATATCCTTCTAAGTTAATTTGATCGTCTTTGTGTTCATAAGCCATTCGTAAGCAAAGTGAACCTAATATTACTCTTCGTTTTTTAAAAAGTATTGCTTAGACATGATCCCCTCTTTAGCTCCATCTCTGTCTTTCGTTATTTTTAAATCTTGGGTAATCTTATTTGCATTTGAGGACAAATGTTTTAATTCACGGTGGGGTGAGACCCACATTTGTGTGCTACCTTTGTTCGTGCTTTGTGTATATATTTGGGGTGTTCTATTTAAAATTTTGTTAATACTGCTTTTCTGTGGATGCTTGAGCTTATGGCTCCTTTTATATTAAATTGCTAAAATAATTTTGAACCCGTCCGGAAAAAAATTCGACCTCTCGTGTGTTAAATGTGGCTATTCGTTTGCAAAATTTAAGTCTCGGTTCCTATCAATACCGATGACTTGAATAGTGCTTACAATCGAACGAACATGAATGTACTGCTATGATGAGGCCTAATGAAGTTGCATAGACAATATATAAACTCTTTGCATCTCGTTGTGATTAGCCATTTATCAAATCAATTCTCTTGTGATGACCGTTGCACACTAGCAAAAGTGTGTAGTCTTGTTTTACTTAAGTATCGATACCTTGTGTGATAAGATTACCTGGAACCATGCATGACAACACCTAGAATTTGCCTTGTTGGTCTAGTTAACTAAGTAAGACTTTCTCTTGATATAATCTTAGGCAACTTCGAAGAGTGTGAACCAATTTGACATATACCTCTTTTGTGACCTACCTTGTGAGCGTGTGATTCTCTCTTGAACACCCTTTGAGCCTTACCCTTCTTTGGAAGAAACTTGATGAAAACTAGACCTTTATTAATCCATTACCTATAATCCTCTTGAATTGTGGTTAGTTGGATAGCCAACTTAGGCCAAAAGCCTAAGTTGGGGGTGTGGTGAAAAGATAAGGGCATGTCAACAAATGCAAAGAAAGTCTCCTCTTACCCATGGTTTTAAGAAAAATGGAACCCCTCCATATAAATAAAAAGAAAAAAAGAGAGAAAAGATAAAGAAAAAGAAAAAGAATGAAAACAAGAAAGTTATGGAATAAAGTACTAAAGAGATGGGTTCCCAAACAATCCATGGGAAGCGAATAATAGGATGACCTATGATGCACTAATGAAAATGATGAAGGAAAAAGAAAAGAAGTGTTGAGAGCACCACATTTCATGTGGATAAAAGTCACTAAGCCTAAATGACCATACCTTTACACTTAGCCCCGTTACAAGCCTTGTTAAGACATTCGTGAACTTGAGAAAGTCGAATCAAATGTTGATTGGAAAATATGGGAAACCTATGGGTGAAAGCATGCATTGTGTTCATCATTCTTAGTGTGAGCGTTGTATCTGTTTCCTGAACTTTAAATTGATTATACCTTTGCGTATCAAAATGGAATCATCATTTGTAAGAGGGCATTCGAAGGCTTTTGTTGAGCTTGAAGTTGCATTTGAAACAAGTATTGCGAGCTTGAGAATCTTTGGTAATGGTGTGTCACAACTAGAATCTTTAGTACACAATTGATCCATACATAAGTAAATTGAGTCTTGTTATGTGCATTCATGATCGAGTCTTGTGTAGCACTGTTCGAAACACATTTTTGAATGATTGAACTTGAGTTTGCTTGAGAACAAGCAAAAGTTTAAGTTGGGGGTGTTGATGTGTTCACAAATTGGACTCATTTAGGGTTATATTTTTATAAAAATTGTGTCCTCAAATGCTTATTTTATCTCAATATCTGATGAAAACCCTTAAGTTTCAGGTATTTCAAGTTAGAAGGCAAGAATGGACACTACATCGCAAAAAGGAACAAAAAGGCAGAAAAGAACAAACAAATGGAGTCCTAAGGATCGTCGAGTCCACTTGGCGAGTCCCCGAAGGGTCTTACTTCGCCTTTTGTTCCAGTGTGCTGAGCCTTAAAGGAAAGGATCAAGTCGGCGAAAAAAGGGAGCAGTCGGCGTATCGCCGAGAAAGTCCGCGAAGTAGTACCTTGTCACCCAATGACCCAGAGCACGACGATGCTGACAGATGTTGCAAGACGGCAATAAACCCCACCAAAAGGCAAATTGTCGAGTTGATCCTTTAGGGTTTAGGGTTTAGGGATGAAAGTTGATTTTTTGTCATTGAACAATAAAGTGAAATCTCACGTAGATGCAATAAAGAAACTTGAAGGTCAGTTGAGTGTACTTTCAGCACAATTGAAGCCAAAAATGACAAGGGAAGATAATGATAGAGGGCTGGCTGTGGTTACTCGTAGTGGAAATGTAGCGATAGGCGATGTGGTAGGCAATGAAGAAGCTCAAATGCGTGAAGAAGACAAAGGCATGGAGGAAGAAGAAATACCCATCCATCAAAACATTCCAAAAGGGCCATAAAAAGATATGGAGACACACAATCCAATCCCAAAATTTATGCAACCTTAACCCAAAATATCTCCTCAATTTCCCGAACGCCTCAAGAGGAAGAATGAGGATGAGCAGTTCAAGAAGTTTTTATCGGTGTTCAAGAAATTATCGATTAATCTCCCTCTAGTGGAAGCCTTGTTGGAAATGCCGGGTTATGCCAAGTTTATGAAGGAGTTAGTCACAAAGAAAAGGAGCTTGGATTTTGAGACAATCAAAGTTTCTCATAGTTGTAGTGCAATTATGACTAAGGAGCTGATAAAAAAAAAGATAAGATCCCAGAGCGTTCACCATCTCTTGCACCATCGGCATGCTCCAATTCGCTAAATCCCTATTAGATTTGGGAGAAAGCATCAACCTAATTCCATATGCAATCTATAAACAACTTAGGTTTAGTGAACCGAAAGCCACAACAATGAGACTCTTGATGGGGGACCGATCAATTAAACATTCTGTGGGGATACTATATGACATCTTGGTAAAGTTTGACCAATTCATTTTCCCGGCTGATTTTGTCATTCTTGATGGTGAAATAGATGTTGAAATTCCCATCATTTTGTGAAGACCATTCTTGGCAAACGGGAGAGCGTTGGTGGATGTTGAAAGTGGAGAATTGAAGTTTCGGGTGAACGAAGATGAAGTAACCTTTAATGTTTGTAAGTCAATGAAACACCCAAGCGATATTCATGTGGTCTCCACTATTGATGTTATTGATGAGGCGGTGGCTAGTGTGTGCCATTTGATTTGTATGAGTGAACCACTTGAGGTCGTGCTTGCTAACTATGATGAATTTGAAATTCAAGGCTACAAAGAGGTAGTAGCTACTCTTTCAGGCATGGGGTGTGGGGTATTCAAAGACTCCATTGAAGTTGCACATTGATTTTAAAAATTGAGAAAGTCCTCCCACAAAGCCATCAACAGAAGAACCACCAAATCTGGAGTTGAAAGTACTTCCCTCCAATCTCTGATATGCTTTCTTGGGAGCAAATAACACCTTACCAGTGATCATTGCAGCTGACTTGCTTGAATGGAAGGTAAAATTGCTCCTTGAGGTATTGAGAAGGCATATCAAAGCTAAAGGTTGGAATATCGCTGACATAGTGGGCATTCCTCTCGGTATTTGCACTCACAAAATTCAGCTTGATAGTGATTGTAAATAGAGTGTTGAACATCAGTGGAAATTGAACCTATTGATGCAAGAGGTGGTGAAAAAAGAGATAATAAAGTGGTTGGATGCAGGTGTGAGCTAACCTATTGCGGATAGCAAATGGGTAAGTCCGGTGCAATGTGCATCAAAAAAGGGAGGCATCATAGTAGTCCCAAATGAAAAAGGGGAGCTTGTCTCTATGAGACCGGTGACCGGATGGAAAGTATGCATGGATTACCACAAGTTAAACTCGTGGACCAAAAAATATCACTTTTCCATGCCTTTCATGGATCAAATGCTTGATTGACTTTCGAAGAGAGGTTGGTATTGCTTTTTTGATGGTTATTCCGGTTATAACCAAATCTCTATTGCTTCGAAAGACCAAGAGAAAACCACTTTCACCTGCCCATATGGAACTTTTGCCTTCAAACGGATGTCGTTCGGGTTATGTAATGCTCCGACAACATTTCAACGTTGCATCCTATCCATTCGCTGATATGGTGGAGGATTTAATGGAGGTCTTCATGGATGACTTCTCGGTTGTGGGTGACACTTTTGAAGCATGTTTAGCACACTTAGGACAAGTTCTCTAAAGATGTGTGGAGACAATTTTGGTCTTGAATTGGGAAAAATGCCACTTCATGTATAAGGAAGTTATAGTTCCTGGTCACAAAGTGTCACAAAAAGGGCTAGAGGTTGATAAAGCAAAGATTAAAGTGATTGATAAGTTACCACCACCAATTTCAGTGAAAGGTATTCGGAGTTTCTTAGGACATGATGGTTTTTACCGGAGGTTCATCAAAGACTTCTCAAAAATTGCACATCCTCTATGCATACTCTTGGAGAAGGAGGTGAAACTCAACTTTGATGATGATTGCATGGTGGAATTCAAGTGATTGAAAGAAAAATTGGTCTCCACCCCGGTTATCATTAATCCTGATTCGTCAGAACCTTTCGAAGTGACGTCTGATGCAAAAGGCATGCCATTAGGTGTTATGTTGGGGAAAAAACGCAACAAGCTAATTTACCCCATTTACTACGCAAGAAAAACTCTAAACGCTGCCCAGCGTAACTATGCAGTTACAAAGCAAGAATTACGTGCGATAGTATATGCGTTTAGGAAGTTTCAAGCATACTTGCTAGGCACTAAAGTGGTGGTTCACACTAATCATGTTGCAGTACGTTATCTGATGGCAATGAAGGATGACAAGCAAAGATTGATAAGGTGGGTGCTTGATGCTTATCGTGACCAACAACACTAACCTACAGTACGAGTGTCTACGATCGTCGATAATATAGTAACCCAACCAAGGGTTGGAGTCGTGTCCCAAGGGAGTGGTTTTGAGAATTAATAGAAAAATAAAATTTAGTTCTAACTAGTCGTAGCTAAAGACATTAATGAGTAAAAACATAGTTAATTAAAGGGGGTGACACAAAAGTGTCAAATATCAATTGGGGTTTTTGTCACAAGTAGTAATAAAAACAAATAATAACAGGAATATAGAAAATCAAGTATGGGGAGAAGTTCTTGGGGTGTGACCGCAATACAAGTTGAGATAATTCATTGGGTACATGCTTTCGATAGAAAATTTGCAAGATAATAGTGACTAGGCTAAGCTTTAGATGGAAATAAGTTCCCTCTCAGGCAACTTACCCCATTTCAAATGCGTTCCTCTCAGACACCCATTTGCCGCATGAAGACCAGCCTACGCCTTACCCCACTCACTCTCTCGAGATTAGTGTTAGGATATGGGACTAGGGCTCACCCTCTCGGGCTGAACCTCATGTCAACCCACTCCTTAGGCCATCAGTCTAGCAGTCTTGGTTTCGCGACCTCCCTCTCGAGTAAGCCGAAAACACATGGGTGGTTTTGTATTTGAAACTACAAATCCATTAAATTAAACTACAATCACTAGGTGAAATCACCATTAAAACACATCTATCCTATCAGCAAGAAAGACCCAACAACTATATCAACACATACTTGATAAATCACACCCCAAGAATGGGGGTTTTTAGCCACACATCAAGAAATAAAAAAATACACCTAAAATGATACTAAAATAAAATGGGCATAAGGAATTAAACCTTGATTTAAGCAAAGGAAGAAGAATGAAGAAGACCCACTTCCAACTTGGGGAAGATGAAATCTTTTTTTCTTCAAGTCTCCAAAAAACCCTCTCCAAACTTGAGAGAAAATATCCCAAAAAGTACTATTCTATTCTGGAAATTAAAATAAATGTTCGACTCTTAAAAATTAATAACAAGTTTAGTATTTATAGACTTCAAAAAATAGTGCTTGCGGATCTTTCGGTGAGGTTAATCGGAATCGCCGATTAACTCGGCGATTCACCCTTTGGTGTAATTCGTCGCCGTCTTGCACTAGCCTTCAACATCGTCGTGCTGTGTCATTGGGAGACCTAGTAATGCTTCGCGAAATTATTCGACGAAAGGCCGACTGCTCCTTTCATTGCCATTTTGATCTTGCTCCTTCAAGGCTTCGCTTACTGGAACAAAGGGCGTAGTGCGTCCCTTCGGCGAATCGCCAAGCGTGCTTGGCGATGCGCAGGTTTCAGCTTCTTCATTCTTTTCAGCATTTTTGTTCCTTTTTTCGTCTTAGTGTCCATGCTTTCACTAAAACTTCAAATACCTGAAACTTAAGAGTTTTCATCAGATATTGAGACAAAATAAGCATTTGAGGACATTATTCCTATCAAAATAAATCCCTAGATGAGTCCAATTTATGGACTCATTAGTGTTACTGCTGCAAGAATTCGACTTTGAAGTCAAAGATATGAGAGGTTATAAAAATCAGGTGGCTGACCTCTTATCAAGATTGGAGGGCAAGGAAAATGACGAGCTAGATATCGACATAAATGATTCCTTTCCCAATGAACATGTATTCACGGTAACTCTCCAACAATCCCCTTGGTATGCTGATTTTGCTAATTTTGTGGTGTGTGGATTAATGCCAGAAGAACTGAACTTCTACCAACAAAAGAGGTTCTTGTTCGATGTTAAGAAGTAATTTTGGGATGCACCATATTTATTTAGAGAGTGTGCAGACCATATCAGTAGGAGATGTGTTTCGGAGAAATAAGCCATCGAAATTCTCAATGCTTGTCATGCTTCACCAGTTGGGGGTCATCATGGTGGTGTACGTACAACTGTTAATGTCTTTCAAAGTGGCTACTACGTACCTTTACAAAGATGCTCATGGGTTTGTTAAGAAGTGCACTCAATATCAGAAACAAGGTGGAGTGTCCAAAAGACACGAGTTGCCTCTTGCACCCATTTCAGAAGTTAAGTTATTTGATGTTTGGGGAATAGATTTGATGGGCCCATTTGTGTGTTCATTTGGTAATAAGTATATTTTGGTGGCAGTAGATTATGTTTCTAAATGGGTGGAGGTTGTTGCACATCCAAACAATGAAGGGAAAAGTGTTGTTCAATTTCTGAAACACTACATCTTTGCTAGATTTGGTACTCCTCAGGATATTATTAGTTATGGAGGATCCCATTTTTGCAACAAGTATTTTGCATCCGCATTGAGCAAATATGGAGTGAAACACAAAGTGGTAACTCCATATCATCCCCAAATGAGCGACCAAGTTGAAGTGTCGAATTAGGAGATCAAGAGTATCCTAACCAAGACGGTGAATGCAAATAGGACTGATTGGTATCGAAAGCTTGATGATGCTCTATGGGGTATCGCACTGCATACAAAACACCAATTGGTATGTCACCGTATCAGCTAGTCTTCAGAAAATCTTGCCATTTATCAGTTGAATTGGAACACAAAGCATTATGGGCATTGAAGGCTCTAAATCTCGACTGGACAAAGACTTCAAAAGAGAGTAGATCAACTAAATGAGTTGGACGAATTCAGGTTCAGGGCCTATGAAACTTCAGCTCTTTACAAGGAAATGATGAAGAAGTGGCATGATTCTAGAATCCTTAAGATGGAGTTCAGAGTAGGAGATTTGATGTTGCAATATAATTCTCGACTTAGGCTTTTTCTGGGAAAGCTCAAATCCAAATGGTCTGTTCCATTCAGAGTAACACTGGTGTTCACAAATGGTGCCATTGAAGTCGAAGGTAAAGCGAGACCTGCATTCAAAGTGAATGGGCAACGCTTGAAGTTGTACTTTTGCGAATGCCAAGATATTTCTTTGATTGAAGTGGTGTATCTGAAAGATGCTTGAGAGCATTTCCACATCGTGCCACGACGTTAAATAAGGCGCTTCTGGGAGGCAACCCAAGTGTTATTCAAATAATGTACCCTAATTTTGCAGGTGCAAGCTATTGTGCGAGATGAAGACACCATTAGCAGATCGTCGATCGGTTCGAAGAACCTAAACTAGTCCACCTTCTGGACTTTGAAAATGAAGTTGGGATACTGGAACATTAGACGGGAAACCTCATCACTTAGTGATTCACCGAAGTGATTGGGCGACCCGATTTTCTCCGCCCTTTTTGCCCCAGCTCTAATGGCCTAACCCAATAGATCATTCAGTGAGGATGCAAGTCTATTATGCAAAGCGCCAACCGGTTAGGCAAACTTTTTCAACTCCGCCCTTTCACCCCTTCCCGATTATGATGCATACTGGAAATAACGGCGATATCATGATCATTGGGCGAATCACCGAGTAGCTCGGCGGTTGTTACAACTTCTCGCCAAATGGGAGCCTAGTGAAGATTCCTTGTCACATTGCTTTGCATGTTTACATACAGTATTTTATTTTTATTTGTCATTTTTGGTATTGTTTGTTCTCTAATCACATTGAGGACAATGTTGAATGCTTTTGGTGGGGTGTGTGTGTTTGGTAAGTGAGCCTAGTGAGTCCCTTGCTTGTTCGGAAAAAAGTTATTTATTTGAGTATCGATTATGATCAATACCGATGACTTGAATAGTGCTCATAATTAAACAATAAATGAATGTGCAGCTACGATGAGGCCAGATGAAGTTGCATAGCCAATGTGTGAACTTTGTGCATCTCCTTATAACTAGCCGATTATTGAATGAGTCTCTTGTGATGAACATTGCACACTAGCGCAAGTGTGTAGTCTTGTTTGACATTGGTGCCAATGCCTTGTGTGATGAGCTTACCGTGAACCTGTGTGATGACACCTAGAATTTGCCCCGTTGGTCTGGTTGACTAAGTGATGCAAGCTCTTGAAATGATCTTAGGCAACAATTTTGAAGAGTGAAACAATTTGACATTATACCTCTTTTGTGGCCTACCTTGTGACCTTGTGACCGTGTGAACTCTACTTGAACCCCCTTTGAGCCTCATCATTTCTTGGAAGAAAGTTGATGAAATTATAACCTCTTTCTATCCATTCACCCATAATCCTCATTAAGTGTGGTTTGTTTGAATAGCCAACTTAGGCCAAAAGCCTAAGTTGGGGGTGTGGTGAAAAGAGAAGGTAAATCAAGAAGTGCAAAGAAGTTCCCCTTGATCCATGATTTGAAAAAGATGGAACCCCTCTATATAAAAAAAAGAGAAAGAAAAGAAGAATGAAAAAGAAAAAGAACGAATAAAGTAGGGAAAGTTGCAAAATAAATGGGGTGTCCGGTATTCCATGAGAAGTGCATAATGGGGTGAATTTTGAGCATGAACAAGAATGTTGAAGAAAAGGAAAGAAAGTGATGTTCATACCACATTTGATGAGGATAGCAACCACTGAGCCTAAATGACCATGCCTTTACACTCAGCTCCGTTACAAGCCCTGAAAAGACATTTTTGATCTTGAGTGAGCTTAAACAAATGTTGGTTGGAAAATAAGGGTAAACTTATGGGTGAAGTCACGCATGTGTTCATCTTTGTGAGTGTGAGAGTTGTATGTGATTCTAGAGCTATAAATTGTTGAACAATTGTGTGTGAATATGGAATCATCTTTGTGGAGGGCATTTTTAGTACATTTGTTGAGCTTGAACTTGCATTTGAAGCAAGTATTGTGAACTTGAGAATCTTTGATAATGGTGAGTCACAACTTGAATCTTTGAGTGCACAATTGATCCTTGTATGAGTAAGTTGAGTCTTGTTGTGTGCATTCATGATTGAGTCTTGTGTAGAACTGTTTGAGACATCCTTTTTGAATTGCTAAACTTGAGTCTTACTTGAGGACAAGAAAAGTTTAAGTTGGGGGTGTTGTTGAGTCCGAGATTTGGACTCATTTAGGGCTTTATTTACAATGATTTAGTGTCCTCAAATGCTTATTTTGTGCCAACAACTGATGTAAAACCCTTGATTTCTAGGTACATGGATTGAGGAACAAAGAAAGGACACAAATGTGCAAAAAGGAATGAAGCGAGCTTAAAGAATGAAGAAAAGAAAGCCTGGTGATCGCTGAGATCACTCGGCGAATCGCCTAGTTGTTCCTCTATTGCCAAAATTTACAGAACTCTAAGATTGGATTGGGGGTAAATTCGGCGAGCAACAGTTCCATTCGATATGTAGCCGAGCACATCGGTGAAGGATGACCTCGTCCCTAAAAGTTCTGATGGAGATCCAGATAAGTGCTGGTGGGCGAGTTAAAAGGCAAGAAGGCGAATCACGAAATAAAATGACGATCCCATTTTGGCTCACCTAAAATTACAATGGCAGGACTAAGAAGATAAGAAGAATAAAGGCGAGACGAAGGATGATCGGCGAGTCGCTGAATGGTCGGCGAAACCCAACTTTCCTCGCTGATTGGTCCCAAAAAGTCTCAACATCAGACTTGTATAAATTGATTTTTGCAAGAGAGAGAAAGCATTTAGAAATGGGAGGAACCAAAGATTGAGAGCAAAAACACTACCATTGTGGATTTCAAGTGATTTAAGCAAGGTTTTTCATTGGGATTTTGTAATAGAAAAGATTTTAGTTAATTTTAACTTTTGAATTTCATTTACCCAACTATGGAAAACGTGGCAGGTATTGAATTTCATCTTTTCACTATGATTGTCTAAAACCCTAACCTTGGGGGTTTGACAATGTGACCAATTGTTGCATTTTACTAAATGGGTGTTATCGATTAGTGATTGTTGGTGTTAATCTAAAGCGGGTCAAAATTATTACGGTGGTTTAACTTTATTATTGCATATCTAGTGTGATAGATTTCATAGTTTTGTGCTTGCTCGAGAGAGAAGTATAGAACCAACGTAGTAATTTGGCATCCTTAGTAGTGGGTCTTTGACGGTTTCAGCTTGAGAAACTGAAACCTAAGAACCAGCCTTTGTATCTAGCTTGAAAAAGTGGATTTGATGAGAACGTAGGCTGGTCATCTTGTGGATTGTGTTGAGGTTCGAGAGAACTCAACATAAATAAGGCAATTGTTTGAGAGAAAATTGACTTACTTATAGTCCATTCTACCCGCGATGAATAACATTATCGGTAATGATGTACACCCATTAAGTTGAATTCGACAGTTGGTTAGTAAATCCCCCAAGTGTTTTCTAGTTATCTGATTGTTTCTTGTTAATAATTTGAAGTGGGTTGGTAACAACATCCTGAAATTTGATTGTTAAACTCTTAGGAGTGTGTTGCTCAGCTGCAAAGGTCATCGTCATACTTTGGTATTTGAATTCAAAGAAAGCTACTCTCTGTGGGATCGACCCCAACTCAGTTGGTTGGGTTATATACTAACTAACGTTGATGCTTAAAATTAGATGAAGTGTCTTTGAAACTTTAATCACTGCTGCTTCCCAGGCCCCGACTACAAAACTTCCTCCAAAAAGAGGAAAGAGAAAGGGCAAGGGCCTAGTTCAGCCTACGCTAGTCAAGGAGAGCTCCAAAAGTGAGGGGGTTGATGCCACGTAGCTCACTCCCTATGACAATAAGGGTGGTTCTGAGGATAGTTCTCCATCATCCATCTCTAGGCTGTTAGATGATCAATTATTATAGGCTAGGAGAGCGGAGCTACACTCCAAGTCTTTTAATGATCCGTCTAGGATTTCGATGCCTTTGATCCCTACTCCTCCTCCTGTAGCTACAGCCCTAACTCAAACAGTGGTATAGGCTCCACATGTGCAGGGTCCTCCTCCCTGGTCTCTCAATAGACTAAAATCCAAGGGTTCGAGGAAAATCTTGGAAGAAAAGCGGTTGTCTACTGACGGTGTGGTGGATAAGTACCCTGAGGTGTGGAACAATATAAAGTTCAACAAGTTTGAAGTGTTCATTAAACCCCGAGGCCCTTACATCCCTACTTGGGTTCGGGAGTTCTATTCGGCATACAGAGAGTTGGTGTCGAAGGGGAAGAAGAAGGCAAGTGCCTTCAAGACGGTGCACTTTGTGATGGTTTGAGGCTGGAAATTAAAGTGCAGCAACTCAGATATAAATGCGGTACTTGGATGTTCACAAGATTTCTTGCATGGATATTCTGACTTGATCAAGAAGAAGACCCTAGAGGATCTAAAGGGTTGGTTGGCACCCCTTATGTGTGATGTTACTCCGAGGTGGATAGAGGCAGGTGCACTGATTAAAAAGAAGGACCTGAACATTGCTGCCAGATACTGGTTTGGGTTCATTAGCAACACCATCATGCTTCCGCAGAATGAGTCCAGCCTCTGCCATCCTAAGGCGGCTTGTCTAGGATCGATTATGGTTTGCCAAAGGCTGAACTTGGGGCTGCTCATTGAGCAAGACATGGCCATGAGGTCCAAGCAGAGTCAAACCTCATTCCCTTTCCCTGTCTTGATTAATAAAGAGTGCCAATGGGACCGTGTTCCGAGAGATGAGAAGACGGATGTGGAGGTGACTCTCACCTCTACTACTGACATCCGACA
The DNA here is from genome assembly GCF_900185275.1 of Solanum verrucosum. NCBI lineage: Eukaryota > Viridiplantae > Streptophyta > Magnoliopsida > Solanales > Solanaceae > Solanum > Solanum verrucosum. The sequence continues at coordinate 350,788 of NW_026019999.1, read as the reverse complement.
CATTGAGGACGAGTACATGCGGAATAAGGCCGATAGGAGGAGGTCTGAACCGACTGATACGTCCCTGATAGTTGACGTTGATATGCTGCCGACTGATTCAAACATGTTCCCTCAGGCCGATGGGCCTACATGTACCTTTGGCCCTTTTGTTTATGATATTCCTATTTCCTCTGTTGCACCCCGTCCCTCTACTTCTTCTGTAGCTATTGCCTCCCAACCCCCTATCACCTAGGCAATTCTTTACAAGATGGGCCATCTGGTCTAATCTGCTGATGTGCATGCCCCCCGGGTAGAGGCCGTTGTTCCTGGGCTTATAGAGCAAGCAATTACTGTTGCCTTGGCCCCGATCCAGGCTGAGATGAGGGAGAATAAAGAGTTGATTGGGGACCACAAGTTGGCATTGGATTCCCTTACAGTGAGGGTGGATGAGTGACAGCAGATGCATGGTATTGCCGATGCTATGACGGCCTTAAAGGTTGATATTGTTGGGCTGCGCAGAGATGTGGACCAGCTGAAGTCCACTAACTTATCGATAGTGTTTGGGACGGTTGAGATTCCTAATGTTCCAAGCGCTGATATTCCAGCCAGTTCTGAGGCTCCTCCGGCTACTACGACCAGTGATGATGCTAGGGCTGATGATGTAGATGCCGATTCCGAGGCTGAGACAGATGAGGAGCAAGTGGGTTTTAGAGATGAGTCTATTTATGATGAATTGGCAGACCTGGGGAGTGCCATGATTGAGACACCTATGCAGGCTTCTTTGTGGGACACTTCTATGGTGGGCTCCACTAGAGCCAAGGTTGCTCATGAGCCGGGCACTGATGCCCAGAAAGAGGACTGACTGATATGCAGACTTCACCTAGGCCTAGCCTGGCAGGATGACTCTTTTGCCTCCCTTTCTGTTATTTTTTAGACTTTATTATTGTTTCTTTACATTTGAGGACAACTGCTATTTTTGTTTTGCGGGGTGAGGTATTTCCATACCCACCTCTATTGGGCTGTTTTTGTGGATATTGTTATTTTTGGGTTTGTGATTGTTGGTTTTGTGAATGTTGGATATGGTTTTATATTAACATATATACATATATATATATATATATATATATATATATATATATATATATAGATATATATCTTTGTTTTTTTATCTATATTGGTCCATTGCTTTTTAATGTGCAAATGGTTTTGAACCAATTTTTTTAAAAAAAATTGCCACCACTTGATGTGTGTGAAAGTGGTTGTTCTTTTGCATTTTTGAGTGTAGGTTGTGGTCAATACCGATGACTTGACTAGTGATCTCAAATTGAACAATATGAATGTCCGGCTATGATGAGGCAAATTGAGTTACATAGGTCATATGTGAACTCCTAGCATCTCGTTGTGACTAGCCGGTTGTCGATTCAATCTCTTGTGATGATGATTGCACGCTATCTAGAAAGTGTGGAGTCTTGTTTGATAATTGTATCGAATGCCATGAGTGGTGAGGTTTGTTTGCATATTGTGCTTAATATCACCTAGAACTTTCCCTGTTAGTCCAATTAATTGATTGAAGCAAGCAAGTTAAATGATCTTAGGCAAAATTTGTGGAGAGTGAACCTAATTTGATACTATACCTCTTTTTTTGGCTACCTTGTGACAAGTGTGAATCTTCTTTGGCACCCTTTGAGCCTATCCGTTTCCTTGGAAGAAAGTTGAACAACTTTAACCTATTTGTCCCATCACCTAGAATCTTCATGAATTATTGGTTAGTTGAATGGCCAACTTAGGCCAAAAGCCTAAGTTAGGGGTGTGGTGAAAAAGGAAAGTCATGAAGTGAAAACAAGCAATGGTTTGAAAAAGATGGAACCCCTCCATGTAAAAAAAAAAGAGAAAGAAAAAAAAGGTTAAAATGGAAAAAAACTGAAAAAGAGAAAAGTTTGTGAAATAAAGTTTGTGAAAGGAGTAAAAGAAATGGGGTATCCAATAAATTTTGCTTAAATGAATAAGAGGGTGGATTGTGAATATGTTAGAATGTGAAGGAGAAGGAGAATACATGATTTTCAGGCCATACTTCATGAAGGTAGAACCCACTAAGCCAAAATGATCATACCTTTACACTCAGCCCCGTTACAAGCATTAAAAAAACTTGTGATCTTGAGTGAGCTGAAAAGAATGTTGTTTGGAAAATAATGGCAAGCCTATAAATAGAATCATGCATGTTCTCATTTATGTGAGCGTGAGAGTTGTATTTGATTCCGAAATTATAAATTGTTGATGAGTTTTGTTTGAGCATGGAATCATCCTTGTTGTGAGGGCATTTGAATTCTTTTGTTGAGATTGAACTTGCATTTGAAGCAAGCATTGTGAGTTTGAGTATATATGATAATGGTGAGTCATAATTTGAAATTTAGAGTGCACAATTGAGCACTGTATGTGTAGTTTGAACCTCTTGTGTGCACTTGTGTTGAGTCTTGAGTAGCATTGTTTGTACATATTTTTGTTGAACTGATTGATCTTGAGTTTTACTTGAGGACAAGAAAAAGTTTAAGTTGGTGGTGTTGATGAGTATGAGATCTTGACTCATTTAGGGCTTTGTTTTGATAGTTTATTATCCTCAAATGCCTAATTTATGCTCCAAAATGATGTTAAAATGTTGATTTGCAGCAATGAAAGCTAAGGAGCAAGGCAACGACATTACCGGGCAAAAAGGAGCAAAAAAGCTGAAGAGGTTGAAGGAAGGCAATCCTGCTGATCACCAAGACCACTCGGCGAGCCGCCGAGTGGCTCTTTAACTCACCTAAGGTTCCAACATGCCAGCCCTGGGGACAAACCTACTTGGCGATGGAAATGGACAGTCGGCGGACCGCCGAACAGCTCGGTGACATCAGTCTGGATCGCCTAATATCACAGAACCCTGAGGATAAAAAGACAAGGCAAACCGGAGATGGACTGGAGCAAAGGGCGCATCGCCTAATGGTCATGAAGGCCAAAATTTGGGAAACTATAAATTGAATTTTGAAAAGCAGAAAATGCATCCAGTTTTGTAGAATCTAAGTTGAGTCCCATTGAGTTTTTCTGATTTTTCCATTGTATAACTTAAAAGCTTTTGAGACTTGACTTTGAGGAATTGCAATTGGGTTTTTGAATTAAGTTGATTTGAAGCATTGTAGAGACTTGGAAATCATTACCCAGTTTATGGCTAACATAATTGGTAATTGTTTCTCTTTTTATGATGTGTGGCTAAAACCCCAAATCTTGGGGTGTGATCATGTGATTATTGGCTTAATTAGCTTATGGATATTGTTGTTTACTGATTTAAATTCTTAATTTAAGTGGGTTTAATCGATAGATGTGTATTAATTAATTTATGAATTGTAGTTGCAAATGCAATTCTAAGTTAGTGCTCTAGGCTTGCTTGAGAAAGAGGTTTTAGAACCAATGTGTTTGATTAATGATTGAATTTATTGGGTTGATTTGGGTTCATCTCGAGAGAGTGAATCCTAAAATCAATTCTACCTATCTAGCTTGAGAGTAGATAAATTAAGGTTTTGGGCTGTTTATATTTTTAAGCTTGTCGAGGTTTGAGAGAACTCGCTTGAATCATAATAGTTGTTTGAGATAAAACTATTGCATCTATAGTCTAGCCTACCTACTGAGATTTAGCAGTTGTTAGTAAATTCCAATTACTCATACATCAAAATTAGCCTATAATCGATCACATCCCCAAGAATTCCTCTCTACTTAAGGTTTCCTTGTTTTTGAAGTTGCTTTAATTGCTAATTGATAAAGTGATCCCCCCATCTGACATCTGTGTTACCCTTCAAATTATCTAAATGCTTTCAAACATGTACCGCTCCTTATGGGTTCGACCCCAGCTCAATTGTTGGGTTTTATACTAGATTACGATTGCCTACACCTAGTATTGGATGAGGTGTAGTTGAGCGTTTATGATAAACTTAAACTCCGCATTAGAAACATGCTCAGCCAAAGGATTGAACAGAACTTGAGGAGCTTAGGGAGGAGCTTCTTCTTCTGCATTCTCCCTCGCATTCCTTCTAGTATAAGTTCTTCGGGTAGCCATAACCTTAAGAACATAGGATAAGGATTAGGAGAGAGACTTTATAGAGTTAAACTCTATCGCACAACTTAAGAGTAATGAAATAAGTGGAGTTTCCTAATCATCTTGTAGACTCTCATTCATAAATGCAGCGCGCTTCACACTCATGAACAAGACTCTACTATACGTGGCTAATGAGACATCCTAGGACCATTCTAAACCTTGAGCTCTGATTATCAAGTTTTTCATGACCCAGGGGTACCCCATAGATGTAACATGTAATATAGAACCCCGAAGGACTCCATACAAGCCACTTAGCTCTCATAACATAAGAAATAGAACAATAAGAGTAAAACAATAGTTCAAGTCCAAAAAAATTTATAAAATGAAAATCGGAAGTCTAAACTCTTGTCTCATCATAGCCATCTAATACAATAGAATTAAATTTGTCCTAGACCATACATCATGTCCAAACGAGAAATACATGAAAGAAACTAAAACAATGAGATCCGTCCTCAAAGCATGAGGACTCACTAAAGCTCGGGAATCAATCAATTCACCAACTAGCCAGGAAACTGAACACCCTGAATATCGGACCCTTTATTTGGGAAAAATGTTGGCAAGAGTATGCGTTAGTACAAAACAATGTACCAAGTATGATAGCCATGCATGAAACATTTAAATCATGCTAAAAAGGGACATTTCATTTCATGACATGCAATTGACCAAACTACACATCATATGAAAAAGATAGAAAACATGTCATAAATCATTGTCAATGCAAGCTAACTTCATCTTTAAAACCGTTGAACTCATATGCAATACTTCTTGAAGTAACCTTAGTTCATTATTACTTGTGAGGAATTAGCCTTAACCGACATTGAAACCATGTGAGCTATAACATAGAATCTGGTGTCTACCCCACACAGAAAAGAGGTGTTCTACTTGCCGAAGGTAGAACCTTGAACTTCTAGCTTAAGTAGACCCACTAGCTAATCAACCAATGGTGGCACATCGTTAAGGAATAAGGAGATCCACTAACGGAGGAGCTTCCATTTTATGAGATACTTTTGAAATCTAGTTTCTACTATGGGAGAGTTTCCATCGCACTATCAATATCCACTCGGTGCTCACAAAATAGTCATTCCTTACTTGACTTTATTACTCATGAAAAGGTTCCCTTGGACAACCAATTCAAGGTAGTTTCATTAAGATAACTCCTTGTCTTTGATTCAATTAGGTGAGAAAGCCTTTCAACCTAAGAATCTTTTCTATGTGAGAGAATCTTTTACATCATGCTAGTATGTGTTTTAGTGAGAATATCCTTTCACAACACAACATCATCATTGATACTTTACTCTCAAAGCACCCTTAAAACATTTGCATAAATTTTATAAAACAATGCATAAGTCCATAATTTACCTTTTGAGGTCAAAACCCACTTTCAGTCATAAACACTTAGAAAACATCGGTTAGATATGAATTTCATTATAAATACATGTAAAGCTTGCAATACATGCTCAATTTCAAAAAACTCTTCCTTGAAGATCAAAATCCCTCATCATATGATTCACAATTTGAAAATATGGGAATTACAGGGGTTCATGGGGGGAAATCATCATAAAATCATTGTTAATCATCAATTCATGCATAAGAGATCATTTAAATGAACAATAAAGAGAACCCATGATAATTGATGAAAACCCTAACTTAATTGAGGAATTCTAATCTTTGAAATTGAGGAATAATTTAGGAACTCCACGGATGAAAACTATCATACCTTGAGTACAAATGCTAGCCTTCAATGGAGGATTTGGGGCCTTATCTTGAAACCCTAGATGAATCCTCCTTCTTTTTCTTCTTCTTCAAGTTTCTAGAGAGAATATTTGGAGAGGAGTTGGTTTTCTTTTGTCAAGTTGGAAGAATGAAGTAAATGGGTTAATTTGGGGGTTGAAAAAGCTTATATTGAGGTTCTAAATATAGTAAAAATGACATAATATAGGAACTAATTAATTAGGAAAAGACCCAACTACTCCTGAAAAATAACTGATTGTTGTCACCGACGACCCACCACCGATGGACCGTCCTGCACGACCATCATTGGTAGTTAGAGAATCTGACTTTGGGTTCTTCGAACCACGGACCTCCAACCATAGACCGTGGTCTGACCAACTGTCTGTTGGTCAGGTTATGGTTTTAGACCCTCAGACCAGCTGCAGGCAGGCCTTCCACGGACCATACCCGTGGTCCATTCCTTGGGCCGTGGATGGCCGATCGTGGTTTGGCACCTGCAACATCTCGAAAAACTGCTATTTTGATCTTTTGCATACGGGGTGTTGCATTATCTTTTGGATTCAAGGTATGATAGTTTTCATCCATGGATTCCTTTCATCTATAGAGTTCCCATATCTCTCTATTTCAAAAGGTAGAATTCCCCAAATTAGTTATGGTTTTCCTCAATTATCATGGGTTCTTTCCATTATTGATTTAAATAATTGAATTATGATCTCTTATGGATGAATTGATGAAATACTATGATTTTATGATGATTTCCCCATGAACCCATGTAATCCCCATTTTTTCAAGTTATGAATCATATGATGTGGGATTTTGATCTTCAAGGAAGAGTTTTATGAATTAAGCATGTATTGCAAGCTTTACATGATTTTTGTGATGAAATCCATATCTAACCCATATTTTCTATGAGTTGATGATTGAAAGTGGGTTTTGAACTTCAAGAGGTAAATTATAGGCATATGCATTATTTTTATGAAATCTATGCAAATGTTTTAAGGGTGCTTTAAGAGTAAAGTACCAATGATGATGTTGTTTTGTGAAAGGATATTCTCACTAAACACATACTAGCATGATGTGAAAGGTTTTCTCACATAGAAAGGATTCTTTGGTTGAAAGGTTTTCACACCTAATTGAATCAAAGACGAAGACCTATCTTAATGAAACTAGCTTGGGTTGGTTGTCCAAGGGAACCTTTCCATGATTAATGAAGTCAAGTAAGAAATGACTAGTGGGATTTATGCTTAGCACCGAGTGGATATTAATGATGGGATGGAAGCTCTACCGCTAGTAAAGGTCGGGTTTATAGAAGCAATCTCATGAGATGAAAGCTCCCCCTTTAGTAGATGTCGGGTTTCTAGTAGCAATCTCCTTATCCCATAACTATGTGCCCCCATAGGTTGATTAGCTAGTGGATCCACATAGGCTAGAAGTTTATGGTCCTTACCTTGGGAGACACCAGGGGATCATGTTATAGCTCACATGGTCTCTATGTCGGTTAAGGCTAATATCCCACAACTAATAATGAACTAATGTTACTTCAAGAAGTATCACATATGAATTCAAAAGTTTTAAAGATGAAGATAGTTTGCATTGACCATGATTTTATGACTTATGTTTTATAACTCTTTTATATCATGTTTAGCTTGGTAAATTGAATGTCATAATATGAAATGTCCCTGTTAGCATGATTTAAATGTTTTGTGCATGGCTATCATACTTGGTACATTATTTTGTACTAATACATACTCTTGCCTACATTTTTTCCAAATGTAGAGTCTGATATTCAGGGTGCTCAGTTTCGTGGCAAGTGGGTGATTTGATTGATTTCCATGCTTTGTGAGTCCTCATGCTTGGGGACAAACTTTATTGTTTTCACTTTCATTCATGTATATTCTTTTTTGGACATGATGTATGGGCTAGGCCCAATTTCATTCTATTGTATTAGATGGCTATGATGAGACAAATGTTTTAGACTTTCGCTTTCGTTTATGAAATATTTTGGACTTGGACTATTGTTTTACTCTTATTAATTTATCTCTTATGTTATGAGAGCTAAGTGTCTTGTATGGAGTCCTTCGGGTTCTATACGCTATGTTACATCTAGGGGGTACCCCTGGGTCGTGACAATAGTCTTCATCTATGGAGCTCTTTCCTCTATAGAGTTCCTAAATTCTTCAATTTTGAAGTTAGAATTCCCCATTTGAAGTTAGGGTTTTCTTCTATGTTATGGGTTCCTTTCAATGTTTATTCAATTGATTGTTTTATGATTTATTATCCATGAATTAAGATAATTCTACGATTTTAAGATGAATCCCCATGAACCCATGCATACCCTGTGTTTTCTAAGCTAAGGTGCTATAATGTGGGTTTTGAACTATGAAAGATGAGTTTATAAAAATATGCAATGTAAATGTTTAAAGGATGCTTTGAGAGTAAAGTATCAATATTGTTGTTGTTGAGTTGTGAAAGGATTTCTCACATACATATGAAAGCATGATTATGAAAGGATTTTCTCACATAAGGATTCTTAAGAGTTGAAAGGTTTTCTCAACTAACTTATAATCAAGTTTAGGACCTATTATAAAGAAAACTAGTTTGGATTGGCTATTTGAGGTGACTTACATGAAAGATAAGTCAAGTAAAGAATTATGACTATTCTGTGGGATTTATGCTTAGCACCGAGAGGATAATGATATGGAATCTCTCCCGTAGCTAGAGGCCGAATTTCTAGCAGAAATCTTCTTATCCCATACCTATGTGTCACCATAGGATGATTTTCTTAGATAGACATTAGCTAGTGAATCCACGTAAGCTAGAAGTTAAGGTTCTTGCCTTGGAAAGTAAGCACACCCCGTTTTGGTGTGGGGAAGATACCGAATTCCATGTTATAGCTCACATGGTCTCTATGTCGGGTAAGGTTAATTCTCACACTAATGTTGAACTAAGGCTACTTAAAGAAGGTTTTCCCCAAGTGTTCAAAAAAGAAGTTTTACTTGCATTTGACCATGACTATTATGATGCTTTCTAACCTCTTTCTTGGGGCTTTAACTTGGTATTTGAATGAGCATGCAAATTTCCTTTTTAGCATGATTTATATCTCTATGCATTGCTATCATACTTAATATATTTTTGTACTAATGTATACTCTTGCTTACATTGTTCTCTAATGTAGGGTCCGACGTTCCAATTTATCATCCCTGTGGCAAGGAGTAACCTTGATCATACTTAGTAGTGGTCAGTCCTCATGTTTCGAGGACCAAAACTTTTATCGCTTTTAGTCTTTACTTTCAGATATTGTGCGTGATGCAAGGGTTACGTCCCGGTCGCTCTTGATGTAATAGATTGCTATTATGACTATGTAGACTTCCACTTCGTTTTATAAACTCTTTGATATGAAATGTTGTTTTAAATCTCTTCATTTTTGATAATCTTATTTATCATGCTAAATGGCTTGTGTAGGGCCTCTCGGGGTCCTATACTCCATGTTACTCCTAGGGTGTACCTTGAGTCGTGACAGTAAACTTCTTCTTTTACCTCATACGGCGAGCAATGATAGCACTCAAACTACTCTTCAAAACCAATTAAAAGAGTAAGCGATCGTAGTCAATAAAAGTACCCACCAAAGAGTTGAGATCGAATCCTAAAGAGAATGATATAGTGCTAATAATTCTATCAAGAATTGGAATGTATATTCAATCATTTGCGGCAATATAACAAATGGGTGGATGATTCCACCAAATTTAATAAAGAGATTTGGCTATCAAAACTCGCAATTGAACAAATATTTCAAGAATTCAAATAAGTAAAAAGTAATCTTGGGGTGTAGGGATTGGAAATTGATATTACATAGTGGTAATTGTGTTGCTCTATAGTGATTAACATTCACGGATTGGCTGGGTCATCTTTATTGGCATTAATATTCTTTCGATCTCATAATATCATTTCATAAAATATCTTTGCGGTCTCATCTATGTGCTATATTGAACAATTGAATACCTTAAACTATTCTCTCTTCTGATGCATCAATAAGGCAAATAGATCTGACACATAACTTCTATTTTCACACAAGTTACAAACATCAAACCTAAATTTCGATTTTCATACTAATTACCCACTCCAATCAATCTCTTTCGAGCATCAATTGGAGATAAGAAGTAGAAATTAAGTTTGAAACCTTAATACATAAGTTAACCCCGTGTTAATTAGCCCAAATACATGTATGAACAACAAAAAAAACAGAGCATAACACAATACTCACTACATTAAATTAACACCCAAACCCCATAATTGCACCCTTAGATTGTGGGGTTTTAGCCACCCATCATAAAGAGTAAACAAATTATACCTTTCATGAAAGGAACCATGGGTAACTTGAAATTAAGAAATTACAAGAAAACCACTTTGAATTCAACTTCAATTTATCAATTTCAAGAACAAAGTTGAACCCCCCCCCCACCAAACTAGAAAGTGTTCTTCACACGATAAAATGTTTCTCTCTCTAACTATTGTTCAAAACTTTATAACTTTTGAACTCTTTTTCGAAATCCCTTCTTTCTATTTCCTTTGTTCTACTTATAATTCCCCAAAGTTTGGCCCAAAAATAAATGCGTGACCTATTAGGCGACATTAGTTGGGCTCACCGATCACAATGGGTAAATCACCAACTACTCCATAACTTGCCTTTCTCTTTCTCTAGGTTTCAAGTGTTTGAACTTCAGTCAGCGAGCTTGTTCGAGTCTGCCTTTCACACTCTCTGAATCTCTGAATCGTCGAGTACCGCCTTTCTTCGTCTGTCAAGCATTCAATTTTTCTTCCAGTACTCTCACCTTCGGTGATGGACAACATGTTCACCTTTCTTATTAGGCGCATTACCATTTCACTTTTTGCTCACCGAACTACCTCAATAAAGTAAAGTGTTGTGCAGTGTCAATTTGGGCAAGGTCAAACTCATTCAGCGATCCACGTTCTTGCTAGGTGATCAACAAAATGGAGTTTACACTTCTTTTCATATTTTTGTCCATTGTTTCAATCATTCATGTCCTTTAGTCTTCATAGCAGCAAATAGCTAAAATATCATTAGAATGAGACATAATTAGGAATTGAGGACACTAATTGTTGAGCTAAATAGGCATCAAATGGGTGTAAATCTAACACTTATCGACACCCCAACTTAAACTTTTGCTTGTCCTTAAGTAAATCAAGAACACAATCAGTTCAACAAGGGTTTCTACAATAGTAATTAATGAGAGCTAACATGCAAGTTCCATTACAAGACTACTCGCAATAACATGCTATACTCAATCACAATCTAGAAACTTAAAATGATGATTAGCTAGTCTCAATACAAGTTCAAGCTCATTATAGCTTCTTTTTAATGCAAGACCATATTTGAACAAATGCATTCAAGTGCCCTTACATCAAGAACAATTCCATGCTCTCTCATAAAGCAAATCAATTAAGAAGTAAGGAATCAATACAACTCTCACTCTCGCAAAAGAGAAATACATGCAAGCTTCATCCCACAACCTAGTTCATGCAAGATCTCAAGGGTCTTTTAGGATTGCAATGGGGTTGTTAAGGTATGGTCAATTTGTCTTAGTAACTTCACCTTTTCAAAGCATTGTTGTAATCATCTTAACCTCTTCTCAAGTTCTTTTCATTCTTTTTTCATTTGAGAAGTCAAACTTTGATTTTTCAATAACTTTATTTGGAATTCCCTTTTTATTCCACCAAACTCTCTTTTTTATTTCACTTTTCAAATGTTGTTCATCACATATTTTTTTATAAGTAGGGGTTCCTTCTTTTCGTAATAAATTTGAAAGTTGAGTGTCATTTCATCCTCCTTTTCTTTTCACTTGTCTTTAATCTCTCATTTCTTTACATACATCAACCTTAGGATTTTGGCCTAAGTTGGCTATTCAAACATACCAATGCTTCAAAAAAGATTTTGGGTGAGAAGTTAGGGATAATTTGGCTCAAGAAGTTTCAATATGGTTGTCAACAAATGACTTAGGCTCAAATGGTGCCAAAAATAAATGCACACCTTCACAAAGTAGTCACACAAAGATATGGAAATTTGGGTTCACTCTCAAAAATTTTGCCCAAAATCATTCCTTACACTTACCAAGGCTAGGCAATTAGACTAACAAAGAAAATAGTAGGATTCCTCAAACATGCTTCCAAGTAATATATCACCACACATGACACTTCAAACATAATCATTTCTCATAGCTTGAAAATAGCAAAAGCTTATGTGTGATGTTCATTGCTAGGCTCACATCAAAACACAACTAGCCAACAGAAGATTCAAAAAGATTGTTCGAAAGTGCAACCATATAGATTTCCTTATTGAAACACCAAAACTATACACCATGCTCATCATGAGTGATATTCAAGACATCGATATTGAATACAATCGATATTCAAATTATTATCAATAAAAACTCAAGCATTTCACGATTACAAAAACTTAAGGGGTAATTGCAAATTTGAGAGAAAACAAAAGAGGGCAAGAGAGATAAACCAAACCAATCGAAACACTATAATATAAGCAAAACCAAAATACTCTATCATCCACAAGTGAAATAACAAAATACAAAGCAAATGGGAATAATGGTACAATTTCCCTCAGAAAAGTAAAGTGCAGTGTCCTCAATGCAAAAGTAAAGAGTACGGGAGGAAAAGAGAAAATGTCCCCATGACAGGCTATGCCTATGTAGTGTTGTCATCAGGATTATTTGGAGGAGTAGCATCATCTGGGTATCAGTATCCATAATAGTGTCATATGAGGTAGCAATGTTTCATCAACTGGGGAATTAGTGCTCGGTACATCACTAGGAGGGATGGAAGAGTCTGAAAAGACTCCACTGGTGCCAACTGCTGAGATCTCCTGAAAGGATCTGTCCATCGTAGCCTGGACTATCACCTCCTCAGTGTCCAGTAACTCCGTGAGTGTCAATGCAATCCTTTACTCATCCTCCTATCTCCTAAACTTATCCTCATCTGTCTCCTCGGCCAAATCATCATTGATTGATAACGCTCAACTAAACCTCTTATGATTCAAAGCGTAGGCGGTCGCTAACAAGTATAAACCCAACGGTGAGTTGGGGTCAATCTCATAGAGAATGGTATTGAAAATAATTCATATACGAAGTATGAAAGTGTTCTAACTTCTTGTAGAACGGAAATACACAAAACATAACATAATGTAAATCAATAAATTTTGATTATAAATATTTAGAGAGTTTGGTAGCCTATTGTTAATGAAGACAATTAACACGGGGTTTGAACAAGTAGAGTGGGGACCTTAGGAGTGTGTGCAATCGAATACTAATTTCTTTTAATGGGTAATAACTAATTGCTTTAAATCATCGAATAGGATGGATTGTAACTATAACAACCATTTTTTTAAATCAGCTATTATGTTTGAAGCAAGTTCTTTCGAACCTCAACAAGCTTAACGATGCAAAGCAACCTGTAATACCCCGTAAACCAGTAGGCTAAACTAGAGCTTAATATGAGGGTTAGAGTATTGAAGCTAACTCTTCATACTTAAAAATAAAGGGTTTCATGTTAGAACATTAAGGTACAACCCCCAAGGACCAACTATGGGTCCTTGAGGAGGGCCCTAGAAACTGCCCTACAACAGTGGACCACGCTAGGACCCCGTGGGTTAGTCCACGCCTTGTGGGTGAGGGGACATGGGTCAAGCCTTGAAAATCAACCCTCTAAACCCTAACCTAAGATTCATTAGCATGGGCCATGGGTCCAACCATAGTCCGTCAGTGAGGGTCGTGGGTGGTCACCTGGAAACCGTTTTTGGGAGTTAGTTTAGGGGCACTTTGGAGTTTTCCGATTTTAATTAATATTAAGTGATGTAGTTTTAGCATAAATTAGATAACATATATGAGGATTTTATATCACTAAATTAAGTCATTCACCTCTTATTTCTAAAACCCAAAACTATTCTCAAAACTTCATCCTCTCCAAAAATTCTCTATCTTGAACTTCAAGGAAGAAGAAGAAGGAAGTTGGAGCTAGGGTTCAAGAAGCAAGGTCTTCTAATCAAATTCATTGGGTTTCATTGCTAAGGTATGATATATTTTCATCCATGGAGTCCCTTCACAATACCAATTTCAAAGATAGAAATCCCCAAAATCTAGGATTTGATTCCAAAGTCATGGGTTCGTTTAAAAACTGATTCTAATGCTTGAATTACTTTATATTATTATTGAATTAATTATTTATTACGGTTTTTATGTTGAAATCCCCAAGAACCCATGAAATCCCCATATTCCCCAATTATGATCTTGTGATGTGGGTTTGTGGATGAAAAAATAATATTATTAGATTATGCTTGTAGTACTTGGGTTACTTGAGTTATGTTAATATTCATGTCTAATGTACTATATGTGTTGATTCGATATGAGCTTTGATCCTTGAAAGGGAAAATTATGCTATTATGTATGTTTATGAAGCCTTTGTATATGATTTAAGAACACTTTGAGAGTAAATGAATATGATTATGATCTAGTTGTTGTGTTGTTGAAAGGTTATTATAATATACACACTTATGTATGATTATGATATGATGTAAAAGGTTTTCTCACAATATGATGATTCTAGGGTTGAAAGCCTTTCTCACCTATTGAATCTATATGAAGACATGGACGGTGAAAGGTTATTCTCACACATTATCTATGAGTTATCTTAGTAATTAAGTTGGATTGAGTGTCAAGACATTCTTCGATGAATATGAACTTAAGTCAAGACTTAATATTAACTCCGTGGGAAGTAATTCTTAGTACCGAGTGGATATTGAATATGAGATGGAAGCTTTTACACTAGTTGAGTCCAGGTTCCCAAAGTATTTCTCATGAGATAGAGACCGTCTACCTAGTTGAGTCCAGGTTTCTAGTAGCAATATCCTTATCCCATAAACTATGCGCCCTCATAAGTATTTAGCTAGTGGATCCACCGAAGCTAAGAGTATGGTTCTACCTTAGGCAAGTAGAGAAACCCTTTACAGTGTGGGAGTCACCGGATTCTATGTTAGCTCACATGGTCTCATGTCGGTTAAGGCTTATTCCCACTATGACAATAACAAGATGAATAAGAATGGTTACTCAAGAAGCTTTACTTAGCATGGGTGAGATTTATGGGGTCTATATTCATGCATTGCACAAGTATGCTTTGAGGGTATTTATGATATGTTCCTCTTATGTCATGATAATCTATATATTGATTATGTTTATGGCTTATTCTTTTCCACTATCTTCAAAATGTTGTTTTAACTTAGTAAATTGCATGCATTCAAATGAAATGTCTCTTTTAGCATGTTTTCAATGTTTTTATGCATGGCAATCAATTTTGTGCATTTTTGTACTAACGCCTACTTTTCCTACATTTTCCCCAAGTGTAGGGTCTGGTCCTCAAGGAGATCATCGTTGTTGCTAAAGCTTGGAATTGCTTATTCTCCTAGCTTGTTGGTGAGTCCTCATATTCGAGGACGGATGTTATCTCATTATAGTTCATTTCTTGTATTTATTTTTCGAACTATATATGTTGTATGGGTTGTGTCCCTTTTCACTTCGAATATTGTAATAGATGGATATGTTGAGACTTAGAGTTTAGACTTCCGCTTTTCTTTTATGAAAATTTTAGACTTGAAATGCATTTTTACTCTTATTGTTCTATTTCTTATGTTATGATATGTTAAGTGGCTTGTATGGAGTCCTTCGGGGTTCTATACACCATGTTATATCTAGGGGGTATCCCTGGATCGTGATACAACCCAAATCCTTAATTTAACTCACTTTATCAAGCTGGGTTGTCAAGACAAGAGTCAATGCAACTATTAGTTATATACTCCACCCTAAGCATCTTTCACAAAAAAGAATAGAGCGTTAAAGTTAGAACTGAATTTTCCACTTCAATCCATAAATGAAAACATGAGTAAATAACTGAACTCAGTTCAAAATGACATTTAAATCAAGCAATTAACAATACACACAAGCTAATTTATGTATTTGATTACATAATCACACCCCTAAGGTAAGGGGGTTTAGCCAAGCATAATAAAAAGTAAGTAAGAGTTACCAAAAAGATTCTCCATCAGAATGCCAAAATCTGCAAATTCAATGCCAAAAATTAAGACAAACCCTCAAACCTCAATATCTTAGATTAAAATCTCCCAGAGAATAGAAGTTTCTTCAGCAAAATATTCAGTAATGTAAAAGTCTATTTTCTCTCTCTTCAAAAACCAATTTATATGTTTCCAAAAACTTCCCAAGATTTCACCTCAAGACCAACTCGGCGATATTAGTTGAGTTTGCCGAATGAAGCGGCGATCCGTCGATGGGTAGGCCTTATCGCCAAATTTCTGCTTTATCTTTTGAATTCCTGACTTCTTAGTTGGTGAACTCGATGGACCTTGCCAAATGACTTTGGCAACTCACCGTTTGGATCCTTTCTCAACGATTGGACTTGACTTTCTTCTCCAGGTGTTTTGATCATTCAGGCGATCTGAGTCAAGCTTGTCGTTTCATTTGGCGATGAGCTATTTTTCACTTGAGTTCACTGAGTTGTCTTGATTCATGAGCCAAACTTCCTGGATCATTTGGCGAGCTAAACACTCACTCGGCGAGTCACCAAGTGACTTTTGCGAGCTCTAGCCTTACTTTTCCAACTTTTATTTTTGCTTCTTTTCGCAATATAATGTCCTTCCCTTATTCTTATGCCTTCATGGATTCATATAAACAATTTAACATCAGTTATGAACAAAAAATATGTATTGAAGACACTAATTCATGAAATAACAAGCTCTAAATGAGTCTAAATTCCCGACTCATCAACACCCCAAACTTAAATTTTTTCTTGTCCTCAAGTAATATACAAGATCAATCAGGTCAACAGGAATGTCTACAAGCAGTGCTCCTTGAGAATCAACATGAAAGTGCACACAAGGTTCAATCTAAAGATGCAATGTTCAATTGTGCACTCAAAGCTTCAAACTATGACTAGCCATCATCAATTAGAGTTCATGTTCACAAATGCTTACTTCTAATGCAAATTTATGCCGAACAAAAGTATTCGAATGCCCTCACATCAAGAATGATTCCATGCTCTCATAAAGCCAATCAAGGACAAAAATTAAGGAATCAAAATCAACTCTCACACTCCAATAAGAAAAACAAGCATGATTCTAACCATAGGGCTGCCCGTATTTTCCAACCAACACATCACTTGACTTATGCAAGATCAAAAAGGTCTTTCAAAGCTTGTAATTGGGATGATGGTAAGGGTATGATCATTTCGGTTTAGTGACTCTACCTTCATAAAACATGAACCAAGTTTCACTTCTTTTCCTCTTCTGTCATTCTTTTCATATTCACAACTATTACTTGGCCTATTCATAGCACACAAATTTTTGGTGTAGCTCATCGGACACCCCTTTTATTTCCACAACAATGCACAACAGAGACATATCATTCATTTCTTTTCTTTCCTTTTTCTCTTTTTTTATATGGAGCCATCTTTTTCACCACATGTTTCCAAGGACAAATTTCATGAACTTCTTCCTCAATTTCTTTCCTCATTTTTACCACGCACCCAACTTAGGATTTTGGCCTAAGTTGGCTATTCAAAAAAACCAATTCTTCACAAAGGTTATATGTGGGAAGGACACACGTATTTCAACAACCAGTTTAAACATTTGTGTTCATGTTTCATCTTAAAAAAAGGTTAGGCTCAAATGGGGCAAAACTAGATTCACACACTCAAAGGTGGTCACACAAAGTTATATCAATTAGGCTCACTCTTAAAATTCATGCCTAAGAACATTTCTTTCATTCCAATGCTAATCAATTAGACTAATATGGCAAGTTCTAGGTATCCTAATGCATATTTGTCAAGTAAACCTCACCACACATTGCATTCAAACACAATCATTGATCACAACTCTACAAGTTAAGCTCATGCGCAACGGTCATTTCAAGGCTCACACCTGATATTCGACTAGTCAGAATGAGATACTAAGATTTCACACAAGACTTATGCAACTCAAATTACCTCATTGGACTCATACAAACATATCGTTCATCAAGACTACTATTCAAGTCATTGATATTAATCACAATCGACACTCAAATGTACAAGAGAACACTAACCAACATTCACTTTTAAGTAATTAAGAGGGAGGCCAATGAATGATAACCAAAACATCATCATACTACTTTAAAAAAATGAAGAAGTTATAATTCCAACCATAATGAAAATAACAAACTATCTCAAAATGGCAAAATACAACCAAAAGGTTAGGTAGCTAGGTACCTTCACCCACTAAAAAAGAAACTAGCAGTGTCCTCAATGCAAAAAAATTGAAAATAACAACTGAAAATAAAATAAAGAGAGTAAGGATCCCTCAGTCAAGCTAAGCCCGAGGAGAACTCTAGCTCACTAGTGTCGCCTCAACCTGGGCATCAGTGTCCTGCTCAACTCCGACTCCTAAATGCTGTGCAACGACCTCCTCAGTGGGCTTTGACCCACTAGAACTAATCATGGAAGTGTTGCAAAGCGATGACTCCATAGCCATCTGTAGCATATCACCCTCTAGGTCCTCCAAATCCTCGTACATAGCAACCTCATGAGCATCTAAGTCCTCCTCATCAGTCTCAGGAGTATCAAAATCCCCATCTTCATCAGCCACTGCAGCGTCTCCAGGCACAATAACTGGAGTGATCTTAGAGTCAGCGGGCCCCACCTACCCAATCTTTTGAATCAGATGTAACTCAGAGCTAGTGCATCCACACCTCCCCAAAGCATCGATATGTTGGTGGACTTCAATTTGTCCACATCACAACTAGGAATATTAGCCGTCAGGGCTGTCAAATCAGTGGGTTTGTTTTCTGTCTTCTCACACACCTCAACAAGAGTGGTGATGGTATCCAACGTTTTTCCATAGTCAGTGATCAACTCAAGCTATCCTTTCAACTCTTCCCAAATAGGAGCAAGGGCAACCACAATAGCATGATCAATAATAGTAGGGACAACAACTTCAACACAAGAAGCTCTCACATTGGCGGAATGGGCAAGGTTGCCCAAACTCTCAACTTGGTGAATGAGCAAGGTTTCCCATTTTTTATATCAAGGCTTGAGTCAAAGGGGAAGTGGAAGTGGGGGCATGAGCAGTAGATATAGAAGGGATAGGTGTACCTGATGGCTCGATTGCGGGGGTGGGAGGTGTAGGACCATCCTCCATAGACTCCACATTAACTACCGGGGAATTGTCCACTAGAGTTTTTTTACTTCTTCTCCGCCTCATCTCTCAACTACTCCACTTCAATCCGATGAATATCACAAGACGAGGATGGAGTGACCTCAATATTCATCTTTGCCACAAAAGGTATACCTGTTTTGCGACACAAAGAACTGATCAATACTTGAAACGACAATGAGGTTTGATTTTGTTTGGACCTTATAGCCATATTCGTTGCAATAATGTGCCCAAATTCATTTTCTCCCGGTTAATGTTGCACCCCAATAGTGCAACCTTTGGATGCTTAATAATGGACTCATTTTACGATGACATCAATGTGCTACTAATGAACTTGAACAAATATCATGTTGACGTTGATGTCTTTCTTTTCAATAATAGCCCCCGCCTCGATCCGTGGAGGTGTTGCATCACTCAACAATGGGGCAAGCCGCCCTTTCAAATCAACCAAAAAGTTTGTGTTTTGATTTTTCCAGCCAAAGAGTGCCGACTTCGCTCTGTGCAATCAAACTCATTGTTGATGTCCATTTCACTACACTGCACTTTCTTGCTCTGCACCTCTACAAATTCAATGAGGGCCATGTAACTAGCTTTCTTCTTCCATTTTGGGATCAACTTAGCATATCCTTTATAAAACTCCCGAACCCACGTAGGAACATATGGGCATTGAGGCTTTTTGAATTATTGGAATTGATGATACAACAGTGTTTCCCAAATGTATGGATACCTATCCACTACTTTATCCATGGACAACCTTTTCTCCTCAAGTATGGTTCGCTACCCTGCAGCCTTTAGACGATTCATGAAACGAGGAGGATTAGCCCGGATGGGGAGTGTATATGGTTCCTGTGGAAGAGCCAGTGTGTCATGGGCTTTTTTAGACTGCAACTCAAACTGTTTCCTCCTGGCTAAATCATCTTCTAAAACTGGAGTGTGGATTTGAGTCCCGGACCCCTCAACTTCTTCATTCTCTGACTCAGATGAGGTGAATTGCAGTGAATCATTGTCCGCACTTTCATCCGAGATTTTGTCATCTCCCACTTGTTGTTTACCCTTACCAATCGCATGTAAAGGTTTATGACGAGTGGTTTGGGGATGTTCAACTCTTTCTGAAATAACAACCTCCTTTGCTTTCTTTCGGGGTGGTTGAACATATGGCTTTGTCTTCCTCCGAGGTGGAGGACAATCCTCATCAATCAAACATTGAGCTGGAATCTTAGGTCCAGCCAAACTTGTAAAAATATACAAACGAGAACAAATTGTTTGGTGATAGGTTAGTGAATAAAGGTAGACAATAGGAATCACAAAGAATTGCAGGTAAACTGGCCGAAGTAGATCAACGAATCACCGAGTCCACTAGGCGAGCTTTAGGGCATCGCTGAATATTACAGTGGCTCCCAAAAAATCTTAGGTCAGAAGGACGATCTCAAGGTTATTAGTGACTCACTGAGTTCAGTTCGGCGAGCTAAAGGGTCATCGCCAAAATGATTAGTGGCTCCTCTTCACAAGCCTGGCAAGTTAGGCGATGGTGATGGCATTTAGCGATGCATCGAGTCAAATCAGCGAGCTCAACAAAGCTCGCCAAAATGACCAAACATTACCTCCCCAACCACTTTCTCAATTCACAATCAACAGACCACGAATCACCAATTTAGAAACAATAGCACATAATTCTCAACTACCCAAGATGAATTGACAAGTTGGGGTACTTAGACTTCCCCTAATTAATTCAAAATCAACAAAACAATGTTTTTTCCCTTAAGAACGATACCACCCAATCCATCATCGGGTGAATTCAAGTCATTTGGTCAAAGTCGGGCTACTTAGATTTCACCCATGCACTGCCCAATCATTCAAAACCCACAATTTCATCATCTAGCAAGATAAGCATAAGCATAAGGACCCAAATGTTGAATTAATGTAGCACTCTGGAAAATGATAAGTTAAACTAGAGCCTAAATATGAGGATGAACATCTTGAATGAGAGTTAAAGTAGTCAAGGCCATGAGGCAAGTTCCATAGCCAAGGGGCCAAGCCAAAGCCAAAGGCCAAGGCTGCCCCTAGCCTTTAGCTACTGCCTCAACCTTCACGAGAAGGACCACGAGTCCTGGTCCTCACCACGGCTCGTGAAGTTGGGTGTGGCCTTGCCTTGGCCATGAAAGTTTGGACACTACTTTTTCCAAGCTAGTGCCTCAAAACTTCATGGCCATCACCGCGGTCCGTGGTCATGACCACGACCGTGAGAGGTGCTCGTGGAGTTGCCTTAGGCAAGTGAGAAAAAGGCCCCATGTGGCGAGGCTACTACCTCAAGGACCACGGGAGGGACCACGACTCGTGGTCTTCACCACGGCTTGTGGATCCCCTCATAGTGATGCCTTGGGCGTGTAAGCCTTGTGCCACTTTGAAGGGGATACTGCCTCAACCCTCTATGGGCATTACCACGTGTCGTGGTCCACTTCACGAGCTGTGAAGGGACCCGTGGAGATGACTTGGGCTCATGAGCCCCACTGCCCCGAATCTTCACGAGAGGGACCACGAGTCATGTCCTCACCACGGCTCGTGAAGATGGGCATGACACCTGGACGGGGTCTTTAAGTGTGGGTCAATTAAGTCTTTTCTTTGTAAATCCAATTAAAGTGGGGGTTTGTTTCGTATTTTTAGGGGTAATATATATATTGATTTTAACTCAAAATTCACAAGATTTACTATTAATTCACAACACCCAAATATTTCCCAAAACCCTTGATACGCTCAAATTACACCTCCCTAAATAAGCATAAGAGATTGTTATCAAGTAAAGAACCCAACTTGTAGGTTGGGGTCGATCCCACGAGGAAAATGGTTTAGACTTAACTTTAACCAACAATTATATTCGTTTAGTTAAATTACTTCCAGAAACAAGTAATTAAAGGGGGGGTTTGAAACAAATTGTAAGAACTCAATAAGTAATCAGTAATCAAAAGTCAATTTTGGTTATTATCAAGATGAGAGAATTAACTAGGGTATACGTGTTCCCCACAAGCTCATAACGCAGTAATCCTAGTAATACCAATCCTTTCCTAGTGTACTACATGCAAAGTGATAAGTTAGGTATCTCTAAATCTTTGGTCCGGCATCTAGAGAATTTCACCCCGCACTTTGGTCCGACTACATGTGTATAATTTACTAACCCTTACCTTTACCTCATATTAGACATCACATCGATGTTTGGCTTAGTTATTACTTCTCACTAATCGGTACTAGCCTAGTCGATAGTATCACACTAAATCTATGTTGATAATTCTTTTCTTGTTGATTACCTCCTTGGTCCGGCAAGTAGCAACAAGGCGAGTACTAATGTTTGCAACCACTAAAAAGACTTCTGAATGAAAGAATAATCAATGCATGCACCACACTATTAAAGAATTGCTTATTTACTATTCATACTTTGTTAATCGCTCGTGGTTCCCACAACCCTAGTAGTGGAATTTAGTTACCCATAATCATATGAACACAATTCATGCTTTTAGATGAAAGAATTATGAACTTACGTAAGAAGAATAATAAACTCAAAAATTCAACTTAAATTGTAACTCCAAAATCTTCAAAACAATCTTAGGAAATTAATAATTGCTAAAGTTGCAATTTTATCTCCCAAGTCAAGAACTAGAATAAAAGTAATAAGGAAAGTTTGTTCAGGCATGCGTCTTCATTCCACGAGATTGACTCACGGACCGTCAATGGATCTACGGTCCGTGAGTCCCTTCCGTCAACTAGGACTTAGAAAATATTTCAGCTTCCAAAAATCAGCTTCTCTGTAGCAAATGACGGAAATAAAGTACGGACCGTAGATCGATCTACGGTCCGTCGATCCCTCTATGTAGCTCCACACTTAGAATCTTCAAAAATCAGGTACTGGAACCCTCGTTGTATCAATCTACGGATCAACAGTACGGTCCGTAGATCAATTTACAGATCGTTAATGGTCACCGTGGTTCCACACTTGGTCAGATCTCCCTGAGTTGCCTTCCATGCCTTGCCTGCTGATCTACGACCATCATCTACGGAGCGTCAATGGACCTACGATCCGTTGATAACCTCCGTAGATGCCCTTTTCTGCATTTCTTTCAGCTGTCTCTTTACTTCCGCACCTGAACATCTTTCCTGCAAAATATGATACAAACACATAAAAACCAATACAAAATGGCCCTAGACAAACACAACTTGTAAGTGAAATGTATTAGAAATACCGTAAACTCACGGTATACCAACACCCTCAACTTAAATTCGTTGTTTGTCCTCAAGCGACGCACTAAGACTCTTAACGATACTTGTATAGAAGCAAGTATTTCAAGCACAAGCAATAACATTGCTCTCTATCCCACTCACTTTTCGGGTGCAAAATTTTTTTGTTCTCCTAGATTCGACAAGCTAATTCAAGCGGATCAAACCATGACAACGATCAACCAACCAACACACAACATACATTGTTTCACTATCACCAAAGTACCAACATTCCAACAATGTAACTAGTGCCCTTACTTCAAACGAAATCCATTTTCTTTCACACAATGACTATGAATTTGAGTACAAGGATTCAATCAACACTCTCACTCAGAAATAACTTCAAGTACAGTTAGAGCTCAGTACCATAGGCTTGCCCTTATTTTCACTGCTTAGACTCTAGGATCACTTTAGGACTTTCTTGGCTTGTAATGTAGGCTCAGGGTCAGGTGTGGTACATTTGGATACTTCTTAGTGACTTTCTGCCCTCCTTGACATTACACTAGGCTTTCAACCTCTTTTTGCCCTATTTTTGCCATCCTACTATTTTACCTCATTTCCCTTAATTTTCTTCAACCATTGATGTGACTTTAGACTTTGTAGCTCTTTATATATTTTTTTCAACTTTTTTCTTGCATTTTAATCTTTTCTTTAGCTTTCAACAAGTCACATCTTTTCCTCTCTTTTTTCAACATCAAAACTCCTTTTATACCCATGTTTCTTTTGGTTTCCTCTTTCATAGCCACCCTCAACTTATGGATTTTCCATGGGTTGAGGTGCACAATACCCGATGTCGGGTCAGGGCCAAAATTGAAGTTACTTTTTGTATTAGACACCCTCAACTTAGGCTTTTGGTCTAAGTCGAGGTGCACATGTCCAAGGAGGGACCGGGGCCAACATAGTTGATTATGGGAAGGTGAGTTGGGGGTTTTGAAAGAAATGGTCTAATATTAGGCTTAAAATATTTGGATCAAATGGAGCATTTATTACATTTGGTTGGATCCTTCTTTTAGGTAATTTGTGGACTTACCAGAACAAGGGCCTATGATCACTTCCTAGCCTCTAGAGTGAATTGTCCTAGCAGTACTAACCGAGCAAGTTTTAGATTTTCACAAAAACTATTTGAATAATCAACTATTCTCACACACTCTTGGCAAAGAGTTTCATTATCAGATGATCAAATTACCAATTCAAGTTTCAGCTTAAGTCATGCCATCAAGTTGATTCATTATCATGTCATACTCAGAGCAAACACATTCAACTTGTCTTAGCGTACCAATTCTATCACATATCAGATAATTTGGACAGGTATATTTTTCATAAGCCATCATGCTTTATTCTTTTTCATGCTTCTACACATACGATCCTAACATATGCCGGTTCAACAGAAATTAAATAGTCTCTTGGGGAAATAGAACACAGGCAAGAAAACCCCAAGAGAGGATTTATGAGTTGGGTTACTCAGACTTCACCCTATCACTCACAATCCATATACCCCACCCCCAACAAAATAGATGTGATTGTCCCCAATGCATACAAACATAGTAAAAGATAATAGATTAGGTGAAGCAAACCTATGGCGTATAGCACCGAAGAATCATGAACAAGCGGGTGGGTCCGGTTTCCCGGAGCCTACTGGAACCATACTTGGGTCACCCTCAGTAGTGCCCACATCATCCATCATAGCACCCTCAGAGTGCTCTTGGTCACTCTAATAGCACCATCAATGGTGCTCACAATGTCCCTCACAACAGGCGGGACCTCTACAACTGGGGCAGAACTCGATGCCCCTGCAACACTCTCACGCACCCTCTGTTGGCGCAACTCTTCATCTAAAATCGATGCCTTTTTAGCCTCTTTCTCCTGCCTACGCTATTTTTTTGGGCTTTTTCCTCCTCAGTGTGACTAGAACAGTGCCTCTTACCTTTGGTATCTGTAGTCTCAAGCCCCTCCTCGGTGGTCCCACTGAATAAAGCATCCAACATTGTATCGTCAGCCAACGCAGTAGGTGCTGCCTGAGGCTCAACTGTAGGGGTGGCAATAATGGCATCAATGTCGGCCCGGAGACTGGCTATCTCTGTCTGAAAAGAGGATAGATCTATTGTCGAGGCTGGTCACTCGAGGACTCTCAATTCAAAGGCATCGAGACGCTTATTAACGGCCTGGATCTTTCATTCCAACATGCCCTCCATCCTGTGCTCCATTCTAGCCTCGGACTTGGCTATCGACTTTTGCATCCAAGGTTGGATGTGATGCAACAATGTAGCCATCTGAGCCTCTAATATCTGTACTCTGGCCAATGAGACAACAATAGCTCCTAACGGTAGTGTGGACTGGGATGAGCTAGGAGCCCTACTAGTGGCCTGGGAAGAGGAGGTCGGGACATTATCTGTGTTATGTGGTATAATGGGGTCACCGCCCTATGCCTGCCCCACCGTGTCTGCAAGATCTGCGCCCAAGTGAGGTATCTCAACCTAGGGATCTCTCCGAGGTGCTACCACATTTGCCTCATCTCGAATGAGGCTTATATCCAAAGTCCCTGTAGGGTGGAACAACCTATCACAATGCCAGATCAGCACCCCAGAGTCCCTACACAATTGGAAAATCAAACATGGAAAGGGGTTAGTAGTGGAGGTCTTGAATGCCCTCTCGTGAATCTCTGCCAGCAGCATGCGGGCAAAGTCAATCTCCAATCCTGCTACTAATGCTGCAACCATGGTCACTCTATCCCATGTGAGTTGGTTGTCAGCTTTTGTAGGCGACACCCTGTTGCGCACCAACAACCAGAAGAACTTGGCCACAAAATTTAATGTGGCTTTTCGAATACTCAACCGTGGTGTGGCGACCCACTCCGCACGCTCTCCATCTGCCGTAATGTACTTAGCCAATCATAGTATAACAGCCTTTCACTGCTCAGCATTCCTCTGGAAAGTGCCGCTCCGCACGATGTCCAATCTTTAATCAAACTTCGCTTTGTTTAGTGACCAAGAGTCACCCATGGTAGGACCATAGAGAAAGCGGCTGATAGTGGCATGTGATATGTCCACCGGAGAACCTCGGACCATAGTGGACGTGAGAGGATTTTGGGCTATGGGCTTTGACCGCTTGGAGATCGAACCACGGAGGGTGGCAGCATATGAGGCATAGAACTCCCGCACAATCTCCTCGCTATAAGTCCCTAGGTCTCGACCCATCCAGTCACACTTGTGAAGGTTAAAAAGCCGGTGGATATCAGGGAAAATGTGCAAGCTCCCCGTGAGGACTCTGCCCTCCTCTGTAAAAAGTTGGGCCATCTTCTTTTTGTCATTTTTCATCTTGGTATCCCGATAAATTTTCCACTGGCCCTCAACACACCATCTGTTTGGCTCACCGGCCACTGGAGTAGGATCCTTATTCCTTGGTGCTGGTACTAACTCTCAGCTAGTGGCCTCATCAGACGACACTGCTTGTTCATTCTGGCTGGACCCTGAGGCTGATTTAGCATTGGACCCCGAAGCATGGGCAAATTTGGACCCCGAAGCATGGCTGGACTTAGAACCCGAAGCATGTGCAGACTCAGAGCCAAACGTAGAACTAGCCTCAGAACTGGAAGCAGAACCAGTCGGTGACCCAATCGGTATGTTCTAGTCATCAAATTGGGAGATAGTGACTACGTCGGTAACCACCTGCCGAGACGTATTTCGGGTAGCCCGAGGTGCTATAGGGGATGTCTTTGTGGCTGGTGGAACATATGTTGGATCATTTTCTGTGTTCGTGTCTTCATCGATTAACCTGAAGCTAAGGGCAATGGATTTTGACTTGCCCAGTTTTGTATAGGTGACTAGCTTCTTGGGTGCCATTGTACCTGTGGAAGCGTTACTAGTGCCAAAACTAACTACAAACACACTAAAAATAATAATTTAGAACTAAAAATAAACAGCAACAAAGACCCAAAAAAATTTCAGACAGTGACTACAGTGGTCATCCACGGTGGGGACCTAAGGTCCGTAGACTCCGTGGAACCCTTCCGTGGATCAGAGGACCAACAATATTGGTCGCAGATGGAAACCATAGATGTGCAGAACGGTCGGTAGATTGATCTACAGATTGTAGTCCACATCCGTGGTTTCACACTTGATGAAATTTTTCAAGTGCATCCAACCACAAACCTAATCTACGGTCTGTAGACGAGGTATCATAGATGTGATCTGTGCCAGGTTTCAGCCGTTCTTTATTTTCAAGCCCACATGTTTTACCATTTTCAATAGCATCCTAGTCTAACCATGCATTTCAACATTTAATCATGCTAGTTC
This sequence comes from Solanum verrucosum, assembly GCF_900185275.1. Lineage (NCBI taxonomy): Eukaryota > Viridiplantae > Streptophyta > Magnoliopsida > Solanales > Solanaceae > Solanum > Solanum verrucosum. The sequence goes on along the minus strand of NW_026019999.1, from coordinate 323,127 downwards.
CTCATTCTAAGGGTTCCAATTACTTAATTGGATAATTATTTCATACAAGATTTGGAACCCTAAGTCAAAACTTACATATAGACTAGCATTAAGACAGGTTTAACACACTATCAAAGCGACACAGTCACAATCTATCGTCCCAAGGGTTTTAGTACTTACATTGTATCATGTAATTACATAAACTTAATTACCCAAGGTCAAGATCCGACTCCCGACTTTCTTTATTCAATCTATGAACCAAAATTTAAAGTGAGGGGAAAGTCTATTACCTTACAAGCAACGAGGAGTGGGGTGATTGCGTGATGACACTAAGCTTTGCTAGACCACACTAAATTCCTAGTTGCGCTGAACCCAAACATCGGAGTTTTAAATAAGGCATTTGAGAGGGATTGGGAAATTTTTGGGATGAGTGGAGGTTGGAGAGGAAAGGGAATTTAGGATTTTGGGGAAAAGGAAGGGAAGATTAATTGGGGAGTGATGGAGTGATTATGGAGTGATTTAAGGAGTTTGGGAAGTTATGAAACAGTTTGGGAGTAAATGGAGGGACGTGGAATGATTTAAAATTTGGGGATTTTAAATAAGAGAGGTCCGGGTTGGGTCAGGCAACATTAGGGTTTTCAACCACGAGACCCCGTCTACGGTCCGTGGGTCGATCTATGGTCCGTAGATTGGTACCATAGATCACTCTTACACTTGGAAAAGTTTAGGGGCTTACCTGGGATCTACAGACAACATCCACGGTCCGTGGATGTATCGACGGACCGTCGATGGGGTCCGTAGACCTCTGCACCAGACCATTTTCTACAGATTTTTTTCATAGCATACCTGCACATATAACAACCATTAGGCTATTCTTTTTACATTTTCTGGACACTTTTTAGACACGGACCCTATGCTAATTCTAGCCAACACTAAAAAAAACACTAAATTATCTATCTAAATTAATACAGAGAATCAACTAAACACAGAAAACTGCTAGATGGAAAACAAAAACCTATCGTTAGCTAGATTGTACATCTTGGGTTGCCTCCCAAGCAATGCTTGATTTAACGTCGTGGCACGACACATGACTCTTGATTACTCAGACTTCATCAAGATGATAGGCCTCCACAACTTCTTGCACACTTTCTGCGTTTCCCAGATAGATCTTGATCCTTTGCTCGTTAACCATGAACCTTGTTCCGTAATTATTCTCAAGCTCAACTGCTCCATGGAAGAGCACGTTTGTGAGCAAAAATGGTCAGGTCCATTTGGATTTGAGTTTCTCCGGAAACAAGCGCAACCTAGATTTGAATAGAAGCACAAGATCACCCTCAACAAATTCTCGCTTTTCAATTCTTTGATCATGATACCTCTTTATCTTCTCTTTGTACAAGGCTGAACTTTCATAAGCTTTTAGGCGAAACTCATCAAGCATACTCAAGTCATTCATTCTTTGATTAGATGCGGTGCCCCAATCCAAATTTAGCTTTTTCATCGCCCACAAAGCTTTATGCTCTAGCTCTACCAGTAAATGGCAAGATTTCCCATATGCAAGTTGGTAATGAGACATACCTATGGGAGTCTTGTATGCAGTGCGATAGGCCCACAGAGCATCATCAAGTTTCCTTGACCAATCTGTTCTATTAGCATTAATAGTCTTTGCCAAAATCTATTTGATCTCTCTGTTGGACACTAACTTGCCCACTAGTCTGCGGATGGTAAGGAGTGGCTACATTGTGGCGGACACCATATTTCTCAAGTAGCGCCTTGAACAACTTATTACAAAAGTGGAATCTCCAATGCTGATAATCGCCCTCGGTATACCAAATCTGGAGAAGATATTCTTTTTCTAGAATGCGGTGACACTTTTACCTTCATTGTTGGGGAGCGCAACTACTTCCACCCACTTCGATACGTAATCAACCGCAACAAGAATATACTTCATCCCATGTGAACTCACAAATGGACCCATAAAATCAATGCCTCGTACATCAAACAACTATATCACCAATATAGGATTCGTAGGAAGCTCTTACCTCTTTGAAATCCCTCCTTCTCTTTGGCAACGATCACAAGACTTGGCAAAATCATGAGCATCTTGGTGGATAGTAGGCCAGTAGTACCCACACTGCAAAATCTTATGTGCAGTTCGAATACGACTATGATGCCAATGACATGCTTCAAGTACACTCAACATCTCAATCTCGGGCACACAACGACGAATAATCCAATCAGCACAACTACGATACAAGTAAGGCTCATCCCAAAAGAATTTCTTCACATCATGCATAAACTTTTTTCTTTGGTGAAAAGACAAATTCGGGGGCACCATATTGCTAACCAAATAATTAGGAAAGTCTTTGAACCAAGGAATCAGATCATGAGAAGAAGCCAATACCTGTTCATCTAGAAAGGCATCATTAATTTCAACCCTATCGCCAAGCTTTAGCATAGCCTCATCCTCTAGTCTGGACAAGTGATCGGCAACTTGATTTTCGGTCCACTTTTTATCTTTTACCACAAAATGAAACTCTTGCAGCAATAATACCCATCTAATCAACCTCGGCTTTGCATCCTTCTTTGCCATCAAGTATCTCAATGCAGAATTGTCAGTATGAACTATGACATTGGTACCAAGCAAGTATGATCGAAATTTCTCGAATGCAAAAACCACCGCAAGAAGCTCTTGTTCAGTCACAGTATAATTCTTCTGGGCCACATTTAGCACCTTGCTAGCATAGCAAATAGTGTGAAGAATTTTCTCTCGCCTCTGTCCCAATACCACACCAAGAGCCACACCACTTGCATCACACATTACCTCAAACGGTTGTCCCCAATCCGGTGAAATAATGACAGGTGCAGTAACTAACTTCTCCTTCAACTCTCCAAATTCTCTAAGACAAGAATCATCAAAATAGAACTTACACTCCTTCGAAGCAGTTTGCACAAAGGATGTGCAATTTTGGAAAAATCTTTGATGAATCTCCTATAAAACCTACATGCCCAAGAAAACTCCTAACACCTTTTACATAGATAGGCAGGGGAAGTTTTTCTATTACCTCAACTTTCGCTTTATCTACCTCAATGCCCTTCTCAAAAATTTGATGACCTAGAACTATCCCTTCTTTCACCAGAAATTGGCACTTCTCCCAATTCAGCACCAGATTGCAATCTTCACACCTTTTCAGTACTCAACCAAATGATTCAGATATCGATCAAAAGAGTCATCTACCACAAAGAAATCATCCATGAACACTTCAATAGTGTCTTCCACCATATAAGAAAATATCGACATCATACAACGCTGGAAGGTCACTGGAGCATTGCACAACCCAAAGGGCATTCGTTTGAAGGCGAAAGTCCCATAAGGGCAAGTGACTGTGGTCTTCTCTTGGTCCTCCGGAGCTATAGAAATCTGATTGTAGCCTGAATAACCATCAAGGAAACAATACCAACCCTTACCAACAAGTCTATCCAACATCTGATCCATGAATGGCATAGGGAAATGGTCATTTTCTGTCCAAGCATTTAGCTTCCTGTAGTCCATGCAGACTCTCCATCCAGTAACGGGCCGCATCAGAACACACTCGTTTCTCTCATTAGGAACACAGTAATCCCACCTTTCTTGGGCACACATTGAACATGACATACCCAACTACTATCTACAATGGGATAGATAACTCCAGCATCCAACCACTTGATGATCTCCTTTTTAACTACCTTTTGCATAGGCAACTTTAATCTTCTTTGGTGCTCAATACTAGGTTTATGATCTGGCATGAGTTGGATTTTGTGGGAACAAATTTCGGGAGGAATCGTAATAATATCTGCAATAGTCCACCTAATAACTCGCTTGAACCTCTTTAACACAGTCACCAAGCATTCTGCTTGCCTCGCATTTAAATCTGTCGCAATTATGACCGGCAAAGAATTATCTCTACCCAAGAATACATACCTCAAATGCGGTGGTAGAGCCTTAAGCTCCAATTTTGGTGCCACCACAACAGATGGTCTCGCGGGTGGAGACTCGTGATTCTTCATGTCTAACTCAGATACCGTTTGGAGCTCATTACTTTGCTTCATGGATCTACAAATACTGAAAGATGCTTCTTCATTGTTCAGTCTGAATTTCATCTTCCCCTTCTCCATATCAACTAATGCATGCCCTGTGGCAAGGAATGGTCTCCCAAGGATGATGGGAACCTCAAAATCAACCTCACAGTCAAGAATCACAAAATCCGCTGGAAAGATGAACGACTCCACTTTCACTAGCACATCATGGAGTACACCAATGGGCCTTTTCACGGTTCGATCGGCCATAAGTAACCGCATCCTAGTAGGCTTTGGATCCCCTAGACCCAACTTTTTATAAATAGACAATGGCATGAGGTTGATGCTAGTATCAAGATCACACAATACCTTAGCAAAGTGTAAGAACCCTATAGTACATGGGATCGTGAAGCACCAGGGACTTCCTTTTTCTGCACAAGAGACCTTGTAGCAATAGCGCTACAATGTTGCAATCTATCATCATCTTCAAAACTCACAAACCTTTTCTTTGTCACCATATCTTTCATAAACTTAGCATACCTTGGAATTTGCTCTAAAGCTTATATCAAAGGAACATTGATGGAAAGCTGCTTCAACATAGTAATAAACCTGCCATATTTACCATCTTCAGTCTTCTTCACTAACCTCTGTGGAAAAGGTGGTGGAGGTCTAGGTATGGGGACCACTTTCTGAGATATCTCCGCTTCTTTCTCTGTCACATTCTTAGACTCTTCTCTAACCTCTACCACATCATCTTCTTTTCTAATCTCAACATCCACCACAGACGGCATATGTTGATCTATGGTTTGCTTACCCCCTCGAGTAGTAACTGCCATACAATGACCATAATTCTTTGGATTCTGGATGGTGTTGCTAGGAAGAGTCTCAGGTTGACGTTGATTCACTATAGTAGATAACTGAGTCATCTGCTGCTCTAGATGCTTTATTGACACTGCATGGCCATCAATCTTTTGACCAATATCAGACAAGTCGTTTCTCATCCCCTTCACATTCTCATCAGCTACATCAAACCTCCTCATCGTCTTCTGCATCATATCTTCAATACGTGCCATATTGCCTCCAACTTCCCTAGTACCGGATTCCCAATTTTGAGGAGAAACATATGGTCCACCCCGATCGTTTCTGTTGCCATAGTTGTTCCGGTTGTAGTTGTTGTCGCGATTGAAATTCCCATCCCGGACATATTGGCCCTCTCGGTTGTAATTGCCATAGTTCCAACCTTGGTTTCCTTGACCTTGGCACCAATTTTCCATGTTGGATCCTTGGGCGTTTGGTCGGAAACCCCTCGTCTGATCATTCACCGCATAAGCAGCCTCTTCATAGTAACACTCTTCAACTGGTGGTGGTGTTCTAGTCAAGTAGTTAACAACATTTACCTTTTCCGCACTTCCGCTCACATGCTTTAACACCAACCCCAACTCGGTCCTCATCTATGACATCTCCTCATGAATCTCATCCGCAGACTGGTTGTTTGTAGTATGAATGACAAATGTGTTTCTCCTAGTATCCAACCTCCTAGTGCTCCATGCTTTATTATTGTGAGAGATCTTCTCCAGTTTTTCTGCAATCTGAGCGTATGTGCACTCACCATATGATCCTTCATCTATAGTATCAAGCACTGCTTTATTGTTGTCATCCTGCCCACGATAGAAATATTCCTTTAGCAACTCATCATCAATACGGTGATTCGGCACACCTTTTACAAATGCAGTAAATCTGTCCCAAGAGTTACTCACAGACTCTCCACGTAATGCCACAAAATTGTTGACCTTATCTTTGTGATTGAGCTTCTTGGACACTGGATAATATCTTGCTAAGAACACATCCTTCAGTTGTTCCCATGTATATATTGAGTTATAAGGGAGCTCAATGAACTATACAGCAGCATCGCCTGTCATTGATTGAGGGAACACTCACAATTCAATAACATCCATATCCAAGACTGTCGACCTACACAGCTTTTGCAAACCACCTTTAGCTTGGTTATGTGAGCATGTGGGTCCTCCGATGGTGATCCCGAGAACAAGCCCCTTGCTGTAAGCATCTGCATCAAGTTGCTGGTCACTACAAATGTGTGCCCCGGAGGGAAAGAGGGTAGGACAAGAGGTCCATCTGAGTCAGCAATGTTTACGTTGCCCCTATAGTTGTCATGCTATCATGGACCTGGTGGGCCATGCACCACCCTCGCTACATCTCCCAATTGATTTTCAGCTAGAACCTGGTTGTCTCTAATATGATTAACTTGAACTCCTTGATTGTTCATTCTTCACAAACTTCGGTTCAACTCTGGATCGTAAGGAGTAAGTGGTTCACCTTGGCTCCGTGTGCTTGGCATACACTGGAGTCAGAACCTGAGAGAGACAAAAAAACAAAAAGAAAAAGTAAAATTAGAAAATATTTGACCAAAATTTAATAATGTAGTTAAAATTAATCTAAAAGCCAAATTCCCCGGCAGCGGCGCCAAAATTTGATACGCTCAAATTACACCTCCCTAAAGAAGCATAAGTGATCGTTATCGAGTAAAGAACCCAAATTGTAGGTTGGGGTCGATTCCACAAGGAAAATGGTTTAGACTTAACTTTAACCAACAATTATATTCGTTTAGTCAAATTACTTCCAGAAACAAGTAATTAAAGGGGAGTTTTTGTGAAACAAATTGTAAGAACTCAATATGTAATCATTAATCAAAAGCCAATTTTGGTTGTTATCAAGATGAGAGAATTAACTAGGATATAGATGTTCCCCACAAGCTTATAACACAGTAATCCTAGTAATAGCACCTTTCCTAGTGTACTACATGCAAAGTGATAAGTTAGGTATCTCTAAATCCTTGGTCCAGCATCTAGAGAATTTCACCTTGCACCTTGGTCCGGCTACGTGTGTATAATTTACTAACTCTTACCTTTACCTCATATTAGACATCACATCGATGTTTGGGTTAGTTATTACATCGCAACAACCGACACTAGCCTATTAGATAGTATCACACTAAATCTATGTTGATAATTCTTTTCTTGTTGATTACCTCCTTGGTCCGACAAGTAGCAACAAGGCGAGTTCTAACGTTTGCAACCGCTAAAAAGACTTCTAAACGAAAGAATTATCAATGCATGCACCACACTATTCAAGAATTGCTTCTTTACTAATCATATTTTGTTAATCGCTTATGGTTCCCACAACCCTAGTTGTGGAGTTTAGTTGCCCATAATCATATGAACACAATTCATTGTTTTAGATGAAAGAATTATGAACATACGTAAGAAGAATAATAAACTCAGAAATTCAACTTAAATTGCAACTCCAAAATCTTCAAAACAATCTTAGGAAATTAATAATTGCTAAAGTTGCAAGTTAATCTCCCAAGTCAAGAACTAGAATAAAAGTAATAAAATCCAACCCTAAAAATGAGGTTTACATGCCCTATTTATAGAAAACAAGTCCTAAATAAAAAGGGAAACAAAATAAGGAAAGTTCGTTCAGGCACGTGTCTTCATTCCACGAGACAGACTCACGGACCGTCAATGGATCTACGATCCGTGAGTCCCTTCCGTCATCCAGGACTTAGAAAATATTTTAGCTTCCAAAAATTACCTTCTCTGAAGCAAAGGACGGAAATGCAATACGGACTGTAGATCGATTTACGGTCCGTCAATCCCTCTCCATAGCTCCACACTTAGAATCTTCAAAAATCAGGTATTGGAACCCTCATAGTATCAATCTATGGATCAACAGTACGGTCTGTAGATTAATCTACGGACCGTCAATGGTCACCGTCATTCCACACTTGGTCAGATTTCCTTGATTTGCCTTCCATGGCTTACCTGCTGATCTACGACCACCATGTACTGAGCGTGAATGGATCTACAGTCCATAGGTAACCTTTATAGATGCCCTTTTGTGCATTTCCTTTAATTGTCTCTTTACTTCCGCGCCTGAACATCTTTCTTGCAAAATATGATACAAACACATAAAAACCAATACAAAACGGCCCTAGACACACACAACTTGTAAGTGAAATGTATTAGAAATACCATAAACTCATGGTATATCAACCCTCTCCTCTCAATATTTCCCTTTCTAGAGATCCTCCATTGAAGATCACCATGAACTTGAAGATTAAGGCTCAAGAATCCATCTTCTCAACTCCAATTCGTGGTCAAAGCTTCAATTAAGGTATGGAAACCTTGATTCATGGAATACTTTTCTCTATGAACTGATTTAACTCTAATTTCAAAATTTGAGATATGGTTCAAAAACTAGGGTTTTTATTCTTGCCATGGGTTCTTCTTAAAAATGATTTCATTATGTTATTTTTCTTATATTATGGATGATTTGACATTTAATAGTGTTTTTATAGTAAAACTCCCCATGAACCCATGAACCCATGAACTACCCCATGACCCCAATTTCATGAATTGTGATGGGTGTATTGATGCAAGATGATTACTATGAATTATGTGTATGTTAATCTAGTTATTGAATCTTGTTTTATTCATGCTTAAAGTAGTATTTCTAAGTGTGATTGTGAGACTTGGTCCATAACCCTTGAAGGGGTAAATTGTGAAGGATTGTTCATGATTGATGAAGGATATATGTGAACTTATGATTCACTTGAAAGGTAAAAATCCTATGACTATTGTGTAAATTGAGGTATTTTTTAAAGGTCATTTTCCCCTTACCCTTATACATGCTCATGTATGATTTGTCTAAGATGATGTTGAGGTTGTTGTGTTGATTGAAAGGCTAATTCTAATGAAAACACTATGAACAATAATGTGAAAGGTTTACTCACATGTTAATGATGATTCTAAGGATGAAAGTCAGTTCTCACCTAAATGAATCTATGAGCTATTTTATGAGTTGTATTGAATGAAGGGTAGAGCACTACTTCACACATGTAAATACAATTCAAGACTAATTATGTATAATTTGGGAAATAATGCTTAGTACCGAGTGGATATGGAATGTGAGGAAAATGCCATTCCGTCAATGCAATAGGTCGGGTCATCTAAAGTAAACTTATGAGATGGAAGCTCCTCCGCCAATGCAATAGGTCGGATTTCTAGAAGCAATCTCCCTATCCCATAACTATGTGCCAACATAGGACTTAGCTAGTGGATCCACCTAAAATCTAATACATTTAGTTCTACCTTAGGTAAGTAGGACATCTTCTTTCGGTGTGGGGTTACACGACACCGGATTCCATGTAACTCACATGGTGTATGTCGGTTATGGCTATCCTTCCATATATGATAAGATAATGAATGAGACATAAACTACACTATGACATCTTGGTGAGTTTACTTAGTAGGAGTAGGGGTATGGGACTTCACTTTTACATTGCACAAGTAGACTTAGTAGGATGTTATGGGATAGTACTTTTTTTTATGATGAGATATGAATGTATGAATTTATGTTGAATGGATAATTGCTATGAATGACTTTCCTTATGTTCAAGCAATGTACATGACTAGTTCTTTAGAGGTGCCTATTGTTTATGATGAGGTCTACAGATGATATGTATGACTAAGGTAGTTTCAAGGGAGTACTTAGTATGGTTGGTATTATGGTATGCCAACCATACATTGCACAAGTGTTCCTTAGAGGTTACTAAGGTATTGATGTTACCATGTTATGAGTATAAATGTGATTATAGCTTGTCTTTTACATTGAAAATGCATGTGGGCTTCTAAACTTGATAAATGCATACTTTTCAGCTAAAATGTCCTTTTTATCACGTTTTAAGGATTTTATGCATGTTTCCATAGTTAGTACATATTTGTGCTAACCCCTTCTTCTTCTACATTTTGATAAGTGTAGTTTCTGTCTAGGTGACATACACTCTCCTTTCTTGAAGAAGATTTGGATTGCTTATCTCCAAGTTGTGGTGAGTCCTCAAGTTCGAGGAAGGATTATTCATTTCTTAGTTTCTATTGTACTTCTCATGTTGAGATTTTTATTGATGTAAAGGGATAAGTCCCAAACTTTGTATTCCTATGTTTTAGATGGTGTATGAGACAAAGTCTAGATTCCTATGATTTTCCGTTATGAAAAAATAAAGTTTGACCCATGTGAGCTACATAGAATCCGGTGTCATGACCCCACACCAAAAAGACGTGTCTTACTTGCCTAAGGTAGAACTAACATTTATAGCCTTTAGGTGGATCCACTAGCTAAAGACCTATGTGGGCACATAGTTATGGGATAAGGAGATTGCTACTAGAAACTCGGACTTTCTAACGTAAAAGGTTTCCATGAGATAACTTACATTGGGAAGCCAAACTTTCTAACGTAAAAGCTTTCATATCATTTTCATATCCACTATGTGCTAAGCATAGTTTTCTTTAAAGTCATTTTAAGTCTTTACTTAAATTCATGTTCATGAAAGAATGCACTAAGCACTCAAGTCAACATGGTATCATAATAGCTCATAGATTCATTAGGTGAGAATGTCCTTTCAACCTTAGAATCATCAATACGTGAGTAAACGTTTCACATCATATCCATAATGTATTCATGAGAATAGCCTTTCATTCAACACAACAATACTAACATAGTCATAAACATATCATACATATTCATGTGTAAGGGTAGGGGAGAACAATCTTACAACAATGCCACAATTGCACGATAATCATAAGACCCTCACTTTCTAAGTGAATCATAAGCTTATACGCAAATTATCATAAAGATGTACAAACCCTCATATGTTTCCCCTTGAAGGGGCATGAATCACAATCAACCCAGCCATATACTATTACTACATAATATAGGAGGAATTTCATGATTCAATAGCTCAATTAACATAAACATATTCAATTGACATACTTATAATATCAACCAACCCACATCATCAATTCATGATTTATCAATATGGGGGAATCATGGTTCTATGGGGGATTTTCATCATAAAACATCAATACTCCATTAATCCAACCATAATTCATCATAACCAACCATAATCAACCCTAAACAAAAAATTGAAAACGTTTTGGAAGGAGAATTGTCATAGATTGAAAACCCAAGATTTGGGAAAATTGAAATCTTGAAAACCAACTTTTGAGGAGACTCTATGGGTGGAGACTACCCATACATGAAAAGCATACATACCTTGATTAGAAATCCCAAAGAAATTTGAGGAAGAACCTTTGAAATCTACAAACCCTAACTCCAATGGCTCTTTTCTTCTTCCTTGAGTTTAGAGAGAGAAATATTGAGAGAAGAATAAATTTTTTATTTGATTTGGGTGTCTGTGAAATAATGACTTAGTCTTGTGAATTTTTACTTAAAAACAACTTATATAGTACCCCTAAAAATACCGAAATCAACCCCAATTTAATTGGACTAAAAAGGAAATGACCCAACTAACCTTTATTTAAGTCACCACGTCAGGGAAAACGAGCCACCTTCACGAGTTGTGGTGTGGACCACGACCTGTGGTCTTGCCCGTGAAGGTGAGGCAGTGTCCTTAATTTTGGAGCACAAGGCTCATTTGCCTAAGGCATCTTCACGAGCCGTGGTGTGGACCATGACCCGTGGTCCTGCTCGTGAAGGGTAAGGCAGTAGCTAGGCTACTTCATGCCCTCAAGCCACCATGCCCAAGTCTCCTTCACGAAGGGCTCCACGAGTCGTGGTCAAGACCACGAGTCGTGGTCCCTTCCGTGAAGTTGAGGCAGTGGCTATGCCAAAAGGTGGCCATTTTTTCATGGTCAAGTATGCTTCACAAGCCCCCTTCATGAGCCGTGGTGAGGACCACGGTTCGTGGTCCCCCTCGTGAAGGGTGAGGCAGTGTGCCTAGGCTAGGGGCAACCTTGGCCTTTGGCTTTGGCTTGGCCTCTTTGCCTTGGCACTTGCCTCTTGGATTTGACCCTTGTAAACCTCATTTTAACCCTAAATGGCATATTAACCTTCGGGGAGTCATTTTATGATCTTTACCCTTACGTTTAGGCTTTAGTTTAACCTACCATTTTTCGAAGTGTTACAGTTGTATGGTAGGAGATGTAGATCTATGATTGGTTGGTCCATGCCATTGACGTGAGTACCTTGGATACATATTTGCTTAGGGATGCTATGGAGCAGGTTCTTTAGATTTACAGTAGGTTATTAACTGCTCAAAGAAGACAGAAGAGCTATGCCAATTGAGAGTTTGAGCTTTAGAGTTCATGGAGGGTGATCCTATATGGCTTAAGGTATCACCCATGAGAGATGTGATGAGGGTTGGGAATGAGGGCAAACATAGCCCTAGGTTCATTGGCCCATTTAAGATCTTTGAATGGATTGTAGAAGTGGCCTATAATTTGGCCTTTCCACCAAGTTTGTCTGCTATTCATCTTGTTTTCCATGTTTCCATGCTTTGGAAGTATGTACCTGATTAGTCCCTTGTGATTTCACTTGATTATGTGATTTTTGATCTAGATTTGACATTTGAGAAGTACCCTATATGTATTTTAGATAAGCAAGTTCAGAAGCTAAGGACTGATTAAGGATATAGCTTTTGTGAAGGTTCCATAGAAGCATCGGTCGGTTAGAGAAGCCACGTGGGAGACCGAGTCTAATATGCTACCAGATATCTTCAGCTTTTCGATAAAACAGGTACTTTCTTTTGCTTTTGTGAGAGGACGAAAATGGTTTTTAACGGTGGATAATGTAAGAATCCTAAAGGTCATTTTTGTAATTGTATCAAAAAAATACCATTTTACCCCTCCTATTAGTTACTATATGTTATGTTTTGTCAGTTATGAGGTTAATTAGTTTTGGAAGCTTTTAAGTTGATATAAGTGACTTTAGTCAACATCCGGAGCTACAAGTCTCAATACGAAATTATGTTAGTTCGATGAGCTCCGGAATGTGGAATTTTTTAGGAGTATTGTTGTTTTCAGTTCTGAAGCTTTTACACTGATTCGAGCGCATGAGTAGATAGGTGGATTTAGACCAAGGTTTATCTTTGGTCAACATTCAGAATCTGGATGCTTAAAATTGATTTCCATCATTTTTGTTTGATTCATAGGTCATTTTAGGCTTGGTAGGGCCTTGATTAGTTTTCTGGGGTTCTAAGAGCGTTTAGGTCATTTTGGTGGAAATTAGTTAGCTGTGGCTTCATCGGGTGCCTAGTCAAGGAGACCTCGAATTCGTGTTTTAATTGTTCCAATGGGTCCAAAACTTCGAATTTAGTGGGGTGGCATATTTGGTTTGTCTATATAGAATTCCGAATGAATCCCTATGGTCTATTTGGATAATGGTGACTCATGATGTTTTGTTTCCATTCTTGTATATGATGTCTGATGATTTCTTCATCGCGATCATGTGGCCTTTCACCGCAGTCACGTAGGTGTAATTTTTTAGTGAGTCACATGTGCGTAAAGCCTGACATAATCATGTAGGTCTAAATACCATTGGCATCGCGATCGCGTACTGTCTATCGTAATTGCGCAAGTAAAAAAGTGGGGTTGTCTTATTTCCTCCTTCACGATCATGTGGAGGGTGCCGCGATCATGTAGAACAAAATACCTTGCCAGTATATGATTTCTCAATTATGTGATTTATTCCCCATTGCTCCATTTTTAAACCTTAAAACTTGTAGTATGGCGATTTCAGAGAGGATTTTCAAGATTAATGTCACGACCCAAGGGTACCCCATAGACGTAACATGGCGTACTTGACCCCGAAGGGGTCTAATACAAGCCCTTAGCATATCATAACATAAAGAATTAGAACAATAAGAGTAACAACGCATTTGAGTCCAAAATAAATCTTTATAAAGGAAATCGGAAGTCTATACTTGTCTTAATTAGACATCTATTACAATAGTCCAAATGAAAAGGGACATAGCCCATACAACATAGTTCGAAATGAAATACTAGAAATGAAACTCAAGTGAATCTCCCATCCTCGAATCATGAGGACTCACCACAAGCAAGGAGAAAAGTCGAATCAAAGCTTGAACCAAATGATAACCTCCTTAAGAACCGGATCCTACACTTTGGGAAAAATGAAGAAAATATGGGTTAGTAAAAAAATGCACTAAGTATGATAGTCATGCACAAAATCATGAAAACGTGCTAAAAAGGACGTTTTAGTTGAATGCATGCCATTTACTAGATTAAAGCATCATTTTGACGATAATGGAGGGGCATAAGTCATAAGCATAAACAACTCATAAATCGTCACATCATACTAGGAACATACCATAAATACCCTCAAAGCATACTTGTACAAGGCATGAATAAGATCCCATAATCCCACCATCACTAAGTAAAGCTTCTTGAGTAATCATAGTTCATAATTCATATTTTTGTTCATACTAACTAAAAGGGAGATTAGCCTTAACCGACATAGATCATGTGAGCTTACCATGGAATCCGGTGTCTACCCCACACCGAAAAGGGGTTGTCCTTCTTGCCTAAGGTAGAACCATATTCTTAGCTTAGGTGGATCCACTAGATAACGACCTATGTGGGAACATAGTTATGGGATAGGGAAATTGCTACTAGAAACCCATACTCTACTAAGGTATAAATAAGGTCATGAGATACATACTTTGAGAACCCGAACTCAACTATGGTAGAAGGAACCCATTTGGAAAGTCGGACTCAACTAGTGTAGAAGCTTTCATCTCATATTCATATCCACTCCGTGCTCAGCATTAATTTTCATAGATTACATATTAACTCTTGACTTAAGTGCATATTCATGGAGAAGTGTCTTGACACTCAATCCAACATAATTCATACTAAAGCTCATAGATTCAATAGGTGAGACTAGTCTTCCAACCTTAGAATCACTACATGTGACAAACCTTTCACATCATATCATATTCATCCATAAGTGTGTACAAGAGGATAATCATCCAATCAACACAATAATTAGATCATAATCATATTCACTTTACTCTCAAAGTGATCCAAAATCATATACATAAACCTCATAAACCTCATAAACCTCATAAACCTCATAAACATGCATAATTCTCATGTTTTTCCCTTCAAGGACCATAGATCACATTCAATCAACATATCTAGAATTACAACTTTAGACATGAATGATAACATGATTCAATTACTACAATTACTATAAGCATAATCTCATAATACTCTTCTTTCTACAACTCACCAACACTTTAAGATCCAATTTGGAAAAATAGGGGAATTCATGGATTCTTGGGGAATTCAACATAAAACCATATAAAATCATCAATTTATCCATAATAAATCATAATTCAATCATTAAAAAGAATTTGAAAGGAATCCGTGAGATTGAAGTCAAACCCTAACTTTTGGGAAAATTACTATCTTTGAAATTGAGTTTGGAGGGACTCCATGGATGAAAACTATCCATGGATAAAGGACTACCATACCTTAGTTATGACTCTCCACGGAATTTGAGTAAAAAAGCCTTCTTCTTCTTCAAACCCAAGCTTGATTTTCTTCTTCTTCTTCCTTAGAGTTCTAGAGAGAAGATTTTGGGGAAAATTTTATTTTGATTTGGGATTTAGGAATTGTGAGGAAGATGACTAATTTTAGAGGTCTTAAAACTATATATAGTTAGTCTAAATTAATACAAAATGATGTCACTTAATGTTAACTTACAAAGGAAATCCCCAAATTTCCTCCAAGTGTAACTGCCTGTTGGCAATTACAAGCCTCATCCATGCCTCCACGACCACGATTCGTGGGTGGACTCATGTGGCGTGTTGTCCATCCATGGGTCGAGGTTCAGAGACCTGTTTTGCTAGCTTGACCCATGACCCCTCACTGATGGACCGTGGTTCGACCCACGACCTGTGTTGGTGAAGCGTGGTATGGGTTCACAGGCCTGATTCAGAGGCCTTGTTCCACGACTGCCAACCCACGAGGCGTGGGAGGACCTATGGGGCGTAGGTTTCCCTTGTAAGTCACTGCCCAGGTGATTTCTTGGTTCATTCCTCAAGGACCCATGATTGGTCCTTCGGTTTTGAACCTTAACGTTCTAACACGAAAACACTTCTTTTAAGGTACAGGGAGGTACATTTCAAGGCTCTAACCCTGACGTCAAGCTCTAGTTTAGCCTACTAGTTTCTGGAGTGTTACAATATCTCCCCCTTGGGGACATTGTCCTCGAAGGACGATCTAGACACTTTTTGAAATTAAAGACTCAAACTAGCAACCCAACATGCATGAAACATCAAAATAATGCACAACTCAAAAGGAGGAAACTTCAACTCCATCTAAAACATAGTCAATGCAATACAAGGAAGTAGGAAGTACATCTAACAACCCAATATATATGAACTTCAATATTTCACATATTCATAGGAGGAACTACCTTCTCCAACTAAAATCATGTTCAACACAACATCATGAAGAAAATATGCAATTACACTCAAGAGCATACTAAAGCATGTCCATCTAGTCATCTCATGAAGTCAATTTGGCAACTCATACTAAATGCACAACAACATGAGGAAACATAAATCATGAAAAGTCATTTTCTTACTAAACATGAAATTCTCAACATGCATAACATAAGGAAATCGTGGAAACATACATAATTCACACATGACCTCCAAAACAAGGAAACTCTAGAGAAACTACTTACCTCAAGCTTGAATATGAGTAGAAGGAAAAACATGAGGATATCGGGACTTCATATCGGCCTCGGCCTCCCAAGCACTCTCAACTAGATGATTCTTCCGCAAAACCTTAACGGAAGTTATTTCCTTGTTTCTCAATCTCTTGACTTTCCGGTCTAGGATTTCTACCGGTACCTCTTCATATGAAAGATTTTCGTCAACTCCCAACCCTTCTAGGGGAATAATGGACCCCGGATCTCCAATACACTCTTTAAGCATTGACACATGAAATACCGAGGCCAACTCATTTGGCAAATCCAACTCATAGGCAACTTTCCCAATACGCTTCGAAATTTGATATGGGCCTACATACCGGGGATTAAGTTTCCCTTTCATGTCAAACATCATCACACCATTCATGGGTGAGATTTTCAAATAGACCCAATTATTAACTTAAAATTCTAGGTCCCTTCTTCTCACATCGACATAAGACTTTTGCCGACTTTGGGCCGTTCTCAACCTCTCTCTAATGAGCTAAACATTCTCAATAGCTTCTTAAACCGATTTGGGATCAATAAGAGCAATATCACCTTCCTCAAACCAACCAACCGGAGATCTACATCTCCTACCATACAAGGCTTCAAAAGGAGCCATACCGATACTTGAGTGGTGACTATTATTGTAGGCAAACTCTATTAATGACAAGTGGTCATCCCAATTACCTTTGAATTCTATAACACATGCCCTCAACATGTCCTCAAAAGTCTAAATGGTGTGTTCCCCTTGACTATCCGTTTGAGGGTGAAAAGATATGCTAAACTTTACCTTAGTACCAAGCCCTTTTTGAAATGACTTCCAAAAGTGTGAAGTAAATTGAGTACCCCGATCTGAAATGATGGATAAAGGAATCCCATGCAACTTTACTATCTCACTTATATACAACTTGGCATAGTCTTCCGCCGAATGAGAGACCTTGATGGGAATAAAGTGGGCTGATTTTGTCATCCTATCTATAATGACTCAAATAGAATCATGTTGCCTTCGAGTGCGAGGCAAACCAACAATAAAGTCCATATTCACATCTTCCCACTTCCAAGTAGGAATGAGAATATTTTGTTACAAGCCTCCCGGCCTTTGATGCTCAACCTTAACTAGTTTACAATTAGGACATTTGGCTACAAATCCCACAATATCTCTCTTCATACCATTCCACCGGTAGAATTCCTGTAGATCATGGTACATCTTGGTGGCTACCGGATGAATAGAATACCTATAACTATGAGCCTCATCTAAAATTTGCTCCCTTAACCCATCAACATCTGGAACACATAATCGACCTTGTTACCTAAGTACCCTATCTACCCCTTGGGAGAAAGCCTCTACGGACTTCTTGAGTATCGACTCTTTCAACTCATTTAATAAAGGAGCAAGTTCTTGCTTAGACTTCACATCCTTTACAAAGGATGATTCGGACCCGCTGTGAACCATGACACCACCCTTGGCAGAATCCACTAGTTGAACACCTAACCGAGCCAACCTATGCACCTCATGAACCAACTCTTTCTTTTCATCCTCTACATGAGACACACTACCCATGGACAATCTACTAAGTGCATATTCTACCACATTATCTTTGCATGGGTGATAAAGGACACTCATGTCATAGTCCTTCAAGAGTTCTAACCACCTTCGTTGACGAAGATTCAAGTCCTTTTGACTAAACACATATTGAAGACTTGTGATCGGTGAAATCATCCACATGGATCCCATACAAGTAATGCCTCCATATTTTCAAGGCAAATACTACCGCCGCTAATTCAAGATCATGGGTCGAATAATTCTTCTCATGTAGTTTGAGTTGCCTTGAAGCATAGGCAATCACTTTATCGTTTTACGTGAGGACACATACTAACCCAACTCTAGAGGTGTCACAATATACAGCAACACCATCCGTACCCTCCGGTAAGGTCAATACCGGGGCGGATGTAAGTCTATCTTTCTACTCTTGGAAGCTTTTCTCACAAGCCTCCAACCACTCAAACTTAGCCTTCTTTTGAGTCAAAGCCGTCAACGGAGAAGCAATAGAGGAAAACCCCTCAACAAACCTCCTATAGAAACTGTACAAACCCAAAAAGCTTCTAATATCGGAAGGAGTTAAAGGTCTAGGCCAACTCTTGAACGCATCCGTCTTCTTAGGATCTACCTCAATACCCTTGATTAACGCAATATGACCAAGGAAATCTACGGACCTTAGCCAAAATTCACACTTGCTAAACTTTGCAAAAAGTTGTTGGTCCTTAAGAACATGCAATACAATTCTCAAATGGTGTATATGTTCATTCTCATTCCTTGAATAGATCAAAATATCATCGATAAACATAATCACAAACATATCAAGGTATTGTCTAAACACTCTATTCATCAAATCAATAAATGTCGCCGGGGCATTTGTCAACCCAAATGACATAACCACAAATTCATAGTGACCATACCGGGTCCTAAAGGCCATCTTTGGAATATCAACCCCTCTCATCTGTATTTGGTGATAACCCGAATGAAGATCAATTTAGGAGAAATAGCTAACCCCTTGAAGTTGATCAAATAAGTCATCAATTCTCGGAAGGGGATATTTATTCTTAATGGTCACTTTGTTCAATTGACGATAATCAATACACATGCTAAGAGACTTATCCTTCTTTCTAACAAATAACACCAGACCACCCCATGGAGAGATATTTGGTCGAATAACACCCTTATCTAGCAAGCCTTTTAATTTCTCTTTCAACTCTTTCAACTCTTTCAACTCAGCCGGAGCCATTCTATAAGGAGGAATGGCGATAGGTTGCGTGTCCGGTAAGAGATCAATACCAAAATCTATTTCCCGCTCAGGAGGAATACCGGGTAAATCATAAGGAAAAACTTCCAGAAACTTATTCACTACCGGAACCGACTCTAAAGAAGGGGTTTTGGACTCAACATCCATCACCCTTACAAGATGGAAAATACACCCTTTAGAGATCATTTTCCTAGCTTTAAGGCAAGAAACAAATTGACCTCTAGGGGTAGAATTTTCCCCCTTCCACTCTAAGATAGGCTCATTTGGAAATTGAAACCTAACCACCTGAGTCCTACAATCGATAGAGGCATAACATGCATGTAACCAATCCATATCGAAAATCGCATCAAAGTCTAACATGTCTAACTCTACCAAATCCACCAGGGAAAATTTATGGGACAAGGAAATAGGACAACTTCTATAAAATTTCCTAGCCACCACCAAGTCACCAACTTGGGTAGAGACCGAAAAAGTTTCTACTAAGACTTCGGGGAGTATTTCAAACTTCATGGCCACAAAGGTGTCACAAAAGACCAAAGTAGCACCGGGATCCAACAAGGAATATACATCAATAGAAAATACTTTTAACATACCGGTCACCATATCCGGGGAGCTCTCTTGGTCATCTCGGGATTAAAGAGCATAAAAATGGTTTTGCTTTTGGGCATTGGAGTTTGAACTGCTTGGAGGAGCTTTTTTATCTGCCCTTCCCTTCACTTTCAGCATTGGACAAACTCTCATCTTGTGGCCACTCTTTCCACAACCATAGCACCCATCCGAGCCGACTAGGCACTTGCCTTCATGTTTTCTACCATATTTTTCACAATTAGGCCGAGAAACATAAGAACCACCACTATTACCTCCTTGAGGTTTAGGGTTGGAAACCCTATCCTTGTCGACCCTTGAAGCACTAGAGGAGCCTTTATTGGAAAACCTTTGTTTGAACCTTTGTCGACCTTGTCCATAAAACTTAGCATTGGAAAAATTCCCATCACCAGTTCTATCTCTTTTCACCTCTCTATTCCTTTTCTTGAGTTTTGACTCCTCAATTTGTTGATCATATACCATGAGCCTTGAGATATCCATGTCATGATGGAGCATTGCCATACGATATTCTTCTTCAACCAAGTCGGACACACCTGTCAGAAACCTACTCATCTCATCCCTCAGGTCTGCTACATAGATGGAGCATATTTGGATAGTTTGGTGAATTTCAAGGCATACTCATTCACGCTCATGCGACCTTGCCTAAGTTTAATGAATTCTTCCACCTTAGCTTTCCTCAACTCTTGGGGAAATAATCTATCAAGGAATACCAATTTAAACACTTTCCACTCTATGGGACCCACTTCTACCATCCTATTTCTCTTCCATTGAGTATACCAAACTTGAGCCACACTCTTCAATTGGTAAGCGGCTAACTCCACTTTCTCTATCGAAGTCACTCACATGGCATCAAGTATTTTATAAATATCCTACACAAATTCTTGAGGATCCTCTCCCACTTTGGAACCAAGAAACTTAGGAGGGTTCATTCTTGTAAAATCCCTCAATCTAAAAGCCGCGGAATTCATATTAGGGTTCACATGAGTCCCAACATCTCTATTGCCCTAAGTCATCACTGGTTAAACTTGAGTAATCAAAGCTTGAGCTTGAGTCATCATAACTTGGGCCAACATTTGAAAAGTCGACCTAACCTCCATGTCAGACATAGCCGAAAGATTAATCGGAGCTTGATTAGCTTGAGGAGGAGATTCTTCATTCACATTGTCACCCTCCATTCTTCTTGTGTTAACCCTTCGTGTATTTATTTCCTAAGGACACAAGAAAAGGATTAGGAGAGGGACTTTTATAGAGTTAAAATCTAAGGTACGATTCAAGAATAATGAAATAAATGACATTTTTTAAACATCTTATAGCCTCTCATTCATAGGTGTGGCACGCTTCACACTCATAAATAAAACTCTACTAGACGTGGCTTATGAGACATCATTCTAGAATCCTTCTAAACATTGTGCTCTAATTACCAAGTTTGTCACGACCCAAGGGTACCCCCTAGACATAACATGGAATACTTGACACCGAAAGGGTCTGATACAAGCCCTTAGCATATCATAACATAAAGCATTAGAACAATAAGAGTAAAACCGCATTTAAGTCCAAACGAAATTTTTATAAAGGAAAGCGGAAGTCTAGACTTGTCTCAATTAGCCATCTATTACAATAGTCCAAATGAAAAGGGACAAAGCCCATACAACATAGTATGAAATGAAATACTAGAAATGAAACTCAAGTGAATATCTCATCCTAGAATCATGAGGACTCACCACAAGCAAGGAGAATAGTCGAATATAAGCTTAAACAAAATGATAACCGCCTTAAGAACCGGACCCTACACTTTGGGGAAAATATAGAAAATATGGGTTAGTAAAAAAATGCACTAAGTATGATAGTCATGCACAAAATCATGAAAACATACTAAAAAGGACCTTTTAGTTGAATGCATGTCATTTACTAGTTTAAACCATCATTTTGAAGATAATGGAGGGGCATATATCATAACCATAAACAACTCATATATCATCACATCATCCTAGGAACATACCATAAATACACTCAAAGCATACTTGTACAATGCATGAACAAGATCCCACAATCCCACCCACACTAAGTAAAGCTTCTTGAGTAATCAAAGTTCATAATCTTATTCTTGTTCATACTAACTAAAAGGGAGATTAGCCGTAACTGACATAGACCGTGTGAGCTTACCATGGAATCCGGTGTCTACCCAAAACCGAAAAGGGGTTGTCCTACTTGCCTAAGGTAGAACCATACTCTTAGCTTTAATGGATCCACTAGCTAAAGACCTATGTGGGCACATAGTTATGGGATAATGAGATTGCTACTAGAAACCTGAACTCTACTAAGGTATAAGGTTTCCATCTCATGAGATACATACTTTGGGAACCCGGACTCAAAAATGGTAGAAGGAACCCATTTGGAAAGTCGGACTCAACTAGTGTAGAAGCTTTCATCTCATATTCATATCCACTCGGTGCTAAGCATTAATTCCCATAGATTACATATTAAGTCTTGACTTAAGTGACTATTCATGGAGAAGTGTCTTGACACTCAATCCAACACAACTCATACTAAAGCTCATAGATTCAATAGGTGAGACTAGTCTTCCAACTTTAGAATCAATACATGTGACAAACCTTTCACATTATATCATATTCATCCATAAGTGTGTACACGAGGATAATCATCCAATCAACACAACAATTGGATCATAATCATATTCACTTTACTCTCAAAGTGATCTAAAAGCATATACATAAACCTCATAAACATGCATAACTGTAATGCTTTGCCCTTCAAGGACCATAGATCATATTCAATCAACATATTTAGAATTATTACATTAGACATAAATAATAACATGATTCAATAGCTACAATTACTACAAGCATAATCTCATAATACTCTTCCTTTTACAACTCACCCATACTTTAAGATTCAATTTGGAAAAATTAGGGGATTTCATGGATTCTTGGGGAATTCAACATAAAACCATATAAAATCATAAATTTATCCATACTAAATCATAATTCAATCATTAAAACGAATTTGAAAGGAATCCATGAGATTGAAGTCAAACCCTAACTTTTGGGGAATTTACTATCTTTGAAATTGAGTTTGGAGGGACACCATGGATGAAAACTATCTATGGATGAAGGACTACCATACCTTAGTTATGACTCTCCACGGAATTTGAGTAAAAAAGCCTTCTTCTTCTTCAAACCCAAGCTTGATTTTCTTCTTCTTCTTCCTTAGAGTTCTAGAGAGAAGATTTTGTGGAAAATTTTATTTTGATTTGGGATTTAGGAATTGTGAGGAAGATGACTAATTTTAGAGGTCTTAAAACTATATATAGTTAGTATAAATTAATACAAAACGATGTCACTTAGTGTTAACTTAAAAAGGAAATCCACAAATACCCCCTAAATGTAACTGCCTTTTTGGTAGTTACAGGCTTCATCCGTGCCTCCACGACCATGGTATGTGGGTGGACTTACGTGGAATTGTTTCCATCCATGGATCGAGGTTCAGAGGCCTTTTTTGCAGGCTTAACCCACGACCCTCACTGACAGATTGTGGTTAGACCCACGGCTCGTGCTGGTGAAGTGCGGTCTGGGTTCAAAGGCATGATTTTGAGGCCTTGTTCCATAACTGCCTACCCACGAGGCGTGGGAGGACCTACGGGGGTAGGTATCCCTCATGGGTCACTACCCATGTGCTGTCTTGGTTCATTCCTCAAGGACCCATGGTTGGTCCGTGGATTTTTAACCTTAACGTTCTAAAACAAATACACTTATATTAAGGTACGGAGAGGTACATTCCAAGGCTCTAACCCTAACGTCAAGCTCTAGTTTAGCCTACTAGTTTCCAGAGTGTTACAATTTATCTTTTGAGGGATGTGCCCATCACTGGTGTAGGTGCATTGAATTATATGTCCCATATGGGTCCTGACTGGTTGACGAGCAGCGGGTGTGTTTCATTAGGATAAAAATGCATCATTTTATGACATATGCATTGCATTGCACGTCAATATAATTGATTGGTGTCTATGAGTTTATTGTTATTATTGTCTTTATTGAATTGAAAAACTCGAAGTGGTATTGTTTGAGAGTCTAATGGTGTCTAATGGTGTACCTTATTTGAAGGGCTATTTGTATTGCGTATGTCCTTTGTTTCTTTTAAAATTGTTATATTAGTGTAACACCTCGGAAGTTTGAAAGTTGTAAAGAAGAAAAATGCCAAAAACTTCTCTGAAGCAGTGGTCTACAACTTCTGCCTACGGACTATATGAAGTCCTACGGGCCATAGAGAGTAAACTGTAGAACCCGGAGCTAGGTTTTTGAATTTCAAGAGTTTGACCTACTACTTGACAAGATGAGCCATAGAAATTTAGACGAGCCGTAGGTTGTACTCATATGATGGATTCATAGATTTGAGTTGAGACCTTAGTTTTACCGATGGATTTGTTGGGTCCTAGACCAGCATCGTAGGAAGTGGGAAAATATTTTCAAAATCAAGTCCAGTAACTCTTCTACAATTGACCAGGACAGTCCGTCGAATGGACTATGGACCACAACAAGGTCCCGTAGAAAATTTCTAGAGTTAGTGAAATTTTGAGGGAAAGTTGAGGTCTCTGATTTGGGTCTAACGACCTTAGGAAGCCCTACGGGCCGTAGAAAGGTCTCGTCGAAGTTAGATGGATTTTAAGGTTCTACTAATTATTCTATAATTGACCAGTACAACCCGTAAAATAGTCTACGGATCGTAGGTCAAACTCGTAGTCCTGTCCGATAGTAATTTTTAAGGGATATTAGGGTATTTTCCTATGTGCTTAAAGCCTAAGCTATGTTGTTTTGACCCTCATTCTAAGCCATATAAAATATATTTAGGTTCTTAAACTACCCACTATAAATTTATTCCCCTAATTTCCAAATTCCAACCAAATTCATATCTCCCAACTCTCTCTAAGACTCCCAATGGATTCTACGGTTCTTCAAGTTCCGGCCTCATTTGTTCATCAATTGCTTAGGGCTTCAAGATCAATGTATGTAGGTAGTTCATCAATTGGTTCCATTCACCCATTGAGTCCCCAAGGATTCTCCGATTCTCCAATTCAATTTCCCAAAATTGGTTAACTTGTCATTCAATTCCTCATGGGTTCTATTTGTATGGATCTTAACTATTTGATTTCGATCATATTGTGATTATTTAGTTTCAACTAAATGTTTTCCTATAAATTCCATATGAACCCATGCATTGATCATGATTTTGACTATGAACCCTAATGCATGAATTTGAAGAAAAACTATGAATGATGTTTTCATGAACTTATGCATGATTTATGAAAAAGGATTGTTTATGATCTAGGTTACTTTAAGATGAACATCAATGAAATTGTGAAAGGGTTTTCTCACATATTAATCGATCGTGGATTGGTGAAAGGTTTTCTTACTAAAACTTGATTCAAGATTTAATGAGCTACTCTATGATGATTTGGCTTGGATTAGTATTTGAATTGTACTTTTCCATGTTTGATGATAAATTTATGAAAATGACTATTACATTGGAATTTAACTTAGCACCGAGAGAACTTTGAGGTGGAGGCTCAAATAGGGTAGTCTGTAGTAGCAACCTCTTGTTCCAAACTACTTTCCCCCGTAGGATTGCTTTAAATTGCCTAGCTAGGGGATCCACATATAGCACATGATATGATACAGAGTTCTACCTTGGCAAGTAGAATCCCCCTTGTTGATGTGGGAGTTACATTGGGTTGCATGTTATGGCTCGCACGGTCTATTATCGGTTCAAGCTAATATCCCACAAAATGAACTGAATTACTTTAAAAAGGTGTATTAAGCTTTCCTTATATTTTAAGGTGCATTGACCATGTTAATGATTTACGATTCTTCTTAAATGTTCTTACTATGATTAGTTATGTCGTGCATTTCATGTTTTCAATTATTTCCTCTCATGATCACATTTCATGTTTTATTGCATTTCCCTCATACACAGTACATTCCATGTACTAATGCATACTTGTGCTTACATTGTTTCCTTAATGTAGGATGTGATGATTCCTCTCCCTCCCTTTGGGGCTAGCGAATTGCCTTGAGGACTCAAAGACTTGGTGAGTCCTCATACTTTCAGTATTATGTCACCTTTATTTCTTTCTTATGTCTTTATGTTTCGGATGTTGTACGTGGTGTACGTGTTACGTCCCGAACACACCTTTGATGTAATAGATGGGTTGTCAAGACTATGTTAGACTTCCACTTAAATATCAAACCCTTTACTTCATATGAGATTTCATGCTTTTCTCTATTATATTGTGTATATGCCTGTCATGTGGCTTGTGTAGGGCCTTTCGGGGTATTATACGCCATGACACATCTAGGAGTACTTTGGGTCGTGACAAACATGGTATTCAGAGCACAAGGGTTTAGAAAAAGGTTTTAGGAAGTCTGAGTAGCCACATTGAGTAGAGTCTTGTTCATAAATTTGAAGCGCACCATATTTTATAAATAAGAGTCTACAAAGTGTTTAGGAAAATCTACTTCTTTCATTACTCAAAAGTTGTGCCATAGAATCTATCTCTATAAAGATCTTTCTCCTAAATCATGTTCATTCTTTTCAGGATATGGCCCCTCAAAGAGCTTATGTGAGAAGGAATGGAGGCAACAATAATGTGGAATCTGAGGTTCCTCAAGTTTTGGTTGATCCTTTAGCCGAGCAAGTGACACATGCATAATTCTGAGCCACTTTCCAAGTGTTGGCTCAATACATGACGGCCCAAATGTAGGTGCGGCGGCGGCAAGAATAACAGACTCCACTAGGATGAATCCTCCAGAATTTCATGGGTCTAAGGTTTATGAGGATCCTTCAGAGTTCATTGATGAGGTGTATAAGATAATAGGTATTATGGGATTGACTATGGCTTAAAAGGCGGAATTGGACGCTTATCAACTCAAGGGTGTTGCTAAAGTGTGGTTTGAACAATGAAATAGTGAGAGGGTTGTTGATGTGGGTCCTCTTAATTGGGGGGAATTTAAGGGAGTTTTTCTTGATCGTTTTTTTCCTCTTTAAATGAGAGAAGAGAAACTGCTTGAGTTCATTAACCCCCGACATGGAAATATGAGTATTAAGGAGTATGCTTTGAAGTTTACTCAATTGGCTAAGTATGCTCCAACTATTGTTGCCAACTCTAGGGCAAGGTTGGGTAAGTTTGTATTGGGTCTGTCCGACTTGGTTTTCAAAGAGTGTCGCACCTCCATGTTGATCAAGGAAAAGGACATTTTCAGTTTGATGATACATGCCTAAAAAATTAAAGAGGAAAAGCTCAAGTAAATGGCAAATGAGTCCAAAAGGGCAAGGACCGATGATGGTGACTTTTCTCATTCTAGGTCTGGTGTACAAGGGAGTCCTCAATTCTAGCAAAAGTTTTCCAGTCAAGGTTCCTCTAACGCTCTGGCTTCTAAGTTCAACAAAGATAAGGTGTCTAACCCTATGCCTCAAGGAGGAAATTGGAGTTATGGATCTTGTATTCTCGTTTGTACAAGGTGTAGTAAGAAACATGATGGCAAGTGTTTAGCCAGTACAGATGGTTATTTTGGTTGTAGAAAAAGTGGCCACAAAGTGAAGGATTGTCCATTTCAATCTAGCAAGTCTAAGGATGGTAGAAAAGCTCAACCTAGTTGTAACACCCTGAATTCGAAACAAGGTAAATTGCAGCTTTTGGGGAAATTGCAGGTGTCACCCATGAGGGTCAACCACGCCCCGAGGTTGGACCCACGCCCCGTGGTTGGACCCACGCCACGTGGTTGGACCCACTCCCCGTGGATGGACCCATGCCCTGTGGATGGGTTTCATGGATTGGACATCCTGGACACTATTTTGAGGTAGTGAACCACGGCCAGGACCATGCCCGTGGGTGGGTCCACGATCCGTGGATTGGGAAAGTCGTGTATTGGCCAAAATTTTCTAACCATGATCCACGATTGACCAGGACAAACCGTTGGTCCATCCACAGTCTGTAGGTTATGATCTCGTGGGTCATGTCAGGAAAATTATTTTAGAAACTTAACGGTCTTTTCCGATTTTAATTTAATTGAAGTGTTGTCATTTTGCCTAAGTCTAAAACACCTATATAAGTGATATTAACCCCCAAAATCCCCCAATTAAGTCATTCTCTCAAAATCCCAAAATAATTCCAAAAACTCCTCACAAATATTCTCTCTCTAGAGGTTGGAAGAAGAAATAGGAGATTGAAGCTAGGTCAAGATCAAGTCTCCAATTTTCAAGTCTTTGTGGAGAATTAGACTAATGTATGATGGCTTTTCATCCAAGGGATCCTTCCACCCATGGAGTCCCCTAGAATTCCACAAATTGATGAAGAATTTCCCCAATTGTAGTTAGGGTTTCTTCCATTGTTGTAAGTCATGATGAATGTTGATCCAATTGAGTAGATTATGATTGTTTATGATTGAATCGACAGAATTGCATGTATTTAGGATGATATTACATGTACCCATGCCTATCCTATGATTTTAGGGTTGAATTGATATAGTGGATTGGTGACATGTGAGGGAGACTCTATGGGTTAGACATATACTTATAGGATTGATGAGTTATAACTAGAATTGCTCTACATTGAAGCATATATGATGAATATGATGTTAATTGCTTGAGAATAAAGCATAGATGATGATCATGAGAGGTAGTTCTTTGATAGTAAAGCCTAGACTATGCATTGTTGATTGCAATTGCTATAATGTGGAAGAAATACTTCCTATAATGACTTGATAAGCATGATTGAATGAATGTGAAAGGTTTACTCATATGAATGATTCTAGGTTGAAAGGATTCCTCACATAAAATGAATCTAGACTGAAATTCTTAATGAATGATGAGGCTAGAGGCGATTACCCTTGACCTCCATATGAAAGGATATGAGGCGATTCCCCTACTCCTTAGACTTGAACAAGAGGTGAGTCCCCACGTTCTTACTATGATGAATTGACATGGAAGAAAATAACCATGATCCCCATGAAATGATGTGGAGGGAAATACCTGCATCATGTGATGAGGTTGTGGAGGCGAGTACCCGCAATCTAAAAGTAAGTAAGGCAAGAGAAAAATACCCATTAGCCTTTATGAACTAGGCATAGAGCTGAATCCTCGTGTCTTTAAAAGTAAGTATGACTAATGTGATTATGTATGATGATGATTGCTTGGAGTGTTTGTAGATATTCCTTCCATGGTTTAAGCTTGACTATAGGCGGATAACCTAAGCCTTGGCTAAGGATAAGGAGGGTTGCTTAAGGAAGTGTAACTCTTTTATTATGATGCTTATTATGTATTGATATGATTATGTCTTGTGTCTTCAGTTGACTACGCTTGTGTTTATATTGTTTATGCTAGCTATCATATTTATTACTTGATTATATTAACGCATAATATTGCCTACATTATTATCAAATGTAGGGTCTGGCATTCCCGATTTGAATATTTGTGGCTAGGCTCTAGTTGATTGTGAAGTGAAGCTTTGGTGAATTCTCTTTGTCTTCGAGGATTGGATCACCCCTATCTCTTTCATGTCTTTTTTTTCTTTTGAGACTATTGTATGGGATGCATTCCAAGATTTTACATTCTCTTATGTTCTAGATGGTTCGAGACAATGTCATATTAGACTTTCGCTTGCTTTTATAAAAGACTTTGATTGTATTAGAAAAGTTTTAATTACTGCACCTTCTCTATTACTTTATGTATGATATGCTAAGTGGCTTGTGTGAGGCCTCTCGGGGTCTTATACGCATTTTTACATCTAAGGGATACCCCTCGGTCGTGACAAATTTGGTATTAGAGCACAAGGTTTAGAATGGTTCTAGGATGTCTCAAACCACGTCTAGTAGAGTCTTGTTCATAAATGTGATGCGCGCCACATTTATGAATAACAGGCTATTAGATATTTAGGAAATTCCACTTCTTCACTTATTTAAATCATGCCATGGAGTTTAACTCTATAAGTCTTTTTCCTAATCCGTGCCCGATGGTTTTCAGGAAATGACCACTTGAAGGGCTAATGCTAGAAGGTTGGAGGAAGGCAATGTTGAGCAAGAGGTTCCTCATCAAGCTCATCCTCAAGCTCCAACTGATCCATTGAATGAGAACGTGACTAATGTAGAATTTAGATCGTCATTCCAAGTGTTAGCTCAAGCCATGACGGCACAAGCTAAAAGAGATATGGTAGCCCCCGTGAACCAAGTATAGGTACGGCGGTGGCAAGAGTGAGAGATTTCACAAGAATGAACCCTCCCAAATTTTATGGCTCCAAACTTGAGGAAGACCCATAAGAGCTTACCGATGAAGTTTATAGGTGTTTTCTATCATGGGTGTGACTTCGGTAGAGAAGGAGGAACTAGCTGTGTACCAACTCAAAAGGGTTGATCATATTTGGTTTAATTAGTGAAGGAGACTAGGCCAGTGGAAGTGGGTCTCATAAAATGGGAAAGGTTCAAAAGTGTTCTCCTAGATCGATTCTTCCCTCTAGAGATGAGAGAGGCCAAGGTACTTGAGTTCATCAACATTAGGCAAGGAAATATGAGTGGAAGGGAGTACGCTTTGAGGTTCACTCAACTATCCAAATATGATCCTTCCATTGTGGCAGATCGTAGGGCCAAGATGAGTAAGTTTGTGTCGGGAGTGTCCAACATGGAGGTCAAAGAGTGCCGCACCGCTATGCTTGTTCATGACATGGATATCTCTCGCCTTATGGTGCATGCCCAAAAAATTGCGAAAGAAAATCTCAAGGAAAGATATAGGGAGGTAAAAAGGGCTAGAGTGGATGATGGCAACTTTGAATATGCTAGGTCCGGAGGACGGGGTCGTTCTAGACTCCAGCAGAGGTACTCCGGGCAAGGTTTTACAAATGCTCCTTTGAAGCCAATAAATGAGAGGGTGTCTAACCCTAAACCCCAAGGAGATGGTGGTAAATCCTTAATGCCTACTTGTGCTAAATGTGGGAGAAACCATGAAGGGAAGTGTCTAGCAGGCTCTAATGCTTGTTTCGGGTGTGGTAAAATGGATCATAAAATAAGGGATTGTCCTTCATTCATTATAAATGAGGGAGACACTTGTCGTAGAGCTCAACCCTACCCTTTATCTGGACCAAGTGGCTCGAGTGGAAATGCTCCTAAGCAAAACCGTTTTCATATAGATGTATATGCTTTACTTGATTTGGGTTCTACTTTGTCATTTGTGACTCCTTTTATAGCTATGAGATTTGATGTGCTCCCCAAAGTGTTTCTACCCCCGTTTGTGATTTTGTTATGGCTAAAAGAGTCTATAGGATATGTCCCGTTTCCTTATCCCGTAGAGTCACTCTAATAGATTTGTTAAAACATTATATGATTGAATTTGATGTAATCTTGGGTATGGATTAGTTGCATTCTTGTTATGCCACCATTGATTGTAGGATTAGAGTGGTCAAATTTCAGTTTCCAAATGAGCCTATCCTTGAGTAGAAGGGGTGAATTCTATGCCTAGAGGTCAATTTGTTTCTTACCTAAAAGCTAGGAAAATGATTTCGAAGGGTTGTGTCTATCATAAAGTGAGGGTGAGGGATGTGGAGTCAGAAACTCCTACTCTTGAGTCGATCCCTATTGTAAAAGAGTTCCCGAAAGTTTTTCCGGACGATTTACCCGGTGTTCCTCCCGAAAGGGAAATAGACTTTGGGATTGACCTTCTCCCCGACACCCAACCTATCTCTATTCCTCTTTATAGAATGGCTCTGATGAAACTTAAGGAGTTGAAGGATCAGTTAAAGGACTTATTGGATAAGGGTTTCATTAGACCAGGTATCTCTCTATGGGGTGCTCCAGTGTTGTTTGTTAAGAAGAAAGATGGTTCTGAATGTGTATTGATTACCGCCAATTCAAAAAAGTGACCATTGATTAACGTTTCAAGGACACTTCTTCAAACTCTAAGTGTCAATGATCGCTAGTCCGTATAAAACTCAACTAAATGAGTTGGGGTCGAATCACACAGCGAGGGGTACGTGTTTAAAACTCAATAGAAAAGTGTGAACATGGTCAAATCAGTCATAGGAATAGAAATTATCGAATAAAGACATTATTCAAATAAAGGGGGTGACACGAATGTCAAATGGTAGGTTTTGGTTTGAAATTATCAACTACAAACAGTGATAAACAATACGAAATAATAATAATGAGACAGGTTCTTGGGATGTGATTCGATTATAGGCTAAAATAGACAAATGGGTAATTGCAACTATTAGAAAATAGCTAACTATTAGTGAGTAAGTTAGACTATAGAGGAGGTAAACTTTCTCTCAAACAATTTACCCCGAATCAAGTCGATCTCTCTCGAACATCAACAAGCATGCAAAATAAGAACAACCCACACCTTAGTCCATTCACTCTCTCGAGCTGAATGTGTGGAATTGGATTTAGGATTCACTCTCTTGGGCTGAACCCATGGCAACCCAATACCCACAAACCATCAATCAATAATCTTAGTTTCAAAATCTCTCTCTCTCTCGAGCCAAAAACACAAAGGTAGAACTGCATTTGCAACTACAATTCTTAAATTAAACCACAATTAATGATTTAACTCACATCTAAACAGCATCTAAACTAACAATTAGCAATACTCATAAACTATATCAGCTCATAATCATACCCCAAGAATTGGGGTTTTAGCTAGACATCATAAAAAGATAAAAATCGTTACCAAATTGAATTTACATCAACTGGGTAAGATTGATTTTGTCTTCATAATGGTCCAATTCGAAGATTCTCAAAGGCCCACTTCCAATTTCTCAAAAGAGAAAAACTTCAATTCTTCAAAGCTAAGGAAAACTTGTCTCACAGTTCAAAAGTTAATAATAGACTCCAAATTTTGATTTTAGTTACTGATTAGATACTAAAATAAATGTTCAAAAATGTATATATAGTCGCCAAAAATGTGATGCGAAGAGTAACTCGGTGAAGTAAGCCGGGATCGCCGAACCACTAGGCGATCCTCCCTTTGGTTATTTCCACCCCCCTTCTGCCTTGGCCTTCAGCATCCTCAAGGTCTGTAACTTTGGGCGATCCAACACAGTATCGCGGAACCACTCGGCGATCAACCAACTGCTCATTTCTCTCGCCAACTTAATTCTTTCCTTCAGGGCTTAGCACACTGGAACTTTAGGCGGTCAAGTAGCCATTCGGTGACTCGCCAAGTGGACTTGGCAATCACGAGGCTTGGATTTCTTCATTCTTTCAGCTCGCTTCATTCCTTTTTGCAAATCAGTGTCCTTGCTTTGTTCCCCAATCCGTGTACCTGGAAATCAAGAGTTTTACATCAGTTATTGGCACAAAATAAGCATTTGATGACACTAAATCTATATAAATAAAGCTCTAAATGAGTCCAAATCTTGGACTCATCAACACCCCCAACTTAGAGTTTTGCTTGTCCTCAAGTAAAACTCAAGTTCAGCAGTTCAAAAAGGATGTCTCAAACAGTGCTACAAAAGACTCAATCGTGAATTCACACAACAAGACTCAACTTACTCATGCAAGGATCAATTGTGCACTCAAAGATTCAAGTTGTGACTCACCATTATCAAAGATTCTGAGGGTCACAATACTTCCTTCAAATGTAAGTTCAAGCTCAACAAAGGTACTCAAATGCCCTCACACAAAGATAATTCCATATTCATACACAATGGTTCAACATTTTATAGTTCTGAAATCACAAACAACTCTCACACTCACAAAGATGAACACATGCATGACTTCACCCATAGGTTTGCCCTTATTTTCAAATCAACATTCGATTTAGCTCACTCAAGATCAAAAAGGTTTTTTCAAGGCTTATAACGGGGTTGAATGTAAAGGTATGGTCATTTAGCCTCATTGGTTGCTATCCTCATGAAATGTGGTATGAACATCAGCTTTTTTCCTTTTATTCAACATTCTCATTAATGCTTAAAATTCACCCCATTATTCATTTCTCAAGGAATATCGGACACCCCATTTCTTTTGTAACTTTCACAACTTTATTCCATAACTTTTTCATTATTTTTCTTCTTCATTATTCTTTTCTCTTTTTTTGTATGGAGCGGTTCCATATTTTCAAAACCATGGATCAAATGGGGACTTCTTTACACTTATTGATTTACCTTCTCCTTTCACCACACCCCCAACATAGGCTTTTGGCCTAAGTTATCTATTCAAACAAACCACACTTCATGAGGATTATGGGTGAATGGATAAAGAGAGGTTACAATTGCATCAAGTTTCTTCCAAGAAAAGGATAAGGCTCAAAAAGGGAGTCCAGGCAAGGTTCACACACTCACAAGGTTTGCCACAAAATAGGTATATTGTCAAATTGTTTCACTCTTCAAAGAAGTTGCCTAAGATCATTTCAAGAGCTTGATTTACTTAGTCAACCGTACCAATGGGGCAAATTCTAGGTGTCATCACACAAGGTTCACGGTAAGCTTATCACACAAGGCATTGGCACCAATATCAAACAACACTCCACACTTTCGCTAGTGTGCAATGTTCATCACAAGGGGCTCATTCGATACGCGGCTAGTCATCAAGAGATGCAAAAAGTTCACATATTATCTATGCAACTTCATCTGGCCTCATCGTAGGAGAACATTCATTTTTGTTCCATTAAGAGCACTATTCAATTCATCAGTATTGATCAAAACTGATACTCAAATTTGCACAAGAACAACCATAATTAAATACAACAAGAGGTGGCAAAAAATTTCAGAAGGGTCCAAAAACCATTTGTAATTAAAACAAGGAGCCATAAGCTTAAGCATCCACCAAACAGTATCAAAACACAATTTACAACACAAAAACCCAATATATAAACAAAAATGATAATCACAAGAGGTAGGTATGAAAATACCTCACCCCCACCACCAATAAAAAGTGATTTGTCCTCAAATGCACAAAATATTAAAAAGTCAATAAAAATGACAAAGAGGGAGGTAAGGGAGGGTCTTGTCTACAGAGTCACTCCATCTGTCGGGGCATCAGTTCCCGGTGCAACATCAGCACTACTCATTCCACTAGGGCCTGCCATGGACGTCTCTGTCAACGATGTCTGAATCACCGACTATACAATCGTCTCCTCCAGATCTGGCAGGTCTCCATAGATGGTCTCCTCTGGTACCTCAATCTGCTCATTGTCGGTATCAGCCTCTGACTCATCAACTGCCACATCATCCATCTACACATCTCCATTGGTGGTCGGAGGAATCTCAGACGTAGCCGGGGCATCCACATCATCTGCTACCTCCAATAGTGAAGT
The DNA here is from genome assembly GCF_900185275.1 of Solanum verrucosum. Taxonomy (NCBI): domain Eukaryota; kingdom Viridiplantae; phylum Streptophyta; class Magnoliopsida; order Solanales; family Solanaceae; genus Solanum; species Solanum verrucosum. The sequence goes on along the minus strand of NW_026019999.1, from coordinate 287,776 downwards.
GAAGTCAGTAGACTTCAAGTAGTCCACATCCTTCCTTAGTCAAGATTGGAAAGGGAAGGGACGTTTGGCATTGTTTGGCCCTCATGGCCATCCCATGCTCAATAATAAGTCCCAAGTTGAGTTGTTTCTTTTTTATGATCGATCCGAGACAAGCTGCCTTTGCATGACGGAGAATGAACTCATTCTGTGAATGCATGATGGAGATGCTGATGAATCTGAACCAATACCGTGCAACTACATTTAAGTCCTTCTTCTCTATCTGGGCTCCAGCCTCTATCCACCTCGGGGTGGTATCAAAAATAAGGGGAGCAAGCCAGCCCTTTAGGTCATCCAGGGATTGGGCTGTCGCCAAACCCTCATACTCATGCTCAAACCGTGTGGCTCTGTTGAGCGCAGCATTTATGTGGTCGTTGTTGCACCCCACTTCTTTACCCCGGACCATTACGGACTTCACTGTCATAAAGGCATTGCCTTCTTCTTTCCCTGAGGCACTAGATCATTATGATCAGAATAGAACTCACAGACCCTGATGGGAATATATGGGCCTCGAGGCCAAGTGAAAATATCAAATCTATGATACCGGAGTGTGTCCCACACTAGAGGGTATATGCCCTCTAAACCCTCTATAGAAAGCATTTTCTCCTCAAGAATTGTCCTCAATCCCTCGGCTTTAAGTCTATTGAGTAGCCTAGGAGGAGGACCTTGTACTGGTGGGGCTGGAACCACAGTCGGTGTCGTAGTTGGCACATATCAATTGTAGGAGGGGTGGCCTCTGGAACTCTTGATGAATCTGGGCGAGACATATCACGAATCTCTACCTGCCGGGACTATAAAGGTTGGTCGTCATCCGGCTCAGAAAATGCAGCTTGGGAGTCAAAGGACTCTCCCTCGCTACCGGAGTTGTGCTCTGGGACCTCAGATAAGGGCTTATTTCCCTTGCTTTTTCCTCCCTTTGCAGGTTCCTTCCTTCCCTTTTTAGAAGGGGTACCTGACCCCTCATTGATGACTATGCCTAGTGCTCTTTTGCGGGGCGACATGTCTAAGTTGGTTCTAGCCATATCTGCAAAAACATCAAAGAGAGTTATAAACATTTCAAGAAAAATCACAGAAATCATGCTGCCGACAAACTCACTGAACCGATCGACGAGTCACTGAATAGCTTTGGCGAGCTTGATCAGGCTCGTCAAAAAGATTGGCTTATAATTTTTTCAGAAAAATGGCTTGTCGGTTATGGGAAGGCCCACTCGGTAAATCGATGACATCATTCAGCGAGCACAGATTAGCGCGCCAAAAATTACAGGGAATTTTAGGGGTTAGGGGCACAGAAAGGGCTACCAAACAAGACATTTGGTGAGTCACCCAGTGCACTTGGCGAACTCAAGCTTCTCACCGAAAGTTCCAAAAGCACAAAATTAAAGGCGATCTGGGGGAACTTTGGTGAACCGCTGAGTGGTTCAGCGAGCTTGACCCAGCTCGCCAAACTGCCCAACGTGCCATTTTCAACCCCAACTTCCAAAATCAACCCCGCATCCCCCGAAAACAAAATCAAACCATATGCTTGTTCAATTAATCCTAGACCCATGCCACTGGGGTACTCAGACTTTCCCCGGTTTGGCCAAAATTGATCATTTGACGACTTAAGCCCTTAAGAATGATGTCAAACACTCCATCATTGGGCAAAGCACGTCATTTAGCATAAATATGGGTTACTCGAACTTCACCTGACTAGACCAAACAACAATTAAGAACAACCGAATAATTTAGATCAATTTTAAAGCACGAAATTCGAGAAATCAACAACTTAGGCAATTTAGGCATGATATCAAATTTAAAACAGGCAAACAAGCACACTTATACGAATTCAGAGAGGCCCAGCACACATCATTAAGAACAATACAACTGCAAATGAGTATAAACGTTAAATACGAGTTTGGGGTTCGGAAAACCAACATTTAATGCTGAATATGAGAATTTCAAAAGCTAGGTGGAAAAGTGTCCAACTCCGAACACAGATTCAACGACTAGAAAGCGGTAAAATTGCAAAAATATCAAAAATATAGTGTGGATGTGATTTTTTGAAGTTAAAAAGTGAGGGAATGTGAAAGACTTTGAACTTTTAAACCTTTGGCCTTTCAAAATTGTCCAATTCATGCCCTTTCGGCTATATTAGTCGACCTCGCCGAACCACTCGGCAACACGCTGAGTGGTCACTTACCTCGTCGAGTTTTACAGGACCTCCAGTTGAAGTGGGGGTCCAAATGACGAACAAAGTCGCAATCGCCAACCTGTTCGGCATGTCGTTTACTTGTCCATGGGCCCGCCGAATTTTACAGACTCCAACTTTTTAATTTCATGAGTCCAATGGCAGTCCAAGTCAGGCTCGCCGACCACTTTGGCGAGTCACCGACTGAACATTTTGCTCGCCAACCTGCACTTTTAAAAACATATTCCACATTTTTATCTGCACAATAAACACACGTTATTCCAAAACCAAAAATAAAGCAATAAAAACTTGGGTTGCCTCCCAAGAAGCGCCTTAGTTAACGTCGTGGCACGACGCAAGTCCTCGCTCAAACCTCATTCTTGGGGTCTCCATAGTGTCACTAGGAAACCCCCTTTGTTTTCTCGGGTTTAAATGGGAAGAAATTTGACCCATTTGGATCTCCAACTATTTGATAGAGACGGAATGAGAAGTAACCATCTAGTTAAGGGTTGATACATCTTCCTTCATCTCTTTCAAAATTTATCGGATCCCTCAACCTTATTGAAAATACGAGAGAGAATATCCTCAGACCGGCCACCCTCAGAATCTTTGGGCTTTTGGTGCTCGTGGGGAGGAACATATCTATCCTTCTCCCCATATCTTTCCTTCCAAGTGGGGTTACAATTCCTCCACTCTCTATCAGGATTTCTCCAGCCTTCGTCCCTGTTCCAACCTATGTTACCACCCTACCTTGGGTAGTTAGAATGATAACCTCCTCCATGGTTGGCTAGGAAGTTCACTTCCTCATTGTACAATTCTTCAAACTTGGCCTCATCGTGGTTTACACACCCCGCACCCAAAGCATTGACACTTCTAGCACCAACTCCTATGACATTTTTGGATAGGATGTCAAGTTGGGTCATCATCTTTGCCATGTTTTAGTCCCTCTCTTGGTCTTTCTCAAGCTGCTCCTTGGTCAATTTAAAAGTGAGAGGGGAGACCTGATCTTCGCGGTGAGCCCGATTAATTTTGGTCATATCATCCAAAAGTTGGGCTGCTATAATGTAAGGTTGTTGCATCAAACCTCCCAGAGAAAGTTGTTCAGCTACGCCCTTGTTCACCGAATCAAGGCTTCGGTAAAAATATTGCAGCAAAACGTTGTCGGGCAAACCATGAGTTGGGCATTGCAACACCAAATTCTTAAATCTTAGCCAAGTCTCATGAATTGGCTCACCCTCAAAATGCTTGAAGCTTTGGATGCTGTCCCAAAGTGTCATCATCTTTGAAGGAGGGAAAATCGCACTTGAAATGTGGTAACAAGCTCTTCCCACGGATGGAGTGTCTTGACAATTCATCCAACCACTTGCATGCTTCTCCCATTACAGAAAATAGGAACAACCTCTACCGGACTGACTCATGGGATATGCTCTTGAAGGAGAACGGCCCGCAAACATCCACAAAGTTTCTTATATGCTCATGGGGATCCTCATGAGCCAACCCACCACACAACCCTTTCAATTGTAAAAGCTGCAACATCGTACCTATAATGTGGAACAAAGTGTTCCCTTCAACACCAACATACAAACCAAAACTAAAAATAAGTAGATTCAACTATGACTAAAAAGAAGAAAATTCAACTTCATCAAAAGAATCTTAACCAAAACCACTCCCCGGCAGCGACGCCATTTTGATTAATGTTACAAGGACACTTCTTCCAATTCTAAGTGTCAACGATCGCTAGTCAGTATAAAACCCAACTAAATGAGTTGGGGTGGAATCCCACATGGAGTGGCAAGTGTTTAAGATTCAATAGGAGAGTGTGAACATGGTTAAATCAGTCATAGGAATAGAAATTATCAAATAAAAACATTATTCAAATCAGGGGGTGAGACAAATGTCAAATGGGGGGTTTTTGTCACGCCCCAACTCGAGGGGCGCAACTGGCTCCTAATGCCAAAACTCAGGCCCGAGCCGACCCTGCTGAACCATTTGCTACTAGCGCATGGCAGCCACACGCAATCAAGAAATCAAACAAGTATATCTCGGCTTAAAACTAAGCCATCGGCCGGCAAGGCCCCTGTCAACTGATCTATAAAAGAAACAGCTACTCCCAGGAGATCATATAAATAAATAGTCAACTAGCACAGAAGTCCTGATTGGGCCGTCGAGGCCACCATGATATTTATACCAAAACTAAAAGCAGGTATATATCAATACAATACATCAAACAGCTCACAAGCTTCCGCAAACCAACAATATAGGCCAGCATGGCCATAACGTAGCTATAAACCCCACACACTAGTCTGCAAGCCTCTAAGAGTAGTAAAGATTGGTGGGACAAGGCCCCAGCCTACCCATAAAGATATATACAACAAAAGTAACAAACCTCCTAACTCTGGCAGCTCCGGAGGAAAGGGGCTAGCCAACCGGATAAAAGTCAATCCTGCTACTGAGGAGGTCTACTCAGTCGTCTGTCAGGACCTGCATGCATGAATGCAGCGCCCCCAAGGCCATGGGGCGTTAGTACAAAATAATGTACAGAGTATGAAAGGCAATAGACTATGATGAGGTATCCTGGTATACTAGAATAATCCAATAAATAAATCAAGGCTAAGATAAGTGTATTGATCTGCTCCTAAATCTAAACTTATCAAAACTAATAAAACAACAACCTAACCAACCCCCCATAAGCTCGGCAGGTACAAACAGCACACAAGACAACCTACTCAGGCCCCCACAAGCCCGGAAGGTGCCAATCAACCTATATACCCCTATCAGTAGTCCCCTAGCCCCTTAGGCAGTCACATAGCCCTCTTAGGCATTAATATAGCCCTGTAGGTAGCACATAGCTCTTTTAGGCATCAACGTAGCTTATAGACAACTCATAGCCCTCTTAGGCAACAGCATGGCTCTGTAGGAAGCACATAGCCTTCTTAAGGCGTCAATATAGCCCTGTAGGCAACTCATAGCCCTGTTAGGCATCCATATAGCCCTGTAGGCAGAACATAGCCCTTCTAGGCATAGATCACATTCCTGTAGCTAACCACAATAGTCCCAACGGCAATAATAACAATCCAACCGCTAAAAGCGAGCAATTTAGTTATAAGCAACCTATACAAATATCCTCTAAGTCGTGTCCAACATAGGGACGCTACTAACTGAATAAGAATCCCGACAAGGAGGGATTATATCAACTCGAGCAGCCAACAATCAACAATCACAGCTACAAGTATATCAAGGATAACAACCCAAATACATTGTTTCTAAGCTTTAAGGAAACATGTCGTAAGTAGGGAATAGCCTTACATACCTTTTTCGCTAAATTCACGTGGCCTAATGACTTTTACTCAATACTCCCTCGATACTACAACAAGGTAGGACCATAATCAACACACAAAAATAAAAGATACCATGACAATACAATAACATATATGTATTTCCGTCGCAAATTGCTATTTGCTGCTTATAAATATGTGGGATTGACATTGGTGTCATCATGACTATAATTTTTGGTTCATGAGGGAAATGTAATTCCAAATTGAATAAGCATGTCACTAGAATATTTTTGTTCCTATTACCTGCTTATAAAGCATTGAATCAGTCTTATAATTATCTTCATATGTTGGACTTGTTGCCAATGTCTATATGCCTTTAAAATAACTTTAGCTTTAACCACAATATTTGTAGTAGAATCTATCTCTGTTGCTTCTGCATAAAAAAATTCCCTCAAAATATGTCACAACCAACTACACCCTACAACCTAGATGTGACCGACACTTAGGACCACAAATATCCCAAATGGACTCTTGGTACTAGCATACAGTTATTGAATAACTGGACATTTTTATATAATGCAAGTGGAAGGTGAAACATAACTAACGAGATCCTTATATTTAAGGCATAATGAAACAACTACAAATCCATGGAAGATTATTAAATTACCTTTGTTAGAATATAATCCTAAATTGATTAAAATAAAATAAATATGCAAGGACATAGCCCCCGACTAGATTCAAAATGATTATTGTCTGAGGTAAAGATCTAACTACTGATTACTTCATGAAGTCACCGAATGAGGACTCACCAATTGCGGATTGAAAGTATGATACTTTGCTCAAAATCATCTTTCAAATAATCTTTACTAAAATTAAAATTTATATCATGCTAATTTGATGCTTGAAAAATCATAAATTTTAGAGAAACAATGAGCTTTATAAACCAAGTAAGTAAATCTAGAACATAAGCATATAATAGAATTGCATAAATTGACGAAAACCCTAACTTGGATTTTAGGAATTTTGTAGTAATCTTTGAAAGAAAATAAAACTTTGACACGTTATCCCATCAAGACAGGTAAAGACTTTTAAGATATAGAGATGTGGCCCTAAAAGAACTACACTATACATGAAAACTAAAAAAAAAACATAAAAGATAGTAATTTTAGGGTTCTATTGTAACAACAATCATAGTCATTTTGTGATTTTTCACCTCTATTGTGCCTGACCCTCCCCATAGCTTAAGTTATCTATTAATACATGTGGGAATCAGTGACACAATTATCTAGGTTACCAGATATGTTTCAGCTAAGGTTTTTAGTTTTAGAAGTTTGAAACTTGGAAAATTTGATCAAAGTCAATATTTGAGGATAACGAGGTGTGTTCGAATTTTGTTGATTCTAATATGTTGTATGGATGGAACGAATTCTATGGAACTCGAAAGTGATTTAAATTTTTTGGTGGAATTCTTGTGTTCATGAAATTTGGAGTTGCCTACAGTCATCGTTTTATCAAAATGATCTCCAACGAGTGATTTAGTAATTTCAATAGGTCAAAAATATGTACTACGATCAATTTAACTATTCGTTTGTGTGAACGAAGTTCCAAATAAATATTAAGGGTCCATTCTAAAAAATTGTGTATTTTGTTCTTAAAAACTTTGTCATTTGATGTATGTTCGCAATTGTGAAGGTGATTCACAATTGTAATGTTTGAGGTTTTCTATGAATCTTTCAATTTCAATAGTATTTGTTCGCGATTGTGAGGTTCGAATATTATGTCCTTAAGCTCGGAAAGAATCTATCAATTTCAAAATCAAAGGGTGGTCAGTTAGCAGTCTAATGAAAGACCAAAGTCTCACATTGCAATATCAGGTTAGGACCTTACAGTTTTAAATTAAGACATTTTATTTGTAATTGTGATGGTACTTAGGATTTTTAGTGAAATATTCCTTTACGCGAGTTTATTTGTTCAAACTCCATTTTTTTTTTTTGGGAGATTTTGAGCTTGGTTTAGGGTGCTTTTTAAAGCTACTTGAAGGTGTTGTCATGGTGCAACATTCAAGCTCTACTTGACACTTCCTATTGATTAGTTTATTATGCCATCATTCAAATTGTGTATGAACATGGGATTTTGGAATTTTTCAAGTAAGTCAATAAATCATAATTTGGTTATTTTAAGGTCGATTTGAACTCCATTTTCAATAAAAAATTTATTCGAATTCCTTTATTTTACAAATCAAAATCTATGGTCACGGTGACACCTACCTCAACACTTATGTAGGCATGATAATCCTTCCCAAAATACATACAAACATAAATTAAATGCGAAAGTAATTAAATAGTAACATAAATAATTCTCTAAAGCTTGAATCTTTCATAATAATGCAAGATATTAAAACATAACTATCTCATGACTCTGTCTCCCTCTTAGAAGATCTTTCTAAAATAAAACAAATTACAATCTATAATAAATTCAATTGTTTAACAACTATAAAGACATACTTGAAATGTAGAGAAAGATTGGTCAAGTCCTAAGACATAGGGAGCTCCTCATAACTCTAAATAAAATATCCTCTCAAATAAGTAAGGATATATATGGATAGCTAGTGTTAGGATCTTATCAGAAAAGATGTAGCAAGAGGAGTATAAGTAAAAACCAAGCATACATAGTAGGTATCATAGGCCAACCGAGCAAGAGTAATAACTATAAAATGCATAGAATATTATAAATCATGCACTTTGAAAATGTCCTAGTAGTTCAGTATAAGACAGTCACTAAGAAGCTAAATGAGGCATAACAGTAATAATAAGATGGTGCAGGTTACTTGAATGCAATGTCCAATGATTCTATCTGTGTACCTTCTCTACTCAGAATACACTGAGAGATGGGATCCATAGGGGACTAGTGGGGTCCATATACCTTACAAACTACTCCCTCCGTCCACAATTGTTTGGCAGGTATACTAAAATTAGATGTCCAAGATTAATTGTCAATTTAAACAATCAAGAAATAATTAGTCGTTTTTTTCCAATTCTGCCATTAATGATAGTGTAGTTCAATTGAAAAGTTATGTGGACTTTTGGTATTCTTGGTATAGTAGGGTTATATTAGTCAAATTACATCTTATATTAAATTTTCCTTGAGGGGTGTGCATGACCTTACCCTGACAAACAATTGTGGACGGAGGGAGTATTTTCCTTGAAAATGCAAACTAGATATTTGTCCTTGATATCATCAATAATTAATCACCCGAATCTATTTCCCTCGTGCATGCATATTTATCTTCAAAAACGTTATCTCTATTAGTACCAATATTATGATTAGTGAGAATGAATGAGTATGCATGGTCACACAAATAAAATAAGTTTCAAATACAACAATAATATAAGAATGCATATCTTAGCACAAATAGCAAGGGCTACAAGTCTACTCAAGCAATTGATTTACTTTTATAAATTAATGTGGAGGGCCACATGTGATCAATTAAGCAGATTGGTATTCTAAGCGAACCCATAGTCTAATAAATCTCTATTAAACTATCAAATAGATCTCTTTTTATAATTGTGCCCATCTGTTCATATTAATCTCCTTGAATGAGCAGATGCAATGAAAGAGAGTACATAACATTTATAAAACTTCAGATTGGTGCGCTTTGGTAAAATGATCCTATCATTTTACTGTGGACTTAGATTTATGAATGATTGGCGATGTTGAAAAAAAGACTAAAAAGTATGGGGTGCACTATAGGACACATAACTATATATATTATAGGATATATAATTATTTGAAGTTGACCTAAGTAAAAATTTATAGCAAAACTCAATCGGTAAAGAAGATTTCAACTCAACTTTGTGCTACAGGATTCTTATTACCTTAATTAATCTCTAAAGATATTCTCATACTAAATAATTGACCTCAACACATATGTACAATTATAAATCATTAGGTTCAAGTCAATATGCATTTAGAGAATGACTTGGATTTTTTCTTAGAAGTTGTGGGGTGTTAAGAAATAACTTAAGTAGAAAGCATAAGAACTTCTTCTTGTCCTCCATCTTGATGCTCCATTGATATTGTCTTGTCCCGAGACTACTGTAACACCCCAAAAATATCTAGCTCAGAACAAACCAGGAAGACTACAGAAAACATACTCAAGTCTGTAGATGTTGTGTTTACGGGCACCACCTACGGGCCGTAGAAGGGAGTACGAGCTATAGATGGGTCCCTTAGATAAAGCTTCAGAAATTAGGAAAATTGGATCAGTGTCTACGAGTCAAGTTATGGATCATGGAGATTTTTACAGGTCATAGACATGAATCGTAGAACAACTTAAAAAATTTAGAAATTGGACTTGAATAGGAAGAGAATGGTTTACAAGTCATAGTTAGGACTACGGTCTGTAGAATGTGGTCACATAGATCAGACCTAAAAGAATGTGTATTTTAGTATATTGTTTTCAAGAAATGGACATCACAAATCATTATACACTACAAATCATATAAGGATTTAGGATTCGTAGAATGGTCTCGTGGTTTGAAAGATCAGAAACCTAGAAATTTAAATTGTCTTCTACAAATAGGCTTCAACATTCCATAAGTTGAACTACAGTCCATAGATGGCCTCTGACAGTTTGTAATGACGGTCAGTTTGGTCTTTTCCCATTCTTAAAATCCTATAATATGTTTTTTGGCCTAATTATAAGTGGGATTAATTGATTCCTAGTGAACCTAACATCTCATTCTCTCCTTACTCTCCCCAAATCAGGTTCCTTCTCTCTAAAGTTTTCTCTCAAGGCAAGAATAAAGAATCCAAGATTCAAGCTTCCCCTCCAATATTCAATCTAGGGTTCCTACTCCAAGTATGTGAGATTTCATCAATGGGTATCCCTTCACCCATTGAGTCCCTAGAAAACCCCAATTCTATAAGTTTACGGTTTCTCCAATCCTAGGGTTTCTATGATATTCATGGATTCTTGATGAATTTCAATTTTTCTTCATGAATAGCCTCCAATTGCATGATCTTAATTATAATTCCACATTTTCAATTGTATTTTCATTAACCCATAGTATACAATTAGTTTCATGATTTAGAATTATGCTATTCTAGATTTATCTAATATCATGATTTAGATGCTTTCAGATAAAATATCTTTCACATTATATTCAGTTATCAATAATTTATGAGATACTCAATACTTATCAATTATAAGTATGATTTTGTATTATCAAATTACTACTATTTCCATTTTATATGTATGTTTTCGTTGGGAGTAATACTTAGCATAGAGCAGATTTCGAAATAAAGGATTTCGGTCAGCGTCTGTGGACCCTTAGTAGCAATCCCTAATTCCTAGAACTATGTGTCACCATAGGATTTGTCTATATAGACATTAGCTAGAGGAACCACCTAAGCTCAGATATCAGGTCCCTTACATTGGCAAGTATTGGACACTCTCCTTTTAGTGTTGGAGAAGTACACTGAACTTCATGTAGTAGCTCACATGGTTTTGTCAGTTTTAGTATCTATCACAATGAGATTTTCAGATATTGCATGACCTTGTACTTACAAATTTCAGATCAGTATATCTCAATTTCATGTTATTTTATGGTCAATACATAAAATATCTTTTACAGATTGTTCTTGTTCAGCTATTATGTATAGTATGCATTATCTTACATACTCAGTACATTCAAAGTACTGAATGCATACTTTCTGTCTATATTGTTTGATAATTTATGTTCTGGCACTCCATATCCAACTTACGGTTAGTACTATCTACAATTAGCGGCAAACGTGTTGGTGAGTCTATCACGATCCAAGGTACCCCCTATACATGACATGGCGTATAAGACCCCGAAAGGCCCTATACAAGCCACTTATCATACATAAACAAGATAATAGAAAATCAAGAGATTCTAAAAGACAATTCATATCATAAAGAGTTTTGTCAAAATGAAGCGGAAGTCTAGATAGTCTCAAAAGTCATCTACTACATCAAGAGTGATCAAGAGGTAACCCGTGCATCACATAAAATCTCTAAAAATATGAAGAAAATAAGCAATAAAGGCTCAGTCCTCAAAACATGAGGACTCGCCAATCTTCAATATCTACTAACTTATCCCTAGCCACGAAGATGCAGAATAGAAGCGTCGGACCCTACATTAGTGAAACAATGTGCAAGAGTATATGTTAGTACAAAAATGTACCAAGTATGATAGCAATGCATAAAAGTTATGAAATCACGCTAAAAGAACTTTTTGTGATATGCAAAGACCAAGTCAAAACATAAGATAAGAGGGTTAGAAAATATAAATCGTAATAGTGATCAATGCAAGTAAAATCATCTTTGAACATATGTGAGATACTTCTTGAATTAACCTTAGTTCATTATTATTGTAGGAAGTAGCCTCAACCAACATAGAGACCATATGAGCTATAACATAGAATTTGGTGTAATGCTCCCACACCAAAAAAAGAGTGTCCTACTTTCGAGGGTAGAACCATGAACTTCTAGCTTACGTGGATCCACTAGATAATGTCTATCTAAGACCATCATCGTCTCTCTAAGATAATCATCCTATGGTGACACATAGTTACAGGACATGGGTGGTTCCCACTTGTCCACACGGTGCTAAGCATATATCCCATGAAATAATTATTAATCTTGAGTTATCTTATCATTAAGAGACATGGGTAGTTGATGATAATCCTTAAGTACAAGTATAAACCCAATAATGAGTTAGGGTCGATCCCATAGAGAGTGATACAATAAAGAATTCAAGTATGAAGTTAAAAATTGTTCTAATCTTTTGTAGAAATAAAAGATTAGCGCAACATAAAATAAATCAAGAAGTTACAATTATCAATATCAAAGGGGGGGATTTTAGTAACCATTAACACGGGATTTGAACGGTTAGAGAGAGGACCTTAGGAGTGTGAGCAATCGAATAGTAATTTCGCTTAATGGGTAATTATTGATTATTTTAAGTTGTTGAATCTCAATGGGTAGGATAGGTTTTTAATATAATAATTATCTCTCGATCAGTTATCATATTTCGAGTGAATTCTCTCAAACCTCAACAAGCTTAAAAATACAAAACAAGCCAATTCCTTATTAAACCCACTTTCTCAAGCTGAGTTGTAAAGACGCAAATCAATACAACTATCAATCATTCATTGTACTCTATACCTCTTTCTCAAGAAAACATAGAGAGCTAAGCTAGAACCAAATTTGCAACTTCAGTTCATCAATGAAAACATGAATAAACAATTGAACCTGTTTCAAAACAACATTAAATTCAGCAATTAACAATACCCACAAACTAATTTATGTATTCTATTACATGATCACACCCCTAAGGGAAGGGGGTTTAGCCAAATATAGCGAAAAGTAAGAAATTGTTACCAAAAAGATTATCCATCTGAATTGTTAGTAATCTGCAATACTCAATGCCAAAATTAAGGCTAGAATCCTAAAACTTCAAATCCAAGATTCAAATCTTCTCCAAGAATGTTCAACAATGTAAAAATATGTAAAAGTTCTCAAATTGGGTAAAGCACTCTATGGGAACTCTCTTTTCTCTTTTCAAAAATTGAATTTATCTGTTCCCAAAGTTTTGATATAGTCGGGATTGCCGAATGACTTAGCGATCCGCCAAAGTGCATGTCTTCTCAGCTTTTAGCTTGACTATTGCATACAATTGTTCTGGAAGATTTGGCGAGCTGGATCATTTTTGACGTTCCATCCGGCGCGTCGCTGAAGTGCTTTTTCACTTGCCGAGTTGGGTTGATCCATGGGCTGCTTCGCTGGACAATTTTACGAACTGGAAACTCACTCGGCGAGTCTCCGATTGGCTTTTGCGAGCTACAACTTCTCTTTTTCTTCAGATTTTCCAACTTTTTTGCTCCTTTTCCCATCATAATGTCTTTCCCTTGTTCTTAAGCCTTCATTACTGCATATAAACACATTAACATCAGTTATGAGCACAAAATATGCTTTGAGGACACAAATTCATTGAATAATGAGCCCTAGTCAAAACTCCCGACTCATCAGTCGTCACTTGTATTATCATAGGATAGCTCCTTAGACCATGCATGAGAAAATCTTTCACCATCCATGATCTTTTCATGATAGCTTTAAGGCTCGTAGTCATTCACTTCATGCTAGAAATGCCCTACTACTAATGGAAATAGTTTTGAAATCGTGATCTATAATCATTAAAGGCATATTCGGATCCCATACTTAACAAAACCTAATTTAGGAAAATAGCCCAAAAGGCATTGAGGGAAAGTCTAGATGTCGTTCATGTCAATTGGCCAAGCTTCATAGAACATGTAGACACCTTCATCTATAAGCTTTCTTGAGTCATAAGCATTACTTTCATAAAACATGCATTTTTCAATAATTCATAAGCTTCATCATATTTTCAAAGTCAAATCATCTTCATATTCATTTACATCAATTTCATAAGGAGAAGACATGTCTATCTTCATAAATTAATCTTTCATAGTTCAAGACCCACGTTATATCATCATAGCTTAGAAAATATGGGTTACTCATGGGTTCATGGGGATTCATATTAAAAACATGTAATTAGTTCAATTCATACATAAAAATTCATAAAACAATCAATTGGATCAACATTAAAAAGAACTCATGATATGGAAGAAAACTCTAACTTCAATTGGAGATTTCTAACTTGAAATTTGGAGAATTTAGGGACCTATGGAGGAAAGAGCTCCATAGGTGAACACTATCATACCTTGGAGTTCAAATCCCTTAAGCAATTTGGTGAATTGGAGGTTTGGTCTTGAAACCCTAAACTGTCAAAAGCAATGGAAAAACGACGTAGTCAATCTCGTCGCTTTTTAGCTCGAGGTTTTTCCAAAAGTGACGGATTGCGTCGCCAAAAAGCGACGGACTGCATCGCTTTTGTTTTTTTTTTAAAAAAATATTATATTGAAGAATGCGACGCCGTCCGTCGCTTTTTTTTTAATTTTAAAAAAGAGACGAAGTTCGTCGCTTTAATTAATTTTAATTTTTTTTAGAATCTTGAAAAGTGACGGACAATGAGACGCCGTCCATCGTATTTTTAGAAATAAAATTTGAAAAATCCAAAAAAGCGACGAACTGAAGGACTCTGTCCGTCGCTTTTCTGAGTTTTAAAAAAATTAAATTAAAAAAAGCGACAGACTAAAGGACCCTGTTCGTCGCTTTTCTGGGTTTTTGAAAAAATAAAATCCAGAAAAGCGACGGACAAAATCACCTTGTCCGTCGCTTTTTCTGCAATTTTTTTGGCAGTTTCTGCTGCCCACCTGCAAAAGCAATTCAATTCAATTCAATTAATCCCCAATCAAACACAAAACATTATAAAGAAGCTACACAAAATATAAAGCAACAAACTTAAATTAACATTCAAAAATATCTAAATCATAATATAAAGACTTATAAAGTCTTTCAAAATTCGTTTCAAAATTACAAAAAAATCGTTTCAAAATTACAAATAGTTCATAAAGACTATATTTTATCAAGATTTCTAAAGTTCAACCTAATAATTAGTTCATAAGTTCTATAAATCAATATTCCTAAAGTTCACAACCTAAACTGTAAAATCCTACAATAATTCAAGATTTCTAAAGTTCACAACTTAAAGTTCTAAAATTCCTAAATAATTCAAGATTTCTAAAATTCTAAAATCCTACAATAATTCAAGATTTTTAAAGTTCACAACCTAAAGTACTATAATCTTACAATAATTCAAGTTCTCTAAAGTTCACAACTTAAAGTTCTAAAATTCTACAAAAATTCAAGTTCTCTAAAATTCACAACTTAAAGTTCTAAAATTCTACAATAATTCAAGATTACTAACGTTTTACAACCTAAAGTTCTAAAATCCTACAAAAAATCAAGTTCTCTAAAGTTCACAACTTAAAGTTCTTAAATCCTACAATAATTCAAGATTTCTAACGCTTACAATCTTATCAAGTTCTAAAATCCTAGAAAAAATCAAGTTCTCTAAAGTTCACAATTTTAAGTTCTAAAATCCTACAATAATTCAAGATTTCTAAAGTTCACAACATAGAGTTCTAAAATCCTACAATAATTCAAATTCTCTAAAGTTCCAACTTATAGTTCTAAAATCCTACAAAAATTCAAGTTCTCTAAATTCACAACTTAAAGTTCTAAAATTCTACAATAATTCAAGATTTCTAACGTTTCACAACCTGAAGTTCCGACAAAAATTTAAGTTCTCTAAAGTTCACAAATGTAAGTTTTAAAATCCTACAATAATTGAAGATTTCTAAAGTTCACAACCAAAGTTCTAAAATCCTACAATAATTCAAGTTCTCTAAAGTTCACAACTTAAAGTTCTAAAATCCTACAAAAATTCAAGTTTCTCTAAAATTCACAACTTAAAGTTCTAAAGTTCTACATTAATTCAAGATTTCTAACGTTTCATAACTTAAAGTTCCTACAAAAATTCAAGTTCTCTAAAGTTCACAACTTTAAGTTCTAAAATCCTACAATAATTCAAGATTTCTAACGCTCACAACCTTATAAAGTTCTAAAATCATACAAAAATTCAAGTTCTCTAAAGTTGACAACTTTAAGTTCTAAAATCCTAACAATAATTCAAGATTTCTAAAGTTCATAACCTAAAGTTCTAAAATCCTACAATAATTCAAGATTTCTAAAGTTCACAACCTTATTAAAGTTCTAAAATCCTACAAAAATTCAAGTTTCTCTAAAATTCACAACTTAAAGTTCTAAAGTTCTACATTAATTCAAGATTTCTAACGTTTCATAACCTAAAGTTCCTACAAAAATTCAAGTTCTCTAAAGTTCACAACTTAAGGTTCTAAAATCCTACAAAAATTCAAGTTCTTTAAAGTTCACAACTTAAAGTTCTAAAATCCCACAATAATTCAAGATTTCTAACACTCACAACCTTTTAAAGTCTAAAATCATACAAAAATTCAAGTTCTCTAAAGTTCACAACTTTAAGTTCTAAAATCCTACAATAATTCAAGATTTCTAAAGTTCACAACCTAAAGTTCTAAAATCCTACAATAATTCAAGTTCTCCAAATTTCACAACTTAAAGTTCTAAAATCCTACAAAAATTGAAGTTCTCTAAAATTCACAACTTAAAGTTCTAAAATTCTACAATAATTCAAGATTTCTAACGTTTCACAACCTAAAGTTTTAAAATCCTACAAAAATTCAAGTTCTCTAAAGTTCACAACTTAAAGTTCTAAAATCCTACAATAATTCAAGATTTCTAACGTTCACAACCTTGTAAAGTTCTAAAATCCTACAAAAATTTAAGTTCTCTAAAGTTGACAACTTTAAGTTCTAAAATCCTACAATAATTCAAGATTTCTAAAGTTCACAACCTAATGTTCTAAAATCGTACAAAAAATTAAGTTCTCTAAAGTTGACAACTTTAAGTTCTAAAATCCTAACAATAATTCAAGATTTCTAAAGTTCACAACCTTATTAAAGTTCTAAAATCCTATAAAAATTCAAGTTCTAATTAAATTCAATAGTTCATATCCAATTTCTACAATTAGTTATATATAAACTTCTAATCCAAGAATTCATTAGTTATATTCAAGTTCTAAGTTCAAGTTCAACTTCAAGTTCTAAATTCAAGTTCATAATTAGTTATATATAAACTTCTAATCCAACAATTAGTTATATATTCAAGTTCTAATTAAAAAAAAAAAAAAACTTCATCGATCAATATATATTCATGACATTCAAACATTCATCATATACACTTCAATTACTAATTTCTAACTTCAAAGTAACACTTTACTAACTAACAATATATCAATAAAAATTTTAAAAATCTCAATTCACAATCAAATTACATATTCTCAAGTTCAAACTAGTCCTAAAATTAAAAAACCCTAATTCATTCACTAATTACAATATCCAATTTAAAAATCCCCAATTTAAAAGAAAACCCTAAAATTAAAAATCTCGAATTCTCTACCTAACTAACAATAATCAAATCAAATTAACAATACACAACCCAACAAACTAAAACAATAATATACTAACTAACAAACCAATTATAATTACAAGAATTGAAAAAAAAAACTAAAATCAAACTCTTACCTTAACAACGACGAGCAGCGAGCAGCGGCGACGGGCAGCGCGACGACGGCGAAGGCAGCAACTCAGCAACAGCGGCGGTGGAGGCAAGGATTGGATGGAATCTACTAGAGAGAAGGGAGAGAATAAGAGAGAAGAGAAAATAGAGAATAGAGAGAGAAGAAAATGAATAAATCCCGATCTGCCTCAAAGATATTTTAAGAAAAGCGACGGAATCGTCTCTTTGTCGATTGCTTTTTTAAAAATATTTGACCAGCATTTTGACCATAAAGCGACCGACTAAGAGACGTTGTCCGTCGCTTTTTAAAAATGTTTGACTAGATATTTTGACCAAAAAGCGACGGACTAAGAGATGTCGTCCGTCGCTTTTTTAAAATATAATTAATAAAATAAAATAAATTAAAAGCGACGGACGACGTGGTTATTTTTTAATTTATAAATAAATATTTTAAATAAAAAGAGATGGACAACATCTTTACCTATATTAAATAATTAATTATTAATTTTATATATGTTTGGAGTAAAAATCCGAAAAAAAAGGTGATGGACTAAGAGATGTCATCTGTCGCTTCTTGTAATGGGCCACCTAATTTATTTTGTTCTAAAGATATTATTGTTTGAAGTTGACACTAAACTCTAAGTATGATCCGCTAACCTATAATCCTCTTGAATTGTGGTTTAGTGAATAGTCAACTTAGGCCAAAAGTCTAAGTTGGGGGTGTGGTGAAAAGGAAAAGGAAAAGTCAAGAAGTTCAAGAAAGTCTCCTGAACCTATTGTATTGCAAAACAAAATGGAAACCCTCCATATATATATGTATATATAAAATAAAAATAAAAAAGAGAGTTCTTGGAATAAAAGAGCAAAAGAAACTGGGTTTCCAAGCAATACAGGAGAACGAATAATAGGATGACTTATGAGCATTAGAAGAAGAATTGAGAAAGGAAGGGAAGAGGATATTTTGAGAAAATCACATCTCACGAGGATGAAAGTCACTGAGCCTAAATGGCCATACCTTTGCACTCAGCCCCATTACAAGCCTTAGAAAGACCTTTATTATCTTGAGTAAGCTGGATCGAAAGTCAATTGGAAAATAAGGGCAAACCTATGGGTGAAAACATGCATTGTGTTCCTCTTTTTGAGTGTGAGCGTTGTATCTGATTCCTGATATTAAATTGACTCATATTTGTGTGTGAATATGGAATCATTCATTACGTGAGGGAATTTAGATACTTTTGTTAAGCTTGAAGTTGCACAAGTAGCAAGTATTGTGAGCATGAGAAGTTTTGGTGATGGTGTGTCACAATTTGAATCTTTGAGTACGCAATTGATCCTTGCATAAGTAAATTGAGTCTTGTTCTGTGCATTCATGATTTAGTCTTGTGTAGCACTGTTTGAGGCACCCTTTTGAACGGTTGAACTTGAGTTTGCTTGAGGACAAGCAAAAGTTTAAGTTAGGGGTGTTGATGAGTCCACAAATTGGACTCATTTAGGGCTTTATTTTAATGGAAATATTGTCCTTGAATGCTTGTTTTATCTCAATACCTGATTAAAATGTTGAAGTTTCAGGTATTTGAAGTTTTAGTGGAACCATGGACACTTAGGCGCAAAACGGAGCAAATAGGGCTGAAAAGAAGAGGAAATGGAATCCTGCAGATCGCCGAGTTGAACTTGGCGAGTCGCCGAAACGACATGAATCGCCCTTCGTTCCAGTACGCGAAGCCTTGAAGGAAGTGGATCAAAAGGCGAGGAAAGGAGCAGTCAGCGATTTGTCGATAGTTCCGTGAAGCAGTGTTGTGCCGCCCAATGATCCAGAATGCGAGGATGCTAAAGGCAAGACACTGAAGCGATAAGTTGACCAAAGGGCAGATCGCCAAGTTCATCGGCGATCTCAACTAATGTAGTCGAACAATCCTCCGCAGCACAATCTGTGAGAACTATAAATACTATTTAGAATTGTAGTCTTAGGAGAGAAGTGTGGAACAATTATTATTATTATTTTCACTTTAGAACATACTTTAGCTGATATTTTTCTCTCAAGTTTGGAGAGGGTTTTGTGGAGTCTTGAAGAAAGGAGTTCTTCTTCCCCAAGTTGGAAGTGAGTCTTCTCTATTCATCTTTCTTTGCTTAATTCAAGGTTTAATTTCTTATACTCAGTTGATTTCATTATCATGTTAGGTATAAATTCTTATTTCTTGATGTGTGGCTAAAAAACCCCATTCTTGGGGTGTGATTTAGAAAATATGGATTGATATTCTTGGTGGGTCTTGCTTGTTGATAAGTTAGATGTACTTTAATGGTGACTTCACCTAGTGGTTGTGGTTTAATCTAAAGGGTTTGTAGTTGCAAATACAAAGCCACCCATGTGTTTTCGGCTTGCCCGAGAGGGAAGTCGCGAAACCAAAACCACTAGACTGATGGCCTAAGGAGTGGATCAACATGAGGTTCAGCCCGAGAGGGTGAGCCCTAGTCCCATATCCTAACATTCAGCTCGAGAGAGTGAGTGGGTTAAGGCGTAGGCTGGTCTTCATGTGGAAAATGGGTGTCCGAGAGGAACGCATTTGAAACGGGGTAAGTTGCCCGAGAGAACTTATTTCCATTTAAAGCTTAGCTTAGTCACTATTATTTTGCAAATTTCCTATCAAAAGCATGTACCCAACAATTTATCTTAACTTGTATTGCGGTCACATCCCAAGAACCTTTCCCCATACTTGATTTTCTTGGTTATTTTGCTATTTTAATACTTGTCACAAAACCCCCTTTTGATATTTGACACTTTTGTGTCACCCCCTTTAATTTACAATGTCTTTTATCGCAAATGTCTTTAACTACGACTAACTTGAATGAAATTCTAATTGGTTATTAATTCTCAAAACCGCTCCCTTGGGACACGACCCCAACCCTTGGTTGGGTTACTATATTATCGACGATCGTAGACACTCATACCGTAGGTCAGTGTTGTTGGTCACGATAAGCATCAACCCCTTCACGGTCCATGCTCTTGGTCCTTGACCAGTGACTAGAGAAGAACCACTTCTGATTGACCCACTTGACGACCCCTTTGATGATCTGTCATCATCACCACGGGCCGTCTAGGAGTCCGTCAAGGTGGAGCCTGCCCAGGCAGGTTCTGGAAACCTACCACAAGCTCATTAACAGATTGTGGTCCCCTTCACTTCCCATATGAGGCTTCGTCGAGGGTTCCATGGTCCACTTTTGGGCTTGTGGCTTGCCCGCTTGACCCGTTCCTATGCTTTCTTGAATTTGGTGTTACAATATTTCCTCCTTGGGAACATTCGTCCTCGAATGGAACTCAAACTAGCACGAAAAGAGTAGGAGAGAAACTAACAACCCAAACATTAATGCAACTTCATCAAAATTCATATAACCAAGGAGGAACCTCGACTCCAAGCTAAAACATGTTCAAAACATTATTTCATACGGTCTATATGCAACTCATACTCAAATGCACATAATCATGAAGCAATCAAGTAAGCTAAATCACATCTTTTGAATATTAATTTTTTCATGAGCATGCATGCATGAGGAAACATGAGGATGACTAAGACACACGAGTCCTAAAGAGTGAACCATGAGATCAGCTAAGGCTTCAAGATAGACCAGAAGACAGAACGAAAAAATATAGGGACACTAAGACATCACATCGCCTTCGAACTTTCACACACCCAACCACAACAAGGAACTCTTCCAAAATCAACATAGTTCTACCCACGCACCAACTATGAAGCACACTATCTCCCCCTTGGGAGCAAACCCCACTAGTCCCTTCAAATCCATCTCCATCAACCCAAGCATAACATCAAAGTCTTACACAACCAGTGAACCATTGATAAAAGTAAACACTTTAGAAGTTTCCACAAGGATTTGATTTACTAATCCAAACACAATCAACATACGTGGAGTCTTACCATAGCCAATGAAACACTCAATACCAAGCAATGCATAACCACAAGCTAAAAGACCATAACTCACCAATTAATGCATCCGAGGAACCCTCATGATCTTGTCAAGTTTAAAGATCATAAAACCTATCTTGTTTCCAACCACCACTATGACCGGAGGAAGGGTAGGGTTGATCCCGTCGACGATTATCATCCTCATTTCTAGCAATCGAAGGACAATCCCTTATCTTATTATCCATTTTTCCACAACCAAAACATGCATTTGTACCGGCTAGACACTCACCATTATGTCTTCTCCCACACTCCTGACACTCGGGCTACATTTGCTCACTACTACCTAGGGGTGTCAAAAGAATATGTAAAACCAACCGAACCAATAGAACTTAATCAAACCAAATTTATGCTATTTTTTCAATAAAATGATGCACTTTTATCTAAGTGTATAACTGTTCCGAACAATTGGGATGGTCTTTTTAATTTATGAAAAAAGTTGAAAACTTCCCGAACTGAACCGAATAATCTTACATGTATGTAAATATATTTTATATATTAACAATATGTTAAATTTAATACATAAATATATTTTATAACATTTTTCAAATATAAATATAACTTAGGTCTAGATACTCTATCAAACAATACAACAAAACCTATCCAAACACTCATATCAAATATTTAAGATCAAACGCAACAATGTTTTACATTCTTGTCTTTTTGGTGAAGAATTAAAGTGCTTCTTCAAGAACATATTTGCGAAAGAAACATATTAATAGTAGTATATATATTTTGAGGTAATATTTTAAAAGTAAAAAAAAATTTAAAATTAACTTAACCGTACCGATACCAAAGAGAACCTATATGATTGGGATGGTTTTAAAAGGCTAATTTTGGTTATATATTATAAAATATTCAAAAAATTGGGTTGGTATAATTTTAAAAAAAATAACCGACCGAACCATACCATTGACACCCCTACTACTACCCTTATCTTGAGACCGATTATCTCTATCAGACCTTGAATGTGAGAACTCACCATCATCCCTTCTTGCCGTCTTTGAATCCCTAGTTTTCCCTTAAGCTTTTCTTCTTCTTCTATTTATTGTTCATGAACCATCAAACGGTAGACATCCATCTCCTTAACAAGCATGGCGGTTAGGCATTCTTTGACCACTAAGTTGGAAGCACCCACTCATCCTTGTCCTTGGATCGGCGACCATAGTTGGAGCATATTTAGACAATTGTGTGAATTTCAAAGCATACTCCTTCACACTCATATCCCCTGATGGTTAATGAACTCAAGTGCCTTTGCCTCCTCATCTCAAGAGGAAAGAACCTATCAAGAAAATCAACCTTAAATTTCTCCTAATCAAGAGTACCCGCATCAACCGCCCTCTCTTCCTTCTATTGGTTAAACCAAACTTGAGCAACACCCACCGGTGTCACTCCCATGATCATAACCACCTTATACACGGAATCTGGTGTAATGCTCCCACATCGAGACCATCTGAGCTATAACATGGAATCTGGTATAATGCTCCCACATCAAAAAAAGAGTGTCCTACTTGCCAAGGTAGAACCATGAAATTCTAGCTTACATGGATCCACTAGCTAATGTCTATCTAAGACCATTATCGTCTATCTAAGACAATCATCCTATGGTGACATATAGTTATGGGACATGGATTGTCGCCACTTGAAAACCATTATTTTGGATATTTTAAAGTGATTGGTGCAAGTCAAAAAAAAATTGAAGTCTTTTTATATTTTCGTTATATTTTTCTTGATTTTTATATTTTTCGGACATTAACGAAGAAAACTATTTTTTTTTATTTTTTCGGACTGTTACGAGAAAAAGTAAAATTTTGATCGTTTTTTCCTTTCGATATTCTAAAGTTTTTGGTGCAAGTCAAAAGTTTTTTGAGGCTTTTTTGTATCTTTTATGTATTTTTCTTGATTTTATATTTTTTGGATATTTACGAAAAAAATAAGGTTTTGATTTTTTTCTTGAAAACCATTATTTTGGATATTTAAAGTCATTGGTACAAATCAAAAATAATTGAAGTGTTTTTATATTTTCTTTATATTTTTCATGATTTATATATTTTTTGGACATTTACGAAGAAAAATAATTTTTTTGATTTTTTTTCAGAAAGTTACAAAAATAAGTAAAATTTTGATCGGTTTTTCGTTTCGATATTCTAAAGTCATTGGTGCAAGTCCAAAACAAAATTGAGGTGTTTTTTGTATTTTTTTATGTATTTTTATTGATTTTAGGGAAAAGGGTCTGAAAAATACTCCAACTTTGGCAGAAATTGCTTTTACGATACCAAACTTTATGGAGGACCTTTTATCCCCCTGCACTGTTTAATAGTGTATTTTAAAGGTATATATGTGCCCACGTAGACACATTACTATTTAAAATGATGCAATATTTATGATGTCCACGTAGGCACATATATACCTTTAAAATACACTATTAAATAGTACAGCTGGGTAAAAGGTCATTTCCAAAGTTTGGTATCGTAACAACAATTTCGACCAAAGTTGGAGTATTTTTCAGACCCTTTTTCCTTGATTTTATATTGTTTCAAATATTTACGAAAAAAAATAAGGTTTTGATTATTTTTTTTCAAAACAATTATTTTTTATATTTTAGAGTCATTGGTGCAAGTCAAAAAAAAATTTGAAGTGTTTTTATATTTTCTTGATTTTTATATTTTTCGGACATTTACGAAGAAAAATATTTTTTTTTATTTTTTTTGGGCAGTTACGAAAAATAGTAAAATTTTGATCGTTTTTTTCATTTCGATATTCTCAAGTCATTGGGTGCAAGTTTTTTTTGAGCTACTTTTTTTATTTTTTATATATTTTTCTTGATTTTATATTTTTCGGATATTTATGAAAAAAATAAGGTTTTGATTTTTTTTTTCTTGAAAACCATTATTTTGGTTATTTTAAAATCATTGCTGCTAGTCAAAAAAATAGAAGTGTTTTTTTATTTTCTTTATATTTTTCATGATTTTTATTATTTTCGAACATTTACGAAGAAAAATATTTTTTTTATTTTATTCGGACAGTTACGAAAAAAGTAAAATTTTGATCCTTTTTTTCGTTTCGATATTCTAAAATCATTGGTGAAAATCCAAAAATTTTTGAGGTGTTTTTTGTATTTTTTTTTTTTTACTTTTCTTGATTTTTTTTTCCAGATATCTACGGAAAAAGTTAAGGTTTTGATTTTTTTCTTGAAAACCATTATTTTGTATATTTTAAAGTCATTGGATCAAGTCAAAAAAAAATTGATGTGTTTTTATATTTTGTTTATATTTTTATTGATTTAATTTTTTCGGAAATTTTAAAATAAAAATAGTTTTTTTATTTTTTCGGACAATTACGGAAAAAATTAAAATTTTTATTGTTTTTTCCTTTCGATATTCTCAAGTCATTGGTGCAAGTCGAATTTTTTTAAGGTGTTTTTTGTATTTTTAGGTATTTTTTTATTTTATATTTTTCAGACATTTACAGAAAAAAATAAGGTTTTGATTTTTTTTTTCCTTGAAACCTATCATTTTGGATATTTTAAAGTCATTGGTGCAAGTAAAAAAAATTGAAGTGTTTTTATATTTTCTTTATATTTTTCTTGAGTTTTATATTTTTCGGACATTTACAAAGAAAAATAAGTTTTTTGATTTTTTTCGAACAGTTACGAAAAAAAGTAAAATTTTGAACGTTTTTTCGTTTTAATATTCTCAAGTCATTGGTGCAAGTCGAAATTTTTTTGAGGTGTTTTTGTATTTTTTATGTATTTTTCTTGATTTTATATTTTTTCGAATATGTGCAAAAAAAATAAGGTTTTAATTTTTTTCTTGAAAACCATTATTTTTTATAGTTTAAAATTATTGGTGCAAGTCAAAAAAAAATTGAAGTGTTTTCATATTTTCTTTATATTTATCTTGATTTTTATATTTTTGGGACAGTTACAAAGAAAAATATTTTTATTTTATTTTTTTCAGTCAGTTATGCAAAAAAGTTCAAATTTTGATCATTTTTTTCGTTTCGATATTCTCAAGTCATTTTTTAAAAAAAAAGTGATGAAAATACATAAAAAGTACAAAAAACACCTCAAAAAAATTTCAACTTGAACCAATGACTTTAGAATATCGAAACTAAAAAATGATCAAAACTTTTACTCTTTTTCGTAAGTGTCCAAAAAAAATCAAAAATGTTATTTTTCTTCATAAATGTCCGGAAAATATTAAAATCAAGAAAAATATAAAAACACTTCAATTTTTTTTTAACTTGCACCAATGACTTTAAAATATCCAAAATAATGGTTTTCAAGAAAAAAATCAACATCTTATTTTTTTCATCAATATCTGGAAAAATATAAAATCAAGAAAAATATATAGAATACAAAAAACACCTCAACAAAATTTTGACTTGCACCAATGACTTTAGAATATCAAAATGAAAAAAGATCAAAATTTTAATTTTTTTCGTAACTGTCTGAAAAAAAATAAAAAAAACTTTTTTTCTTCGTAAATATCCAAAAAATATCAAAATCAAGGGAAAATATAAAAACATTTCAATTTTGTTTTTGACTTGCACCAATGACTTTAAAATATCCAAAATCGTGGTTTTCAATAAAAAAAAGCCTTATTTTTTGGGTAAATATTGGAAAAAATATAAAATCAAGAAGAATTATATAAAAAATACCTCAAAAAAATTTCGACTTACACCAAAAATTTACATTTTTCGTAATTGTCCGAAAAAAATGATTTTTTTTATTTTTCTTCATAAATGTCCGAAAAATATAAAAAATCAAGAAAACTATAAAGAAAATATAAAAACACTTCAGATTTTTTTTACTTGTACCAATGATTTTAAAATATCCATAATAATGATTTCAAGAAAAAAAATAGAAACCTTATTTTTTTTCCGTAAATATCCGGAAAATCACATAAAAAAATATAAAAAACACCTCAAAAAAATTGGACTTGCACCAATGACTTTAGAATATCAAAACGGAAAAAAGATCAAAATTTAACAAAAAATTATTTTACTTCATAGAGGTCCGAAAAATTTAAAAACAAAGAAAAATATAAAGAATATATAAAAACATTTCAATTTTTACTAGCAATGACTTGCACCAATGACTTTAGAATATTGAAACGAAAAAGTGATAAAACTTTTACTTTTTTTCGTAACTATCCGAAAAAAAATCAACACCTTATTTTTTCCGTAAATATCTAAAAATAAAAAAATCAAGAAAAAATACATAGAAGATACAAAAAATACCTCAATTTTTTTTTTGACTTGCACCAGTGACTTTAGAATAACGAAACAAAAAAAAAATCAAAATTTTACTTTTATCGTAACTGTCTGAAAAAAATAAAAAAATTGATTTTTCTTCGTAAATATCCGAAAAATATAAAAATCAAGAAAAATATAAGGAAAATATAAAAACACTTCAATTTTATTTTTGACTTGCACCAATGACTTTAAAATATCCAAAATAATGGTTTTCAATAAAAAAGATCAAAACCTTATTTATTTCAGTAAATATTAGAAAAAATATATTAAAAAAAATACACAAAAAACACCTCAAATTTCGAAACGTCATTGGTGCTGTCACGACCTGATTTACCAAGTCATGATGGCACCTACTATAACCCGCCAGCAGGTAAGCCAACCCGTAACCCGGAACAACAAGTAATGGGTCTGAGGGTAGAAATTAAACAAGAGTAGGCAAATAACAATATAAATAGGCCGGACACAAACCAAAAACATATATACAAATAAAGATCCCTCCCAGAACCTGGAAGTCACTAGTACAGAGCTACTACAAATTAGTACAAGTCTCAAAAGTGGACAACAGAGACTGGACTGTCTCAAAAGGAAGAAGACAAGTCTATATATACAGATGGAGACTGAAATAGTACAAAACGCCGTGTGCTCACCCCCGTCTCCGGATAAGTCTACTCCAAGCTCGATCAACACTGGCTATTAGTGCTCGGACCTGCATCACGAAATAGATGCAGAGCGTAGCATGAGTACCAAAACAACAGGTACCCAGTAGGCATCATCGGCCGACTGAGCAAGATAAGCAAAAGTGAACTGAAATGCAAATAAAGGGTCACATCAAGTGCAAAGAGTAGTAAATGGGGGGTATGTACACGAGCGTACAGGCAACAAAGACAAGCAATCTAACTAACTCCGCCGGGCTCCCATAAACCCGACGGGTACGCTCGTGCACAATAAAAGAAACCACTTGCACGGACCCCATAAGCCCGGCAGATGCACTGGCAGTTGAAGTAAAATAATGGAGCTAGAAGGTCTATCACAATATTACCAATTTCCGGACTTTTAACCGAACCATTCCCAATTATATTCCAAGATCTCATTACGTCCCGGACTTTAATCGGAATCTCTCCAACCTCCAAAACCTCAACCTACAAATGAGAGTAATCAAGACTAAACTGAAGCTTTAGTGAGGAATTGGGAATACACCACGTGCAAGCTGGACCACGGACTCGAACCGGGTACTATAGCTAATGAGTCAACCTACATGGGCTGGACCACGGACTCGAACCGGGTGCTGTAGCCAAAGGTCGGGCACGGGTGGGCTGGACCACGGACTCTAACCGGATACTGTAGCCAAAACCAGATCACAGGTAAGCTGGACCACGGACTCGAACCGGGGTGCTGTAGCTAAGCCTGGACATAAGTAAGCTGGACCACGGACTCTAACCGGGTACTGTAGCTAACCGAAAAGCAGGGCATTATGGATACAAGGTCATAAGCTGAGTTACCGACTATCAGACTCAAGTCTGCTATATCAGTCTACAAGGAGCTGACCGTCCGAAACGACGTCGGACAAAGTTCTACTGCCCAACGACATCCGAAACCTCGCAAGTCTATGGCAACACTAGTCTAAGCCTAGACTAAGGCCAAACATACTTCAAATCAATATTATCATATACATCACAAAGTATGGATGTTCATTAATATCAAGAGACATGCTGTCACAATCCAACACTTTCCCGAAATAAGGTCTAATGCAAGAATTATAGAAATTTAGCATGCTCGACACCCGAACCCCTCCATACTCAAGCAATTCAATAAACAAATGCCTAAACATGCTCAATCTCACGAGAGAAAACCATAGCCTACCTGAAAGCCGACCACGCGTGCTCCGACTCACGGTACCAGATCTTTTCCCCTCCGAATGGTCTCCAAATGCTTCCCCACTAACAAAAGGTTAATCACCTCGTCATTACGAATATATTGACACTAAAATTATATTTTTTGGAGACGGACCCAAAATCGGGTCTAAAACGGGATTGTGGGGCCCACAATTAGAATCTCAAAATCGAATCCGTGGAAACGTCCCAAATACCTTACTAAACTAATACCCCAAAATTTTAGCACAAACAGATGCCTACAACAACGCAAATCAGCCACAACAATTAAAATGGACAGCCCCTTGATCATCAATTTCTGGAAAAACGAGACCCTTTCAACCCAAACAGATTATACCACGACGATCCTTGCGAAAAACTCTACAAGTTAGCCACAAGAATGACTCAAAACGGACCTAAGATGATCAAGATCTCACAATTCAAAATTCAACAACAATTCAATCCGGAAAATCACCCTGGCAGTGGCTAAAATTGATTTCTTACCTCAAACGAAGCCTCCCCTCGCGTTTCTGAGATCACCGCTAGATTCCCCTCGAAATTCTCTTGAAGTTTGCCTTTTGAATCACTTAATTTGAACTCAAAATGAAGGAGCAATCTTAAGTTGAAGTTGAGGGGAAAAAAATGGACGAATTTCGTCCTAAATTCTGGAAATTTCCATATTTCCACTCCGCTGCCACGTGGCGTCACGTGGCTCTGCCGCGTCAAAATTCTACAACCCTTCAAACTTAAATTTCGATGTTTCGGACTCGTTCGGAGTCGGAAAAATACAAACCTTATATGGAATCTGATTGGAAATGATATTTCGGACTCAACGGTGAAGGCGGAATTTCCATTTGGAGCTCGCTTCGATGAAAAGTGGGTCCCACACCCAGTATCATTTTGAACCAGATTCCACAATTGCCATCTAAAGCCTCGGGAAGTGAACAAAGGGTCATTCTAGACCAAAATCGATCTTCCGAAGCTAACCTAGCTGTCAGAATTTTCATCTGAGCACGTCTTCCAAAAAGGTTGACCAAAGTTAACTTTTCAAGTTATAAAAATCTCCAAAACAGGGAAACGGGCCTAAAACCCAAACGAACGACCAGGCGATCGAATAGTCAGTGCCAGCAAGTCATAAATGACTTGGGGTCGCTACAGGAATGCTCTATACGAGGGAAAGAATTCTTTAATTTAAAAATGACCTGGAGGGTCATTACAGGTGCAAGTCCAAAAAAAATTGAGGCAGTTTTTGTATTGTTTATGTATTCTTATTGATTTTTCGGCCATTTTCGGACAGTTACTAAAAGAAGTAAAATTTTGATCTTTTATTCGTCACGATATTCTAAGGACATTGGTGCAAGTCGATATTTTTTTGAGGCATTTTTTATATTTTTTAATGTATTTTTCTTGATTTTTTCGGCCATTTTTGGGCATTTACGTAATATTCGTCCATTTTCGGACAGATATGAAAAAAGTAAAATTTTAATATTTTATTCATCACGATATTCTAAGGTCATTGGTGCAAGTCGAATTTTTTTGGAGGCGTTTTTTGTATTGTTTATGTATTTTTCTTGATTTTTTGGCCATTTTCGAGCATTTATGTAATATTCGGTCATTTTGGACAGTTACAAAAAGAAATAAATTTTGATCTTTTATTCGTCAAGATATTCTAAGGTCATTGGTGCAAGTCAAAGTTTTTTTGAGGCGATTTTTGTATTGTTTATGTGTTTTTCTTTGATTTTTGGGCCATTTTCGGGCATTTACGTAATACTCGGCCATTTTCGGACAGTTAGGAAAAGATGTAAAATTTTGATCTTTTATTCGTCACGATATTCTAAGGCCATTTGTGCAAGTCCAAATTTTTTTGAGGCAGTTTTTATAAAAAAACACTTGAATTTTGTTTTTGACTTGCACCAATGACTTTATAATATCAAAAATAATGGTTTTCAACCAAATAAATCAAAACCTTATTTTTTTTCTGTAAATATTCGAATAAATATATAACAAATGCAAAAAATACCTCAATTTTTTTTTTACTTGCACCAATGACTTTAGAATATTGAAACGAAAAAAAGATCAAAATTTTACATTTTCCATAACAGTCCGAAAAAAAAAAAATTCTTCGTAAATGTCCGAAAAATATAAAACTCCAGCAAAATATAAAAACACTTCAAATTATTTTTTACTTGTACCAATGACTCTGAAATATCCAAAATAATGGTTTTCAAGAAAAAAATTGAAACCTTATTTTTTTTTCCGTAAATATCCGAAAAATAATAAAATCAAGAAAATACATAAAGAATTCAAAAAAAAAAACCTCAACAAAATTGAAATTCCAATGACTTTAGAATATAAAAACGAAAAAAAGATCAAAATTTAATTTTTTTTCGTACTGTTCGAAAAAAATCAAAAAAATTATTTTATTTCATAGAGGTCCCAAAAATATAAAAATCAAGAAAAATATGAAGAAAATATTAATACACTTCAAATTCTTTTTAATTTGCACCAATGACTTTAAAATATCCAAAATAATGGTTTTCTATATAAAAAAAAAAAGCCATACTTTTTTGGTAAATATCCGAAAAAATATAATATCAAGAAAATACAAAAAAACAACTAAAAAAATATCGACTTGCACCAATGACTTTAGAATGAAAAAAACGATAAAACTTTTACTTTTTTTCGTAACTGTCCGAAAAAGATCAAAAATTTTAATTTTCTTCGTAAATGCCCAAAAAATATATAAATCAAGAAAAATAAAAAGAAAATATAAAAACACTTCCATTTTTTTTGACTTGCACCAATGACTTTAAAATATCCAAAATAATAGTTTTCAAGAAAAAAAAAAATCAACACCTTATTTTTCCGTAAATATAAGAAAAATATAAAAATTAAAACAAATATAAGGAAAATATAAAAACACTTCAATTTTCTTTTTGACTTTAACTTTAAAATATCCAAAATAATGGTTTTCAATAAAAAAATCAAAATCTTATTTTTTTCGTAAATATTCAAAAAAAATATAAAATCAAGAAAAATACGTAAAAAATAAAAAAAACACCTCAAAAAAATTTGGACTTGCACCAATGACTTTAGCATATCGAAACGTAATTGGTGCAAGTTGAAAAATTTTTTGAGGCGTTTTTTGTATTGTTTATGTATTTTTATTGATTTTTCGGCCATTTTCGGTTATTTACATAATATTCGGCCATTTTCGGACACTTATGAAAAGAAGTAAAAATTTGATCTTTTATTCGTCACGATATTCTTAGGTCATTGGTGCAATTTATAATTTCTTTGAGGCGTTTTTTGTATTGTTTATGTGTTCTTGATTTCTCGACCATTTTTGGGCATTTACGTAATATTTGTCAATTTTCGAATAGTTACAAAAAAATAAAAAAATTGATCTTTTATTCGTCATGATATTCTAAGGTCATTGGTGCAAATCGAAATTTTATTTAGGCGTTTTTTGTATTGTTTATGTATTTTTTTCCTTATTTTTAGTCCATTTTCCGGCATTTACGTATTATTTGGCAATTTTCGGACAATTACGAAAATAATTAAAATTTTGATCTTCTATTTGTCACGATATTCTAAGGTCATTGGTGCAAGTCAAAATTTTATTGAGGCGTTTTTAGTATTGTTTATTTGTTTTTATTGATTTTTGGGTCACTTTTCGGGCATTAATGTAATATTCGGTCATTTTTGGAAAGTTACGAAAAGAAATAAATTTTATTTTTTTATTCGTAAAGATATTCTAAGGTAATTGGTGCAAGTCGAAAGAAAATTTAGGCATTTTTTGTATTGTTTATGTGTTTTTCTTTACTTTTCGGTCATTTTCGGACAATTATGAAAAGAAGTTAAATTTAGATCGTTTATTCATCACGATATTCTATGGTTATTGGGTAAGTCGAATTTTTTTTGAGGCGTTTTCTGTATTGTTTATGTATGCTTCTTAATTTTTCGGCCATCTTCGGACATTCACGTAATATTCGGCCATTTTTGGACAATTACGAAAAATAGAAAACTTTTGATCTTTTATTTGTCACGATATTCTAAGGTCATTGCTACAAATCGAAAAAAAATTAGGCATTTTTTGTATTGTTGATGTGTTTTTCTTGATTTTAGGGCCATATATGGACAATTACATAATTTTCGGCCATTTTCGGATAGTTACGAAAAAAGTAAAATTTTGATCTTTTATTCGTTAAGATATTTTAAGGCAATTAATGCATTTTGTATTTTTTTTCGAGGCCTTTATTGTATTGTTTATATATTTTTCTTGATTTTCTGGCCATTTTCGGACATTTACGTTATATTCAGCCATTTTCGAACTATTTTGAAAAGAATTAAAATTTTGATGTTTTATTCGTCACGATATTCTAGGGTCATTGGTGCAGGTCAAAATTTTATTGAGGCATTTTTTGAATTATTTATGTATTTTTCTTTATTTTTAGTCCATTTTTGGGGATTTTCATAATATTTGGTCATTTTCGGACAGTTACGAAAAGAAGTAAATTTTTGATCTTCTATTCTTGACGATATTATAAGGTCATTGGTGCAAGTCGAATTTTTTTTGAAGCGTTTTTGTATTGTTTATTTGTTTTTCTTGAATTTTCGGCCACTTTTCGGGCATTTATGTAATATTCGGTCATTTTCGGAAAGTGACGAAAAGAAATAAATTTTGATGTTTTATTCGTCACGATATTCTAAGGTCATTGGTGCAAGTCAAATTTTTTTTGAGACGTTTTTTTGTATTGTTTATTTATTATTCTTAATCTTTCGGCCATTTTCAAAAAGTTATAAAAAAGAAGTGAAATTTTGATCTTTTATTCGTCACGATATTCTAAGGTCATTGGTGCAAGTCGTTTTTGTATTTTTTATTTATTTTTCTTGATTTTTCAGGCATTTACGTAATATTCGGCCATTTTCGGACAATTATGAAAAGAAGTAAAATTTTGATCTTTTATTCGTCATGATATTCTACGGTCATTGCTGCAAGTACAATTTTTTTTGAGGCGTTTTTTGTATTGTTGATATATTTTTCTTGATTTTTTGGTCATTTTCAGGCATTTACATAATATTCGACCATTTTTGCACAGTAACGAAATGAAATAAAATTTTGATCTTTTATTTGTCACGATATTTTAAGGTCATTGGTGCAAATCGATTTTTTAGAGGCATTTTTTAATTGTTTATGTATTTTTCTTG
Source organism: Solanum verrucosum (assembly GCF_900185275.1). NCBI lineage: Eukaryota > Viridiplantae > Streptophyta > Magnoliopsida > Solanales > Solanaceae > Solanum > Solanum verrucosum. The sequence continues at coordinate 253,862 of NW_026019999.1, read as the reverse complement.
ATTTTTCGACCATTTTTGAACATTAACGGAATATTTGGCTAGTTTCGGACAGTTACAAAAAGGTAATTAACTTTGATCTTTTATTCATCATGATATTCTAAGGCTGTTGGTGCAAGTCAAAAAATTTTGGGGCATTTTTGTATTGTTTATTTTTTTTTCTTGATTTTTAGGCCATTTTCGAACAATTACGAAAAATAGTAAAATTTTGATCGATTATTCATCAAGAAATTCTAAGATCATTGGTGCAAGTCAAAAAAAATTGAGGCGTATTTTGTATCGTTTCTGTGTTTTTCTTTATTTTTTGGCCATATTCGAGAATTTATATAATATTCGGCCATTTTTGAACAATTACGAAAAGATGTAAAATTTTGATCTTTTATTCGTCACGATATTCTAAGGTCATTGGTGTAAGTCGAACTTTCTTTGAGACGTTTTCTATATTGTTTATGTATTTTTCTTGATTTTTCAGCCACCTTCCGGTAGTTACATAATATTCAACCATTTTCGGACAGGTATGAAAAATAGTAAAATTTTGATCTTTTATTCGTCACGATATTCTAAGGTCACTGGTGCAAGTTGAATTTTTTTAAGGCATTTTTTGTATTGTTTGTGTGTTTTTCTTGATATTTGGGCCATTTTCGGGTAATTACGTAATTTTCAGCCATTTTAGGATAGTTACAAAAAGAATTAAAATTTTGATCTTTTATTTGTCACGATATTTTAAGGTAATTAATGCAAGTTGTAATTTTTTCGAGGCGTTTTTTGAATTGTTTATGTATTTTTCTTGATTTTTCGGCCTTTTACGTTATATTTGGGCATTTACGTTATATTTAGCCATTTTCAGACAGTTACGAAAAGAATTAAAATTTTGATATTTTATTTGTCACAATATTCTAAGGTCATTGGTGGAAGACGAAATTTTTTTGAGGCATTTTTTGTATTGTTTATCTTTCTTTCTTGATTTTTTAGTCATTTTCGGGCATTTACGTAATATTTGGTAATTTTCGGACTGTTACGAAAAAAAGTGAAATTTTGATCTTTTATTCGTCCCGATATTCTAATGTCATTGGTGCAAGTCGAATTTTTTTGAGCCATTTTCTATTGTTTATGTTTTTTTTCTTGATTTTTCGGCCATTTTTGGGCATTTACGTAATATTCGGCCATTTTCAAACAGTTACGAAAAGAATTAAAAATTTGATCATTTATTCGTTACTATATATTATAAGTTCACTAGTTCAAGTTGAAATTTTTTTGAGGCGTTTTTTTGTATTGTTTGTGTTTTTCTTGAGTTTTGTACCATTTTCAGGCATTTACGTAATATTCTTCCATTTTCAGACAGTTACAAAAAGAAATAAAATCTTGATCTTTTATTCTTCACGATATTCTAAGGTCATTGGTGCAAGTCGAAATTTTTTTGAGGCGTTTTTTGTGTTTTTATTTATTGGCTATTTTCGGGCATTTACGTAATATTCGGCCATATTCGGAAAGTTACTTAAAAAAGTAAAATTTTGATGGTTTATTCGTCCCAAATTTTAAGGTCATTTGTGCAAGTCAAATTTTTTTTGAGGCATCTTTTGTAATGTTTTTGTATTTTTCTTGATTTTTCAGCCATTTTCAGGCATTTACGTAATATTCGGCCATTTTCGGACCATTACGAAAAGAAATAAAATTTTGATCTTTTATTCATCACGATATTTTAGGTCATTGGTGCAAGTAAAAAATAATTGAGGTATTTTTTATATTGTTTATGTATTTTTCTTGATTTTTCAGAAATTTACGTAATATTCGGCCATTTTCGGACAGTTACGAAATGAAGTAAAATCTTGATCTTTTATTCGTCACAATATTCTAAGGTCATTGGTGAAAGTCAAAAAAAATTAAGGCGTCTTTTGTATTGTTTATGTAGTTTTTTTTATTTTTTGGTCATTTTTGGGCATTTACGTAATATTCGGCCATTTTATAATAGTTACGGAAAGAAGTGAAATTTTGATCTTTTATTTAACACGATATTCTTAGGTCATTGGTATACGTCAAAAAAATTGAGGCATTTTTTGTATTGTTTATGTGTTTTTCTTTGTTTTTCAGCCATTTTCGGGCCAATACGTAATATTATGCCATTTTCGATTAGTTATGAAAAATAGTATAATTTTGATATGTTATTCGTCACGATATTCTAAGGTTCATTGGTGCAAGTTAAAAAAAAATTGAGGTGTTTTTTGTATTATTTATGTGTTTTTCTTTATTTTTCGGCCATTTTGGGGCATTTACGTAATATTCGGCTATTTTTGAACAGTTACAAAAAGAAGTAAAATTTTGATGTTTTATTCGTCACGACATTCTAAGGTCATTGGTGTAAGTCAAAAAAAAATTTGAGGCATTTTCTATATTGTTTATGTATTTTTCTTGATTTTTCGATCATCTTCGGGCATTTACGTAATATTCGGCCATTTTCAGACAATTATGAAAAATAGTAAAATTTTAATCTTTTATTCGTCACGATATTCTAAAGTCATTGGTGCAACTTGAAATTTTTTAAGGCATTTTTTATATTGTTTATGTATTTTTTTTGGGGCCATTTTCAAGCAATTACGTAAGTTACAGATATTTTTGGACAGTTACGAAAAGAAGTAAAATTTTGATCTTTTATTCATCACGATTTTTAAGGGCAATTAATGTAAGTTGTAATTTTTTCTGTGTTTTTCTTGATTTTTCAGTTATTTTTGGGCATTTACGTAATATTCGGCCAGCATTGGCCAGTTACGAAAAAGAAGTAAAATTTTGATCTTTTACTCGTCACGATATCCTAAGGTTGTTGGTGTAAGTCGAAATTTTTTTGAGGCGTTTTTTGTATTATTTATGTGTTTTTCTTGATTTTTCGATCATTTACCTAATATTCAGCAATTTTCGACCAGTTACGAAAAGAAGTAAAATTTGGATGTTTTATTCGTCACGATATTCTAAGGTCGTTGGTGCAAGTTGAATTTTTTTTGAGGTGTTTTTTGTATTGTTTATGTATTTTTCTTGATTTGGCATTTACGTAATATTCTGCTTGCATCGACCAGTTACAAAAAGAAGCAAAAATTGGATCTTTTATTCGTCACAATATTCTAAGGTCGTTGGTCAAGTTGAAATTTTTTTGAGGCATTTTTTAAATATTATTTATGTGTTTTTCTTGATTTTTCAGCCATTTTCGGGAATTTACGTAATATTCGGTCATTTTCGGCCAATTACGAAAAGAAGTAAAATTTGAATCTTTTATTCGTTGCGATATTCGAAGGTTGTTGGTGCAAGTCAAAAATTGTTTGAGGCGTTTTTTGTATTGTTTATGTGTTTTTCTTGATTTTTCAAGCATTTACCTTATATTCGGTCATTTTCGGCTAGTTACGAAAAGATGTAAAATTTGAATCTTTTATTCATCATGATATTCTAAGGTCGTTGGTGCAATTCAAAAATTTTTTAGGCATTTTTTGTATTGTTTATGTATTTTTCTTGATTTTCGGCCTTTTTCAGTCATTTACGTAATATTCGGCCAATTTAGAAATGAAGTAAAATTTGGATCTTTTATTCATCACAAAATTCTAAAGTCGTTGGTGTAAGTCCAGTTTTTTTGAGATGTTTTTTTTGTAATGTTTATGTGTTTTTCTTGATTTTTCAGCCAATTACGAAAAGAAGTAAAATTTGAATCTTTTATTTGTCACGATATTCTAAGGTCGTTGGTGCAAGTCAAAAATATTTTGAGGCATTTTTTGTATTGTTTGTGTTTTTCTTGATTTTCGGCCATTTTTGGGTATTTACGTAATTTCGGCCAGTCACGAAAATAAGTAAAATTTGGGTCTTTTATTTGTCACGATATTCTAAAGTCGTTGGTGCAACTCAAAAAAAATTTGATGCACTTTTTGTATTGTTTGTGTTTTTCTTGATTTTGCGACCATTTTCGAGAATTTACGTAATATTCGGCTATTTTTTCTCACAAGATTCAGACCATTGAAACTTCACTATCTTCAGAGTCAACTTTGTCAATAGTGATGACAACCTCTCGACAAACTTCCTATAGTAACCAGTCAATCCCAATGAACTACTTATATCAGTTGGAGACGTGGGTCTGGGCCAGATCTACATTACTTCGATCTTTTGAGTGTCAACTCAGATCCCTTCACCAAAAACAATGTGGCCTAAAAATTCTACGAACTCAAGCCAAAACTCACACTTGGAAAATTTGACATACAACTCTCTATCTATGAGAGTTTGAAGAACTACTCTAATATGACTAGCATGATCCTCCTTATTCCTCGAATAAATTAGAATGTCATCAATAAACACTATAACAAACATGTCAAGATATGGCTTAACTATTCTTTTCATGAGATCCATGTACGGTGCAGGATCATTGGTTAAACCAAAACACATAACAAAAAACGCATAATGACTATAACGGGTCCTGAATGTTGTCTTTGGGATGTCACTATCCCTTACTTTATACTGATGATAGCTTGATCTAAGGTCTATCTTAAAAAAGCAAGTGACACCCTAAAGTTGATCGAAGAGATCATCAATTCTCGGAATAGGATACTTATTCTTTACGGTAACCTTATTCAATTGGCGGTAATCAATACACATCCTAAGAGAACCATCTTTCTTCCTGACAAATAAGAACGGAGCGCCCCAAGGTGAGACACTTGGTCGAATAAAGCCTTTATCAAGAAGGTCTTTCAACTACGCTTTTAACTCTTTCAAATTAGCTGGAGTCATTCTATATGAAGGAGTGGAGATAGGTTAAGTATCGGGAAGAATATTTATGCTGAAGTCTATGTCTTTCTTAGGAGGGACTTCGGGAAGATCATATGGAAAGACCTCTAAAAAATTACTCACAACTGGAACTACTAGAGTCATTAACTCAGACTAAGTGATAGATGCACCCCTTAGAGACTAACTTTCTGGCCTTAAGGTACAAAATAAAACGACCCTTAGGCACTGCTGAACTACTTCTCCACTCTATAATGGGATCCTTAGGAAACTGGATCTTGACTACTCGAGTCCAACAATCAATTGCGGCATAATAGGCATGAAGCCAGTCCATACCTAGAATAACATCAAAGTCCACCATGTCTAACTTGACTAAGTCAACCATGGTATCCTTGTGATTGATAGAGATGTTACAATCATAATAAACTCTCTCAACTAGAATAGACTTACCAACATGTGTGGAAACACTGAAGGCATCAAGAAGTCGCTCAGGAAGGATATCAAATCTCATAGAAATATACGGAGTCACAAAAGATAGACTTTCACCTGGATCAAGCACATGTACATCTAAAGTAAAGACTTTGATCATAACAGTGACAACATTTGGTGAATTATCTTGCTCTTGGTGACTGGTGATAGTGTACAGACGGTTTGCTCCTTCGCCTATCCATGAAGTAGCTCCTCTCGGTGCAGCTCTGTCTACTAGGGCCACTGAAGAAGATTGGGATCTATTTCCCCATTACCATTACCTTTCATGTTCTCACTACAAGAAGTGTGATTTTCTGCGATAACTTCTGTGGCGATATAAGTAGTTGCAACAAAATATAAGGTTTTTGTGGCGACGTGTAAGTGTTACCACAAAAGCTTATTTTGTTAGAGGCGACCTGTATTATCGCCATTGTAAATAATATATACAGTGGCGACTTTGCTTCAATCGCTACAATATGTACTATTTTTTCGATGAAGTGATGGCAGAAAATGTATTTGCGGCGACTTAGAAACTGTCGCCACTAAAGATTTATTTTGTAGCGACTTTGTTGCCACTAAAAAGTATTTTTGCAACAACCTTTTTGCTCGCCACTAATTTCTCTTGCTTTCATATTCATTTTAATTTAGTATGTAAATTAAAATTCTTATTAATAGTTTTTAGTATGTAATTTTTTAAAAATAAATAGTTGATGTTATTTGTGATAAATAAACATTTGGACTAAATTAATTATATAAAGCATGTGTTTTAAATATATACATAGAGTAATTTCCTATGTGTAATAACATTTATTCTACGAACTATGCAAATGACTAGTTTAGCAACATATTATATTGTTATCTTGTTAGAAATATAAAAATAAATATTAATGATGATAGCATAGATATTCCCCTCCGTCCCATATTATTTATTTATTTTGACTTTACACGCTTTCAGACTAATTTACTCTTTAATTCTTTTTCATGCGTCTTATCCATCAACAACAAGATTAACAATGGAAGAACTTTACAATATTTATACTTTCAAAAATAGTTTATTGTACAGGCAAAATAGAAAAATTAATTTTTAATTTTATCTATTGACACCCAATTTTAACCTCCCTTTACCTTATCTATTTTACTAAACTACTATTTTACTTTCAACTAGTTTACAATTTACTAAATTGATCACAAACTATTTATCCTTTTAATATTAATTTCTCATAATTTTATAATTTCATTTTACTTTATTCTAAATAGCTCAAAAATAATTTTTTTTTCACATCTTAAAGTGTCATTTCCACAAGCTACGACTTCAGTGTATGTTCTAGAACCTCGCTAAGGACTCTTACCCTAAAATATGACTGCGGACAACTTTTACCACTTCTTGCCTAGGATTGGCTCAAAACCCTAATCCAAGCTATACAAGTCTCCAATTTCACATCTTCCTTCTACATGCACTATTCTGCCTATAAATGTTAATTAAAATATCTAGGATTTTTCGCATGAACAATCCTTTAGATCTCATAATTTTCTGTTTTTATATGCTTTAGATTTCTTATCTCTGCGACCTTAATTTGTGTTTGTAATCGTTTTCTACTTTACTTAAATTTGGAGATTAGTGTATTTTGATGAAAATATTGAATTTATATTTGGATTAGCGCTTTGATTCGAAGGTATACGAGCTAATTTATGGCGTTGAAGCGCACATTGAAGGAGTTTAAGGATCTGTAGAAGGATCCTCTAGTTGAACCCAAATTTGGAAATGAAAGAAGTCTCCCACATCATGCGACACTGGTATGTGAGCTCGACATCCTTTTTTCCCTCCCACTTCTCATTATTTTATGAGTCCCGAGCTTATGTGCTAGTTTTGTTAGCTTAAGACCAATAATTAGGTCCGTGTGATCGAACTTTTGATGTCTTTTGCGGCTTTACAGGGCTCCATTTTTTGCGGCTTTCCGAGGCTCTGTTTTTTTGTGGCTTTGCGAGGTTCACTATAAATATGACGCCCCTTATCATATAATTTTTCAAAAAAAAAGGGGACTCACTTTGAAGTTCCATAATTTTTCATATTCATTGCTTGAGAAATGCTACTAGCCAAGATCCCTTATTGTAAAACTGCTTCTAATCTACTGGTTAGTGCTCGACTGAAGTATTTTAAATTTAAATGTGATAGTTCTTGTTGGGATAACTCTAACGCCTTAAATATATGGTAGAAATGATCCAAGTATGTTTCTAGACCTTATGTGTGCCTAGCTTTGGTTTAGTGGGTGCGATATGAGAGAACTGATCACTATTAAGCTGATATGGATTATAATATTGCTTAAGGTCTGTGAGAAATAGTCTCTCTACCTTTGAGGTAGGAGTAAGGTTTGCGTATATTTACTTTATCTGTTGCCGAGCTCTATCCTGCCTAAACTCCATAAAAAAAAAACGAATGCAGATCAAATTACTTGTTGAGCTTCAATACTTTCCTCTTTTATAATTTTCTGCTTTGCTGGATGATGGATGTGCAACATAACTGTTAGAAGATTGATACTTCTTAGTCTGTACTTATGTGTGGAAAAAATTTATAAATAAACGGGCTGTGATGGAAGCTCGGCAATGGTGTAGGACTTTCCAGTTTCTGTTAATTATCTCATGTTATGTTTTCTTATAAGAAATTTAGATAAATTATTTAGCTACAGGTGCTAGTAGGGAAACTTCACAAGTTCCACTATGAAGTTTTTGTATCATTTTTCCTCCTAATTGTTTTTCACGAGTACAATATCTACTATGCCTTAATCTCAAACTAGTTAGGTCAGTGTATGAAGTTTCAATTTCCAGTCCGTTGTGTGCCTATAGATGGGCTCCTTTTTCTAAATACGTTTTCCACAAAAACACTAGAATTAGATACTAGGTTAACTGTTAATACAAAATTCATCAGAGGTTTAGGATCAAGCCAGTACAAGTCCAAGTTAACTGTGTCAACTTTAGAAACTTGTAAGATGTGTCTAACTTATAAACCAAGGGTTAAGGGTCAAATGCTTGGTACTGTAAATGACCTGGATGTGCCACTACTAAATGATAATACTACTAAATAGGAAATTTGCCTTACTAAAAGAAAAATTACTACTAAAAAGGAACATGGTTATGGGTTTATTTCTTGCATTTAAGTATGGACATTATGGTTTTATATAGCTAAATCGATGGCAACATCTTATACCAAAAGTTAAAGCATCACAACATTTGGCAATATCATTACATACCCTCCCCCGAAAAATAACATAGTTCATTTACCACAATACTAAGCCTTAGTACCAAATGAATGGTGTCGACTATGAAATAGTTTGTCCAAAAGGGTCAACAATGTAGCTTCAAGATGAACTCCAAAGTCCAGATACTTTTACTGAAGAAGTGGCCAAGCTCATTTCTCATGTTTACTCTACATCTGGAAAAAACTGATGTATTAACATCTCCTCTAGGAATTTATTACAGTTTCATTATCCCAAGAAATATTGATATCATTGGAAATTTGTTTTGTGTTGTGTTTTAAAAACTTGTGATGAAACCTATCTAAAATATGAGAATGAACTTTTTTGGACAAATATGTGGTTCATGAAGTGATTCTCTATGGGAAACAACATGTTTACCTCTCGAGGTAGGGGTAAAGTTTGCATAAACATTACCTTTTCTAGACCCCACTTGTGGAATATCACTGGGTATGTTGTTTGTTATTGAATTGAGTTTTCTTTAAGTTCTCATGTTTGTGGTCTTGGGTTTTAGTTATTTAGTTGCTCCACTTTTATCCTGTTGGGCAATACACTTGGACATTTTTTAAGATTTGAGCTTAGTGTACTAGGACTAAACTATGTTGCACAACTTTCATTGATCATATTGTCTCTTTGTATTCTTAAAATACATTTGCAATCTTTACTCCAAGGTTACCTCTTTAATTTTAATATGAGATTATGAAAATTGTCAAAGAAATCATATGTTTTTACTTTTAATTGCAGGGACAAGATTCTAGAACACAAATGGTGTCAATGAAGGACGAGTTCGAAGGCCTATAATGTTCTTTTTTCTTCATTAAACAATCTACAATATTTTTTGTAATGGAAGTATTTGCATTATTCAACTTGTGAATTTTTTGTGTTCACTAATTAATAGTGGATACTTTATTGGTAGGCAATGTACGTGTTTATTAAAATTTAGAAATTAGGTGGCCATAAAAATGTATGAAAATATTGGATATTGCAATTGTTGGGAAAATAGGTTTTAGTGGCAATTAAAGTTGCCACTAAATGTATAACACTTTTAGAGGCAACTATAGTCGCCCCTAAAGATCATGCTATTGCGGCGATAAGAGTTGCCACTAAATGAATAATTCTATTGTGGCAACCTATGTCGCCACTCAAAGACATTTTTAGTGGCGACAAGAAATGCCACTACATGTGAAAAATTATAGTGGCGACCTAAGTTGTGGCGACTTCTAAGGGTCGTCACATAATACTTTTAGTTATGGAAGTACTTGCCACGGTGCTCTAGTCGCCATTAAAAGTAATCAGTGGCGACATATTGAGTTATTGTGGAGACTTCCATCGCCACTAAAGAACATATTTCTTGTAGTGTCTTAGGGCACTCTCGCATGAAGTGACCTATCTGACCATACTTGAAATAGCCAGTGGATCTATCACGACATGTTCCTGGGTGGTTCATACCATACTTGGCACATGTAGTAGCCCAGTTGCCTCCTTGTGCCACACTACCCTGAGATTGAGCAGGTCGAGCTTTAAAGTTCTGCGAATTCTGATATCTGAACTCACCTCTGTTCTTTGGTGCAAATGCACTAGCAGAAGATGGAGCAGGTCCAATTGGCCTTAGTTGAGAAGATGATCGGTTTGCATTGCCTGTCTTCTGCTATCTGGACTCATTATCTGATGTCTTAGCCTTTTGGCTGCAGAACTCTTTCATATCTCTCAACTTGTCTTCCTCAACCTGTTTCATATGGAACATAAGCCCGACTATGTCCATGTACCCTATCAACATAGTTGCCTTACCCTCTTTAATTGATAAGCGAGACAACCCAAACACAAACAAGCTTATCCTGCTCCTCATATTCACAACCATCTCCGGAGCATAACGGGACAGTTGAGTGAACTTGAGGCTGTACTCATGCACACTCATGGACTCCTGCTTAAGGATAATACATTATCTTACCTTTGCCTCTCTCAGCTCATGGGGAAAGAAACTCCCCATGAAGGCACCTTCAAACACAACCCATCTCACATTTGATGCCCCTTTAGCTCTGTTCTTCTTCCATTGGTCGTACCAAATCCTAGCAACACCCTTGAGATAGTATTCTTCTAACTCGACTCGATGAACATCAACAACATACATAACCTCAAAAACCATCTCTAGCTCCTCCATAAAATTCTCCGGATCCTCGGTGACATTTGACCCTGTGGATTTTGGAGGATTCATCCTCAAGAACTCACAAATTCTTGTCCTGTCGAACCACTCTTTGTTGACCAGCTTAATTGGCCACCACATGACTCAACATCCAGATAGCATCTCAGAACTTAGCATTACTGATCTCTCCTTGGGGTTGCACTTCTGGTGCATTGGGTACCCTTTTATCCTGGGGATCAACATTTCTCCTCGAACAACTCTTCGTGGCTGAAAGATATGCACAAGCACGACTTAGAAAGAAACTTCTATAGAGTTGAACTCTATCACACAAAAAGAGTATGAACGAAGTGAAATATTTCCTAAATGTCGCAGCCTCCTAGTTGTAGATGTGGCGTGCTTCACGCTGATAACCAGGAATCTACAGACACGACTTCATAGACACCCTAGGACTCTTGAACTTTTTTCTCTGATACCAAGTTTTTCACATCTCGAGCCTACACCCTAGACGTTGCCGAAACTCGAGAACCATTGCTGATCCCCAAGAGAACCCTTGGCTTGGCTCTATACTCAGCGGAAGACTTATTCAACAATATATGACCTCAATTTTCAAAGATTAACTCAAATGTGTCAAGAGAAATAACTTAGAATATTTAAAGTATTTAACTAGAAATAAAAGGCAACTCAAGTCTGAACATTAACAATGGAAATGGAAGACTCCTCAAAACACTACTATCTATGAAGCCTCTAATAATTATGATAGACGTCGGGACAAGACCCACTTTATGTTGACAAGACTAAAAATATAAGTGGAACCCTCCAGAAGTAAGGAGGCTAACCCAAGCTAACTAGGGTTGCAAGGGATATCAATAGAGCTCTTGTTGATTACCCTGAATACCTCTATATGCATCATAAAAAGATGTAGGTCAAATGGAGTGAGTATATTGAATGTACGAGCATGTAAGGGGAACTCTGAAGCATAAATTTAGGCTTGAACTGATAAAAGAGAAACATACTCACCTCGTCTCAACTCAACTAAACTGAACTCAAGGATACTCAATTCAAATCAAGAATACTCAACTCAACTCACTATGAAAGAAACAATAAAGATGAAATTTGTATAAAGCTTTTAAAATAGTAGATAATAACTCAATGATACAGCGTCTCACCCACGCTGCTATAACTGTCCTATACCTTGCCAGAGTATAGGAAATCCATAAATAAGTGGATCCACTAAGCTATGCTTAAAATCAATAACGCATCATCTAAAAAGTATGACCCTTTACCCATGTTGGCATACATGGTTTATGAAGATTTTGAGTTGTCTGAACTCATCCTCATATTAGTGCTCAATAATACTTCCAATAATATATATATATACCTCATGCTCATATGTTTTAAATAAAACATAAATCCTCATCAATTTGAGATAATTACTCAAACGATTTCTCTTAAAAGATATGATGCTCAAAACTCCTCATAAACTCATTTAGAAATCAGAATTTCTCTCATTTTAGATGTAAAAGTGTTACATACTTGGGAATACTTAGTCCCCTCATACTCATTTTGAAAAATGAACTCAACTCTCCTTATCCTCAATTAATTACTCAAGTCTTAAAACAAGTTATAAATAATTGTAGAAGATTTCTCAAAAGGACTTAGAAGACTTTCTCAAACTTTTACTCTTAATCATTACTTTAATTTGAAAAGCGAAATTAAGATACATAATTAGGATATATGTAGGATCTCTCAATGATTTATGAAGGTTTAGATAGTTAGGATATAAAAGGGAATGAAAGCTCTACTCAAAGGAACAAGTACGGACCAAAGAACCGAAGGGAAAGTGGACTGACACTCGCAGCGCATACTTGGCGCGTCGCGCCAACCCTCCAGTTACTGTGGCTGGTTTGTGATGCACTGCAGGCGGAGAGCGCCAACCCTCCTGGCGCATTAGGGGCGCACCGCCTTAGTCCTTTTCCAGAACATTATGACCAATTTTTCTTCTCAATTTGTGGTCCAAATTCACCTAGAATCAACAGATTTCTTCCAAACTCCCTTAGATTCATTAACCCAACACAAGTAAATGAAAATATACTCAAAATACTTCAAGGAACAACCCTCGTTCGCAAGATCATCACCTCTAGAACTCAACAAAACTCCAATATCAAAGAATGAAGCACAAACCTCAAAGAACTCAATCAAGAACTCAATATACTCAATCTCATGGATGAGTTCTAAGTCTGAAACTCATGATTAGCATGAGGGTGATCAAACCCATTACTATGAAAACTTACATACCTCGAAATAACCATGTTCTTGGTGACAATCCTCAAAACTCGATGAATGCTTGAAGCTTTCTCCCTTTTTCTCCTGTTGAACTTTGCCCTAAACTTTCAAACGTATTAGACTTGAGTGAAAACTTATTTTAATCAGCTTTGACCCCTAATTGGGTGAAAAAAACGTGTAGGCCCAGTGGGGGTAAGGAAAAAACCAAAATACCCCTCCTTAAAATGGATGAATTACATTAACTAGACAGGTTGTACTCAACAACCATATCTCCTTCATCCAAACTTGGAATTTTGTAAACTAGGTGGAATTGGAAAGAGGACTAAATGAGCTTCAATTTGATACCTTATGGGATCTTTAACTCATCATGTGCTGAAAGTTATGTTCATTTGAAGTTGACCCAAAACTCACAATGTAAGAGTAACTTGTACCTAATCTCAATTTATCTCTTTCTAATTTAGTTCTTTCTAAATTTAGCACTTTCTAGGACCGATGTGTTACATCTATTTATTAAATTATTCAAATAAATTTATCATAATCGACTCATTTGGTAGATATACCTACCTGAGTAATCTTGAGGAGAGTTGCAGTGTAGATCACATAAAATTTAGTTAGAAGAAATGTGATCACATAACCTTCTTTCCATTTGAAATAGATTGAAATGACGGTAAATTTATCCCTTAGCCAAAGTATTTCATTTAATTTGGTAAAATCATTTAAACGACCCTCATAAAGTCATCTAATTCAACATTATAGAATTATTAGTATATACTATATCATGTAAACTAATTCCTCTTAGAAAAATTGAAGTATAATTATAAACATTAAATATCCTACTTTGTCTTAGGCTTTTGTGAGAAAATAATTGACTGCACAATTGTTTTTTTTAAGGTGAATTCCATTAATCACAAATTTATTAATACACTCAAAATTCTACGGAAAAGACTAACAAAGCGTTGTGGAATTCTCATAATTGTCATTTATTTTAATCTAGATTGATGTGGAAAAATCTAGCAGAATTTGAAAATGTGCACACTTATTACTTATTTAATGCTCATTTAAACATTTTAGCTTTTTTTTTAATATTCACCACATTTTGTTGATACAATATATAGACGTGCATGATATTAGAAGTACATAAGATATACAATAGCAATGTTTTTTTGTCAATTAATTTTTTTGCCTCACTTCTTTGTCATTTACCTATTTATTTCTGAAACTTGTGTGTGTTGTAGTTCTTCTAAGTCAAAGAAGAGGGAGAAAGGAAAATGGTAGAGTCAAATGAAATGAAAAAAGATTTTTAAATATTCTCTAATCTAAACAATTGATTCAAATCTATTTTTTGTTGATAGATCTTTTGAGACTTTTGATTTTACATACTTATCTCAAAAGGTGAGTTCATTTAAAAAATGGAGCATCTCTTGTTTGTTTTTATTACTGTAAAACTTATTTTTGTTGTTCTATTTTTGCAGCATGAAGAGATTGAGAGATGACTCTCCATTTGGTTTTTCCCACAGATATTCGTAAGATGTTTGCCTCCTGTTCATTTTTTCTGGGTTGATTTTGTATGTACGGAAATTGTTTCGATGAATTGTTGATAAATTAGTTATTTTTAATTCCTATGATGTATGGTCTGTGTATCTTATTGTTCAAGACACGCTAGATGCAATTTTTCTCCATAATTTAACAGTTTTGAGTATTTAAAATCATTTTTTTTTTATCTTCTATTATGAATTATCAGGAAAAAAAAAGATAGAGACTGAATCTTTAGATATGTTGCGTATGTTAGGGTCGGTCTAGATTTACTTTTATTTTTCAGATAATTCTTTGTTATGTTAAAGGCTCAAACATATCAACAATACCACTATTTATTTGATTGTATCATATCAAAGGATTTGTCGATTTTGAATTAACTAAATAAGAAAATTTCTTTTATCCCAATATAAGCATAGATTTAGAGTGGATGAGAGTATACCATAACTCTATATTAATATATTTGACAAATGAATTTTACTGCTAACATTTAGCTATGGTTCTATGTGTCACAGTCAATCACAAGTTTCTGGAAGTGGTCTGGGTAATATAAATGGTGATAGCGGTGTTGAGAGAGCTGGTGCTAGTAACCCAAAAATGAGGATTGATGAGACATTCTCTTATTTGAACCAAGTTAAGGACAAGTTTCCAAATCAGTGGGAGAAGTATATCACGTTCCTTGTCGTTATGATGGACTTTAAGGGAAAAAGTTTTTTTTACTACAATTTGTCTATTTTGAATCGTCATTAATTTCTATTCTGATTTGATGGTTTATGTGGAACTAAGTCTATGACATTTCTCACACAATTTGCCTATTTTGAATCGTCATTAATTTCTATTCTGATTTGATGATTTATGTGGAATTAAGTCTTTGATATTTCTCACAGAATTAATACCGTTGGTGTCCTAGAAAAAGCAAAAGATTTACTTAAAGGACATCCGAGTTTGCTCCTTTGTTTGAATCCTTTTTTTCCAAGGGCTATGAAATAATCCTAAATGATAAAGATGAGAAAACATATTTCATGGAACAAGCACTCGGTTTTCCAAAAAAAATCAAAGGTTACCGTTATGTTACCTTATGATTTTAATAATAAAAAGCCTACCTTTTTATTCATTAAAAAAGTTTACTCCTAACTTATAGCCTCATAACTTCTTGCATGAACGGATAGAAAATTACAATTAGCTCGTAGATATTTTTCCATATTTAAAAACAGGTGCAAGAATGCCAAAGAAGTGTATGATAAGGTCATAAATATTTATAATTTGAGTACATAGATATTATGGGCAACCTTCGTGTTCAGTACTATATTTTTATGTGTAGGTTGTCGTACATCTCAATGACCATCCATATTTGCTAGAAGAGTTCAAAAAAATCTTCTAGGACGATTGAACTACTACTAATCAGTTGTCTTATTAAAACAAAATTCAAACATTGATGAAGTAAAATATAGTACTTTTAACATGCTCCTTGTTTCAAATATACATCGCTATGTGGATTTAATATAAAACATATTTCAAATAGTTCGACTCAAAACTAATATTGTTCTATATTGTTGTTCATCCTTTGTTTCATCTAGCCCTACATTTTTAACTTGATACTTATTTTTTTTTATCATATGTGAGGTATATTATTTTTTTATTCATTTTAACATTCTTTTATTAGTATATTATTAGATAAATATAATACAATGTTATTATTAATTATGCATACGTTATGGGTTATAGATAGATCCCTTACTATAGTGACAAAATTAGCCTACTTAAATATAACTAGTACAATTCGTCCCAATTTTGTAATCCATCTATTTATCAACTCTGTCCATTTCGATTCAAATCGTAAAAAGTTACACTAATATCATAGCTAGATTGACCCATGAGTTATCTTATCAAAATGTTTTAAACAATAATTTTCCTTATTTGATATGTTATATGTTGCTGAAAAATAATAATTTAATAGGTACAAAATAATTATAAAAGAATAAATAAAGCAATAGAAACTTAGTAAGCAGTGAGCGAATTGGGGCATGACCCACATTTTATCCCAATAATTTTTAACCAAAATAACTTTTGGGTGAGCCAGTAATTCATCTATTTATTAACTTAAATTCAAATAAATTTAGCATAACCGACCCATTTGGTAGATATACCTACCCAAGTAATCTTGAGGAGAGTTAGAGTTTAGATCACATAAAATTTGGTTAGAAGAAATGTGATCACAAAATATTCTTTCCATTTGAAATAGATTCAAATGATTGTAAACTTATCCATTAGCCAAAGTATTCCATTTCATTTGGTGAAATCATTTAAATGACCCTTGTAAAGTCATCCAATTCAACATTATATAGTTCTTAGTATATACAATATGATGTAATCTTATTCCTCTTTGCAAAAATTGAAGTTTAATTATAAGTATTAAATATTCAACACAGTCTTAGACTTTTGTGAGAAAATTATTAACCGCGCAATTGTTTCGAAAATATAAGGTGAGTTGCATTAGTTGCAAATTGATTAATAAACTCAAAATTCTATAGAAAGGACTAACAACGCATTGTGAAATTCTCATAATTGTCATTTATCATAATCTATAGTGATGTAGATTAATCTAGCATAATTTCAAAATGTGCACTCTTATTACTTGTTTTAAGCTCATTTTAAAATATTACCTTTTTTTAATATTGACAAATTTTTGTTGATACAATATTCACATGTGCATAATTTGATATTAGAAGTACACAAGATACACAAAATTGCAATTATTTTCTCAATTTATTTTTTGCCTCACTTCTTTACCATTTACCTCTTTATTTCTCAAACTTGTGTGTGTTGTAGTTCATCTGAGTCAAAGAGGATAGGAAAGGAAAAAGGTTGAGACAACTGAACTGAAGAAAGTTTTTTTTTATCTTCTCTCATCTAAAAAATTAATTCAAATCTATTTTTCGTTGATAGATCTTTTGAGACTTTTGAATGAACTTTTAAAAAAAATTCTTTAATCCAAAGATAAACATTGCTTTCAAGTGGATGAGAGTATAACATAACTCGCTATTAATAAATTGGACAAATAAATTTTACTGCCAACTTTTAGCTATGGTTCTATGTGTCAAAGTCAATCATAAGTTTCTTAAGGTGGTCTGGGTAATATAAGTGGTCATAGTGTTGTTCATAGAGCTGGTGCTTGTAACGACTTGTTCCCATCATTATAGAAAAGCCAACGGGAAAAATTTTTGGGCAGAAAAACTTTTTCGTAGTAACTTGAAATTTTCTAGCCTAGTCCAAATTTGGATGAAATCGGAGTCAGTGAGGTCTAGGAAAATCTGGTAACAAATGAGAGGTCTAATAATGAATTTGATTAGATGAGTAGATAACTAAGACGTTAAGGAACCTGTACGACTTTACATAATTGAATTCGGGCGAGTGGAACTCCCGAAACTGATCTTAGCGTGAATGGGAAATTTCTGAGTGTCATGGGTTGAAGGTGTGTTGTGAAATGGGGGGTTTGTAACTCTAAGTCCGAGGTTCTGTCTCCGTGTAAGCCGCCAGGACAGGATTATTCCCGCTAGGGCGGGGTCACTGTGGCGGGATGGGGGCCGCCATAGCGAGCCTGTCGTGACTTAAGTCAGAAATAAACCCCAAAAATGATATTATTCTGCGACATTCGATCTTGAGAGCTAAGGAACGACCCATGCACATTTCTTGAAGGTTTTCCACCTTTTCTAGCACCAAAGGTAAGGAGTTTACTCCCTTAATCCGTTTTTCGATCCGTAGAACATAGTTTCTTGGGTAATAATTATTAGGGGAGGATTTTGATATGGGAATTATGTTGGAAAAAGCCCTAATTTGGGTATGGGGGCATGGGTTTTGCCTAGGGTTGATAATGTTGATTGTAATCCAGGTAATTAGACCTTAATTATTGATCCTCGCATTGAATTGATTGTTTGTAGACCAAGAACAAGTGAAAAGAATCCGGAAAGGGAAGAATCAAGTTTCTTAGGAGGGTTCAAGCTTTGTTCGAGGTTGGTGATGGTTGTGATATCATGTTGGTGTGATGCATGTTAGTAATTACTTCATTTTAATGCATGTATGCATGTGAATGTTACATGATTGATTACATTAATCGTAAATGAGTATGAATGAAAGATTGTATGCCATGAATTAACACTTGATTGTATGATTATGAGAATGTACATTGTAATTGTGGCTTGTTGAATGAAACGAGTGTTACATTCCAACATACTAACTTTGATCGGGTGCCATGTTTCGGCGAATTTATAGGGTCAGGTGTCACGTCCGGCACACTAACTTGGATCGGGTACCACGTACCGGTACACTAACAGTTTGGGTGTGGGTGGGTTCCATGAGAGGACCATTGACTTGTCATATCGATGTAATATTGAGAATGTGGAATTAGCATTGATCATGAAATAATGACTAATATTGTATATGTTCGGTATATGCCTATTTTATTATGATGTGGTTACTTGTATGTGTTTCACCTTTTGGAATAGCCGCGTGATCCTACCAATACACTGTGGTCATGTACTGATACTGCACTTGCTCTTACTTTGTTGAGTACATGACATCTTTAGGCGGCTATTGACAAACCTTGTTTAGAAGACCAGTGATCGATTCGAATTCAAGGGTGAGCCAGTTATTCCAGGCTGCCATGAGTTCTTTATGTTTTAGTCCCCTCTTTTCAGACTCAGACTTTCTAGTTAGTTATTCGTATGTTTAATTGGATTGTACCTATTTCCTTTAGACTTATGATCTTTGTTAGAGTTTTGGTACATTAACTTTCAGGTTCTAGAGAATAATTTCTGCAATGTTTAGTTATTTGTTGGTTGGACTTTTGGAGTTTATGGGAACTCTATTTGAATCTTGCATTTAAACCTGCTTCCATAATTTTAAATGCCTAGTATTTGTTTAAGTTGTGTAATTCTTGGGTTAGCTAATTAGTGTTAATGGTTTTCCCATCGGAGGGTAGTGTGGGTTCCACTCACGACGGTCTGGGTCGAGACAAAGTTGATATCAGAGCCCTAGGTTCATTGATCTCAATGTACCAAAACGATTCTAGTACAGTCTTGCAGAACGGTACGGAGACAACTGTACTTTTCTTCGAGAAGCTATAGGACTTTAGGAAATCTCTCTGTTTTCTTTTGTCTCCTTTTGTGCTATAACTTGGTTCCAATTGGTGTCTGGTGATCCAAATTGGTATCTAATCTCCTTCACTCTTCTGTCCGCAAATGGTTAACATTAGGTTCAACGGTGTCAGGCCCATAACTCCCGTCAATGCGCTAGCTGAGGAATCCACAAAAAGAGGTCATGGTCAAGGTAGCGGTAGAGGAAGAGGCCGATGAATGGTAGCGCCTACTAGGGATGGATCACCAGTTGAGAATGCTCCCAGAAATGAGGCTCCTTCTACACATCATGAAGAGGTAGAGGAAATTGTAGAGGTTGAGAATGAAGAGAATGTTGGACAAGAGGAAGAGGTGTAGGCTGAGACTACAAGTATTCCTCCCTTAGACTCATTTTGGCTCAACAAATTATGTCGTTCATGAAAGGATTGGTTGGTCCTGGAGTGCTTCCCTCAGTACAAGCAACTTAAGCTCCCACCAATCCTCATATTGCTATCACTATCCCCAAGGTAGGTGGAACCGTAGGTACTGATGCTTTCTTCCATCCTTTGTTGGGTCCTGTTATGAATGGTAATGAACACGAGATGTTAACTAATTTCTTGAAATTGAAACCGCTTGTGTTCCATGGTTTTGAGAGTGAGGACGCCTATCATTTCATCCTAGATTGTTATCAGAGGCTTCATAAGTTGGGAATTGTCCATCAACATGGAGTAGAGTTTGTGACTTTTCAACTTCAAGGTGAGGCTTGATGGGTCCACGATTTGGACTCATTTAGGGCTTTATTTGGATAGATTTAGTGTCCTCAAATGCTTATTTTGTGCCAATAACTGATGTAAAAATATCCTTGATTTCCAGGTATTTGGATTGAAGAACAAAACATGGACACTAATGAGAAAAAAAGGAACAAGGCAGCTGAAAGAACGAATAGAAGAAGGCCTGTTGATCACCTAATCCATTGGGTGAGTCACCGAATGGCAATTATCTCGCCTAAAGTTCCAGTGTGCCAAGCCCTGAAGGATAAAATCAAGTCAGTGAGGGAAAGGAGCAGTCGGCGTGTTGCCGAACGGTTCCGCGATGCATTGTTGGATCGCCCAAAGTTACAAAACTTGAGGATGCTGAAGGCCAAACCAAAAAGGCAATGGAATTGACCAAAGGGCAGATCACCAAGTTGATCGGTGATCCCGACTTACTGCGCCGAATGGTCATTCACAGCATATTTTTGGCGACTATAAATACATTTTCAAACATTATGTTTATGAGCGATCAATCAATTTTTCAGAATATAGAAATTTTTGAGTTTGAACTGAGAGTATTGAGACAAAAATTTTCCTCAGCTTTGAAGAATTGGAGTTTTCCATTTTTGAGAAATTGGAAGTGGGTCTTTGAGGTTCTTCAATTTGGACCTTTGTAAAGACGAAATTAATCTTACCCAGTTGATGGAAACACAATTTGGTAACGATTTTTATCTTTTTATGATGTCTAGCTAAAACCACAATTCTTGGGTGTGATTATGGGTTGATTTAGCTGATGGATATTGCTAATTGTTAGTTTAAATGTTGTTTAAAAGTGATTTCATTCAGTAATTGTGGTTGAAATTAAAGGATTGCAGTTGCAAATGTAGTCCTACATTCATATTTTTGGCTTGCTCGAGAGAGAGGTTTTAAAACCAAGATTACTGAATTGATGGTTTGTGGGTATTGGGTTGTCATGGGTTCAGCTCGAGAGAGTGAATCCTAAATGCTTTTCCACTCATTCAGCTAGAGAGAGTGAATGGACTAAAGTGTAAGATGTTCTTATTTGCATGCTTGTTGATTTTCGAGAGAATCCAACTTGATTCGGGGTAAATTGTTCGAGAGAAAGTTTATCCCTACTAAAGTCTAGCATATTCACTGACTTACAACTATTTACTAACAGTTGCAATTACACATTTGTCTATATTAGCCTATAATCGAATCACATCCCAAGAACCCGTCTCATTATTGTTAAATTCGTGTTACTTGCTGTTGTTGTAGCTGATAGTTGAAACCAAACCCCCCCCCCCCCCCCCCAATTATTTGACATTCGTGTTACCCTTAATTTGAATTATGTTTTAATTCATTAATATCTATTCCTATGATTGACTTGAGCATATTCGTACTTGCCTATTGATTCTCAAATATGTACCACTCCTTGTGGGATTCGACCCCAACTCATTTAGTTAGGTTATATTACTGACTAACGATCATTGACATTTAGAATTGGATGAATTGTCCTGATACATGAAATCAAAATGGCGCCGCTGTCGGGGAGTGGTGTTGGTTGAGAATCTTTAGCTAAGTTGAATTTTGTTCTTGTTAGTTATAGTTGAATCTATTTATTTTTAGTTTTGGTTTGTGTGTTGTTGTTTTGAGCAAAGAATTGGAGCATATCTGGTAGCAACGGTAACCCAATGGACCACCCTCCTTTGAGATTGATGACTCTTAGGAATACAATCCTAAATTTCAAGCAATTGGAGGATGAGGCCATTTATGAGTTGTGGCAAAGATTTAAGACCCTATTGCAGCAGTGCCCAACTCATGGGATTCCAGATAAGATGCTTCTGGAATGTCTCTACCGGGATCTTGGCCCCGACAATAGAATAGTGGCTGACCAAATCTCTCCAGGTGGTCTCATCCAGCTACCTTATGCTAAAGCAACCTAACTCCTTTAACACATAGCCAAGACCAACAAGGAGAAATATAAAAGACCAAGAATTGGCCACATTGTTGACTCAAGTGGATGTCTTGGCCAAGAAAGTCATGGAATTGGAGGTAGTGTCCAAAAAGAAGGACATGTACATCCCCCCTCACGAGCGTCGAAAGATGAAGAAGCAAGAGGGTGGGCAAATTAAAGAGGTCCTCTTACTCATTCTACAAAAAGTCGAAGAACACGACAGATTGTTGGAGGAGATAAGAGAGAATGTCTTGATGCTAAATTAGATGACAACCTCTCATTCCATGTTCATTTAGCTACTAGAGTCCCAATGGACCAAGTGTTGTCTTGTCTCGACCCAGAGCCAGAAGAGGGGTTGCCTTATGAAAATGAGGCAAACCCCACCAATGTAACTTAAGTGGGAACTTTCGCCATGCCACGACGTTAACTAAGGCACTTTTTGGGAGGCAACCCAAAGTTTTATTGCTGTATTTTTGTTTTACAAAATAATGGTGTGTTGATTATGCAGGTCAAAGTGTGGAATGTGTTTGGAAAGTGCAGGTTGGCGAGCTAGAAGTCTAGTTGGCGACTCACCGAAGAGGTCGGCGAGCCCAACTTGGACCGTCGTTGGACTCAAAACATTTCAAAAATTGGAGTCTGTAAAACTCGGGGAACCCAGGAGCAACTTGGCGAATCACCGATCACGACCTAGTTCGTCGTTTGGACCCCCACATTAACTGGGGGTCCTGTAAAACTTGGTGAGGTAAGTGCCCACTCGGTGAGTTGCCGAGTGGGTCAGCGAGCAAAACTTATGTTGCTGAATGGGCGAGAACTGGATGGTTTTTAAAGGCCAAAGGTTTAAACTTTCAAACTCTTTCATTTTCCCTCACTTTTACACTTCCCAAACTCACACCCGCAAAATATTTCCTGTATTTCTTGTGTTTTTATCATATTTTAGTCGTCAAGTTTGTGTTCGGAGTTGGATTTCTTTGCCGCCTAGCATTTCAAAGTATTTATTCGGCATAAAAGGTTGGTTTTCTGAAACCCGAATTTGTTTTTAGCAATTTGTACTCATTTGCAATTGATTTTTATCTTAGTGATGTGTGCTGGGCCTCTCTGATCAGAATTGTGTATGTGTGTGCCTATGCTAATTTGAATATCGTGCCTTTAATGCCTTTAATGATTAATTCTCGAAATTGTTGTGCCTTAAAATTGATTAAAATTGTGGGGTTGTGCTTGCATGTTGTTGGGTCTAGTCGGGTAAAGTCTAAATAACCCGCATTTATGCCAAATGACGTAATTTGCCCAATGATGGAGCGGTTGACATCATTCCTAAGGGCAAAAGTCATCAAATGGCCAAATTTGGCCAAACTGGGAGAAGTCTGAGTATCCCGGGGGCATGGGTATAATGGGTCTTAGTTTAATTAGAGGAGTGCATGTTTTGATTTTGTTTTCGGGGGATGCGGAGTTGAATTTGGGAAGTTGGGTTGAAAGCAGGCATATTGGGTCATTTGGCGAGCTGGGTCGAGCTCGCCGAACCACTCAACGGTTTACCAAATCACCTTTAATTTAATGCTTAATATTGATTTGGGTTCTGTAACTTTCGACGAGAAGCCTGAGTTCGCCAAGTGTACTCGGCGACTCGCCGAAAGTCCTTATTGATCGCCCTTTGTTTGCGCCCCTAATCCCTAAAAGCACTGTAACTTTCGATGGGCTAATCCTTGCTCGTCGAATGCTGCCGGTGATTCGCCGAAAGGCCTTTCCCATCGCCGACATGCCAATTTTCTAGGAATTTTTGAGCCAATCCTTTCACCGAGCCCGATCTAGCTCGCCAAAGAGATTCGGCAACACGCCTATTGGTTCAACGAGTCTTTTTGCAACTATTTTTCTTCTGTGCTTTTGCTTGAATTATTTCTATCTTTTTCTAATGTTTTACAGATATGGCAAGGAAAAATCTTGACATGCCGCCCTGAAAAAGATCATGGGGCATTACTATAAACGAAGGAGGAGCCAACCCTCCCAAAAAGGGAAGGCAAGAGCCTCCAAAGGGAGGACAAGGCAAGGGCAAAAGGCTCACTACTGAGACTCTGGAGCACAACTCCAATAGTGAGGGATCCCAAGCCACATTCTCTGAACCGGATGATGACCAGCCACTATAGTCCCTGCAGGCTGAGATCCGTGCTAGATCTTGCACTAACTCCTCCGAAGCTACAACAGCCACCCCAGCAGCAACCACTGTGCCAGCTCCGGCACCTCTTGTAGCTCTAGTGCCATAAGTGGTCCCTCATCCCAGGCTACTTAATAGACTAAAAGCTGATGGATTGCGAACTATCCTCGAGGAGAAGTCGTTATCTACAGAGGGCCTTTAGGGTAGATACTCTGGGGTGAGGGACACACTCCATTTCCACCATTTTGAGCAGTTCACCAGGCCCCGAGGACCCCACATTCCTAAATGGGTCTGGGAGTGTTACTCATCATATGGTGATCTAGTTCCTAAAAGCAAGAAGAAGGCCAGTGAGTTTAGACCGGTTAAGTCGGTCATCGTCCAGGGAAAGGAAGTCAGGTGCAGTAGCGAGTACATTAATACTGTACTTGGCAGAGGTATAGGAGCTATAGTGGCATATGAGGGTTGCCTACTACTCAGCCCTTAGATGACTTGAAGGGCTGGCTTGCTCCATTGATTTCCGATACCACCCCGATGTGGATCGAGGCAGGGGTCCCCATAGAGAGGAGGTATCTGAGTATTGTTGCTCAGTTCTGGTTTGGCTTTATTAGCAACACCATCATGCCATTCCTGAATGAGTCCATCCTATGCCACCCTAAGGTGGCCTGCCTTGGATCGATCATATCCCAGAGGAACATCAACCTGGGACTCCTCATCGAGCAAGAGATGGCCATGAGGGCCAAGCAGAGTCAGACCTCCTTGCCATTCCCGGTGTTGATTACAGAGATGTGTAGGCGTGCTGGAGTACCTTATAATGAGACGAGGGATATTGAGGTCGCTCCTTCATCTTCTACAGACATTTGGCGTATAGAGGCTGAGTACACGCGAGAGGAGGCCGACAGGAGGAGAGAAGCTCTGGTGGATACATCCCCGGAGGTAGACGCTGATTTGATACCTGCAGAGGCATCTTTACCTACTCCGGCCTCCGCGCCTTCAGGTACATCTACTTCTACTTCTTCTTCACATGCTCCGGGTGCTTCTACCTCTTTCCAGCCCGCCAAGATTACTCAGGCTATGATCCTGAAGATGGGGCACTTAGCCCATTCAGCTGATGTGAGGGCTACTAGATTGGAGGTTGTTGTGCCATGGATGATTGAGGCTGCTATTTTAGCTGCACTGACCCCCCTCCGGGCTTCTGTTGATGATTTTACTGCGAGAGTCACGGCTTGTGAGAGTAGATAGGGGGAGTCTTCTGAGTTGACAGCTTTGAGAGTCGAGGTGGAAGATCTGAGGAATGATGTGGACTATCTCAAGTCTACAGACTTCACCACCTTATTTGAGGCAGCTGAGGCAGACGATGCTCGTGCTACATCTGAGATTCCTACGACTACCACTGGATATGTACAGATGGATGACATAGCAGCTGATGAGAGGGAGGAGAACAGATATGGAGACCTATCGGATCTAGAAGACACGATTGTACAGTTGATGATCCAGACATCGCTGATAGAGACGTCCATGGCAGGCCCGAGAGGAGCTAGTGGTAACGTGACTCCGGGTGCTGAGACCCAGGTTCAGAGCACTTTACCAAGCACTGATGCCCTGACAGATGAAGTGACTCTGTAGACAGGATCCCTCTTTACCTCCCTCTATGTCTTATCTTTTTATTGACTTTTGGATACTTTACTTGCATTTGAGGACAAATATCTTTTGTTTTGTGGTAGGGTGAGTGATGTTTGCGTAATCAAAACACAACTTCTAATGTAAGTGTCTACGATCGTACAATAGTAAAGTAACCCAACTAAGGGTTGGGATCGTGTCCCAAGGGAGTGGTTTTGAGAATTAATAGAAAAATAAAATTTAGTTCTAATTAGTCATAGCTAAAAACATTATCGAATATAAACATGTTAAATCTAAGGGGTGATACAAGCGTCAATTATCAATAGGGGTTTGTCACAAGTGAACAAAAACAACAAAAATGTAAAGGGTACTAATCAAGGAGACGAGATTCTTGGGATGTGATAGGAATATGGGATAAATGAGATTATTGGGTACATGCTTTTGATAGAGAATTCATAGAATATTTGTGACTAGGCTAGACTTTAATGGGGATAAGCTCTCTCTCGAGCAACTTACCCCATTTCAAATGGGTTTCTCTCGAACACCCACTTGCCGCATGAAGAACAACTTCCACCTTAGCTTACTCACTCTCTCGAGTTGAGTGTGTGGGAATGAGACTAGGGTTCACTCTCTCGAGTTAAACCTCATGTCGACCCAATCCCACCGACCATCAATTTAGTTGTCTTTGTTTTACGACCTCTCTCTCTCGCAAGCCGAAAACACATATATGAAATCATATTTGCAACTACAATTTCATTAAGTTCATCCACAACTCCTAAATGAAATTACATTTAAACTACGATTAAACTATCATCAAGCAATACCCAACAACTAATTTAACCCATATTCACAAAATCACACCCCAAGAATTGGGGTTTTAGCTAGACATGTATAAGAGATAGAAATTTATACCAAAATGAGATTTCATTAAAATGGGTATGAAGATTTAAGTCTCAAAACAAGCAAAGAGTGAAGAATCCACAAGACCCAAGTCCAAATTCTTGGAGTTGAAACCCTTTGAATCTTCAAGTTCTTCAAAACCCTCTCCAACTTAGAACTAAAAATTCTATACTAAAATATATGATATTTAAAATCTCCTCTTAATCTACAACTCTCAACAAATATTTATAGTTTCCAAAAATCTGTGCTGCAGCGGATCATTCGGCGTCGTTAGTCGAGATCGCTGATCAACTCGGCGATCCACTTTTTGGTTGGTTTCATCGCCGTCTTGCTCTATCTTTTAGCATCGTCGTGTTTTTGGATCATTGGGCGACATAGTACTGCTTTGCGGAATTTCTCGGTGACATGCCGACTGCTTCTTTTCACCGCCAATTTGATCCTTTCTTTCAGACTTAACACACTGGAACAAAAGGCGAGGATAAGACCTTTTGGCGATTCGCCGAATGGGTTCGGCAATTTTCAGATCTTCATTCTTTCAGTTGCCTTTGTTCCTTTTTTGCTAGGTAGTGTCCATTCTTTCCCTCAAACTCCAAATACATGAAACTTAATGGTTTTCATCAGATATTGAGATAAAATATGCATTTGAGGACACTAATTCTATAAAAATATAGCCCTAAATGAGTCCAATTTGTGGACTCATCAATACCCCCAACTTAAACTTTGCTTGTCCTCAAGCAAACTCAAGTTCAGCTGTTCAAAAAGGGCATCTCGAATAGTACTACACAAGACTCAATCATGAATGCACACAACAAGACTCAATTTACTTATGCAAAGATCAAATGTGCACTCAAAGATTCAAGTTGTAACTCACCAATATCAAAGAATCTCATGCTCACAATACTTGCTTCAAATGCAAGTTCAAGCTCAACCAAAGTGTTCAAATGCCCTCACACAAGAAATGATTCCATGTTTACACAATGGTTCACAATTTAAAGCTTCGGAATAATATGCAACGCTCACACTCACAAAGAAGAACACAGTGCATAATTACACCCATAGGTTTGCCCGTATTTTCCAATCAACACTTGCTTCGGCTCACTCAAGATCAAGAAGGTCTTTTCAAGGCTTATAATGGGGCTGAGTGAAAATGTATGGTCATTTAGGCTCAGTGACTTTTATCGTCATGAAATGTGGTACTCACAATACTTCCTTTCCCCTTCCTTCATCATTTTCTTTAGTGCTCATAAGTCATCCTATTATTCACTTTCCATGAATTGTTTGGAAACCCCATTTCTTTTGTACTTTATTCCACAACTTTCTTTTTCATTCTCTTTTCTCTTTTTTTTTTTTTTTTTTTAATATATGAAGGGGTTCCATTTTTTCTCAACACCATGGGTTAAAGGAGACTTTCCTTGCATTTCTTGACTTTCCCTTTTCTTTTCACCACACCCCCAACTTAGGCTTTTGGCCAAAGTTGGCTATTCAAACAAACCACAATGTCATGAGGATTATGAGTAATGGATAAAGAAAGGTCATTGCTTTCATCAAGTTTCTTCCAAAGAAAGGTAAGACTCAAGGGGTGTTCAAAGAGGTTCACACACACTCACAAGGTAGGCCACAAAAGATGCATATGTCAAATTGGCTCACACTCTTAGAAGTTTCCTAATATCATATCAAGACATAGCATCACTTAGTTGACCGGACCAACGGGGTGAATTCTAGGATCCATCATGCATAGTTCACAGGTAAGCTCATCACACTAGGCATTGACACTATAAGTCAAACAAAACTCCACACTTTCGCTAATGTGCAATGATCATCACAAGAGACTCAATTCGATACTAGGCTAGTCATAACGAGATGCAAAGAGTTCACATATTGTCTATGCAACTTCATTTGGTCTCATCGTAGCCACACATTCATGTTCGTTCGATTAAGAGCACTATTCAAGTCATCGGTATTGATCGGAACCGAGACTCAAATTATTGCAAAAGAACAGCCACATTCAACACACGAGAGGTGGCATAAATTTTCGGATGGGTCAAAATCATTTTGCAATTTAAAATAAAAGGAGCCACAAGCTCAAACATCCACAAAAACAAAATAACACAACATTATAGCTCACAGCCCAAATACTCAAACAAAACACGATTCACAAATAGCACACAAAGGTGGGCCTCACTCGACCACAAACAAAAACATTTGCCCTCATATGCAAATAACACAGAATCCGAAAGGTAAAATAAAGAAAGACAGAGAGGGAGGTAAAGAGGGGATCTTGTCTAAGTAGTTGCTCCATCTTTCTGGGCATCAGTGATCGAAACCGAGACTCAAATTTTTGCAAAAGAACAGCCACATTCAACACACGAGAGGTGGCAAAAATTTTTGGACGGGTCAAAATCATTTTGCAATTTAAAATAAAAGGAGCCACAAGCTCAAATATCCACAGAATCAATATTAACACAACATTATAGCTCACAGCCCAAATACTCAAACAAAACACGATTCACAAATAACACACAAAGGTGGGCCTCACCCAACCACAAACAAAAACATTTGTCCTCATATGCAAATAACACAAAATCCGAAAGGTAAAATAAAGAAAGACAGAGAGGGAGGTAAAGAGGGGATCCTGTCTAAGTAGCTGCTCCATCTGTCTGGGCATCAGTGCCCGGAGTGTTGTCATTCTGACTCTGGTTTTCATTGTTTGCGTTTGCCTCAGTTGCTGCAACGATATTAGCCTTAGCCATATTGTCCAAATCGTGAGATGCTCCAAAGGCATGTATCACATTAATGAACCCTCGAGCCCACGAAGGGACATTAGGTTCAATGGGAATCCTTCTACTAGAACTAGCTTTCTTGTTCTCGCTCCTTGCTTTGGGGTGATCTGTCGTCCCTGCATCTCTTCTTGAGTTTTGTACCTTTATATGTCGGGGTGGCATATTTATTCCTGCAACTTTTGGTCTGGCCATGTTTGCAAAGCCTTGAGATAAAGTTAGAATATATTCGACAAGCAAACAGAAGACCATCAGCTGCAGGCAGACTTAGAAGTCCATTCGGCGAGTCACCGAATACTTTTGGTGAACAAAGGGGTGTCCGCCAAAAGTTACAGTGCAGAAGGGGTCAGGGGTGTAGACAAAATGCGAACAAGAGGACTTTCGGTGAGTCGCCGAGTGCTTTTGGCGACCTCATGCGTCTCGCCGAAAGGTACAAAAGCCACAACACATAAAGCATGATATCAAATTCGAGGTAGGTGAACTAGGTGAACCGCAGAGTGGTTCGGTGAGCTCATCTCAGCTCGCCGAAATGACTTGTCGTGCCTATTATTAACCCAACTTCTTGAAATCAGTCCCGTAACCCCCAAAAACACAATTTATTCTCCTACAACACAAATCCGACTAAGACCTGTAACATAAAAGCACTCCCTATTGCAAATTAATTTAACTTAACGCACTAGAAAGTCGGATTTCACCATTCAAGCAAGAGTTATCGATTAGGAATAGGCAATTAAGAAATCCGATCCAATAAGAGAGGCCCATTAGAATTCAACTAGATTAACAGATTCCAAATGAGTACAATTTTGACAAAATGAACGCGGGGTTTGAAGTACAACCTTTTATGCCGATCAAATGGATATTGAGATGCAAAGTAATGTAATCCAACTCGTAGCACAATTCGATACTAAAAATACTCCAAAATTGCAAGAAATGTAAAACTAGAGTGCATGTGTAAGTTTGGGAAGATGAAAAAGTGAGGGAAAAGGAATGAGTTTAAAACTTTTAAACCTTTGGCTTGAAAAACAACCCAGTTTTTTCCCATTCGGCGACATTAGTCCTGATCGCCGAACTATTCTGCATAACGTCAAGTAGTCATTTGCCTCGCCGAATTTTACAGAACCTCCATGTATGGTGGGAGTCCAAACGACGATCTCTGTTGAGATCGCCGACAGGATCAGCGATTCGCCAATAATTTCCTGAGGTCGCCGAGTTTTACAGACTCCAATGTAAATTGGTCTTGAGTCTAACGGTAGTCTAGTTCGGGGTCGCCGAACCCTTCAACGATTTGCGGAATGGACCTGTAACTTGCCAATCTGCACTTGTCGTTCACTCTCCACACTTCCATCTGCACAATCAACACACCATTATTTTATCAAAGCAAAATAAAGCAATAAATGGTTTTGGGTTGCCTCCCAAACAACGCCTTAGTTAACTTCGTGGCACGACACAAGTCCACACTCAAACTCCATTTTTGGGGTTAGCCATAGTATCACTAGGCAACCCCCTATTTTTTTGCGATTGGAGATCGGACAATGCATGACCCACAAGGTTCTCGAGAAGCTGGACGACTATGGAATGAGAACAAATCATTCGCATCATCCCTTCAATGTTTTCCTTCATTTCTTCCAGCTCTCTATCTTGCTCAGTCACCTTGTGGAGAATGATTGAGAGTATTCCCTCAAGGCGTTTAACCTCATTGTCCTTGGGACTTCTTCGCTCATGAGGAGGAATATATTTATCCCTCCTTTTGCACTGGACTTCAATCTTCATCATCTTTTTGGCCAACTTATCCATCTGATTCATTAGGGAGGCCAACATAAAGTCTTTTTCTACATCTTAGTTCATTTCAGACATTTGATTAAGCACTTGGGCTGCTATCACATATGGTTGTTTCGCAATGCCTCCCGGAATGAGTTGATCGACCAACCTCTTATTTTCGGGACCAAGACTTTTGTAGAAATAGTCAAGGAGGATTATGTTAGGAATGTCATGAGTTGGGCATTGAGTGATTAGTTCATTAAACCTTGCCTATGACTTGTGGATCCGTTCACCTTCCAATTGCTTGAAGGTGAGGATATGATCCCGGAATATCATTACCTCTAATGGAGGAAACTCCATTAGCTCCCAAGTACTGCTCGCCATACTCACTTCCTCTGCTTCAATACAAACAAGAAAAACAAAACTACAAATTAAGTAAGTGAACTACAACTAAGAAGAACAAAAATTTTGCTAAACTAAGAATTCTCAAGTAACACCACTCCTCGGTAGCGGCGCCATTTTGATGTTTGCGTAATCAAGACAAAACTTCAAATGCAATTGTCTACGATCGTACAATAGTAAAGTAACCCAACCAAGGGTTGGGATCGTGTCCCAAGGGAGTGGTTTTGAGAATTAATAGAAAAATAAAATTTAGTTCTAATTAGTCATAACTAAAAACATTATCGAATATAAACATGTTAAATCTAAGGGGTGACGCAAACGTCAATTATCAATGGGGATCTGTCACAAGTAAGTAAAGAAAACAAAAATGCAAAGGGTACTAATTTAGGAGAAGTGATTCTTGGGATGTGATAGGAATACGGGATAAATGAGATTATTGGGTACATGCTTTTAATAGAGAATTCAATAGAATATTTGTGACTAGGCTAGACTTTAATGGGGATAAGCTCTCTCTCGAGCAACTTTCCCCGTTTCAAATGGGTTTCTCTTGAACACCCACTTGACGCATAAAGAACAACCTCCACCTTAGCTCACTCACTCTCTCGAGTTGAGTGTGTGGGAATGAGACTAGGGTTCACTCTCTCGAGTTAAACCTCATGTCGACCCAATTCCACCGGCCATCAATTTAGTAGTCCTAGTTTTACGACCTCTCTCTCTCGCAAGCCGTAAACACATTTATGAAATCATATTTGCAACTATAATTTCATTAAGTTCATCCACAACTACTAAATAAAATCACATTTAAAATATGATTAAACTATCAGCAACCAATACCCAACAACTAATTTAACCCATATTCACAAAATCACACCCCAAGAATTGGAGTTTTAGCTAGACATGTATAAGAGATATAAATTTATACCAAAATGAGTTTGCATTCAAAAGGGTATGAAGATTTAAGTCTCAAAACAAGCAAAGAATGAAGAATCCACAAGATCCAAGTCTAAATTCTTGGAGTTGAAACCCTTTGAATCTTTAAATTCTTCAAAACCCTCTCCAAACTTAGAACTAAAAATTCTATATTAAAATATCTCATATTCGAAATCTCCTCTTAAGCTACAACTCTCAATGAGTATTTATAGTTTCCAAAAATCTGTGCTGCAGCGGATCATTCGGCGTCGTTAGTCGAGATCACCGATCAACTCGGTGATCCGCCCTTTGGTAGGTTTCATCGCCGTCTTGCTTTATCCTTCAGCATCTTCATGTTTTGGATCATTGGGCGACATAGTACTGTTTCACGGAACTGCTCGGCGACATGCCGACTGCTTCTTTTCACCGCCGATTTGATCCTTTCAGGGCTTAGCACGCTGGAACAAAAGGCTAGGAAAAGACATTTTGGCAATTCGCCAAATGGGTTCGGCGATTCTCAGATCTTCATTTCTTCCTTCTTTCAGTTGCCTTTGTTCCTTTTTTGCTAGGTAGTGTCCATTCTTTCCCTCAAACTCCAAATACCTGAAACTTAATGGTTTTCATCAAATATTGAGATAAAATATGCATTTGAGGACACCAATTCTATCAAAATATAGCCCTAAATGAGTCCAATTTATGGACTCATCAGTGAGGCCCACCTTTTGTGATTATTGTTTTGGTTATATATTGGGTTTTTGAGCTATAAATTGTGTTTAGCACTATTTTTTGTGGATTATTGAGCTTGTGGCTCCTTTTTTTAATTGTAAATGATTGTAGGACCCTTCCGAAAAGTTTTGTGCCACCTCTTGTATGTGTTTGAATGTGGTTGTTCTCTTGCAAGTTTGAGTATCAGTCTTGATCAATACCGATGACTAGAATAGTGCTTATAATCGAACAAAAATGAATGTGCGGCTACAATGAGGTCAAATGAAGTTGCATAGGCAATATGTGAACTTTTTGCATCTCGTTGTGACTAGCCAATTATCAAATTGAGTCTCTTGTGATGAACATTGCACACTAGCGAAAGTATTGAGTCTTGTTTGACATTGATATCAATGCCTTGTGTGATGAGCTTACCGTGAACCATGCGTGATGACACCTAGAATTTACCCCGTTGGTCCGGTTGACTAATTGATGCAATCTCTTGAAATGATATTAGGCAACTTTCAAGAGTGAAACAATTTGACATTATACCTCTTTTGTGGCCTAACTTGTGAGTGTGAAAACTTCGCTTGAACACCTTTTGAGCCTTAGCTTTTCCTTGGAAGAAACTTGATAAAATTGTGACCTTTCTTTATCCCTTAACCCATGAGATGTGGTTTGTGTGAATAGCCAACTTAGGCCAAAAGCCTAAGTTGGGGGTGTGGTGAAAAGAGAAGGTAAAGCAAGAAGTGCAAAGAAGTCCCCTTACCCATGGTTTTGAAAAAGATGGAACCCCTCTATACAAAAAATAGAAAAGAGAAAAATGAAAAAGAAAAAGAAAAAGAAAAAGAGAAATAAAAAGAAAAAGAAAAAGAAAAAGAAAAAGAAAAAGAAAAAGAAAAAGAAAAAGAAGGAAAAAGTTTGTGAAAGTGCAGAGAAAATGGGGTCCACGATATTCCATTGAAAGTGAATAATGGGGTGACATATGAGCATAAATGAGAATGATGAGAAGAAGGAAAGGAAGTGTTGTTCACACCACATTTCATGAGGATAGAAGTCACTGAGCCTAAATGACCATACCTTTACAGTCAGCCCCGTTACAAGCCTTGAGAAGACCTTTTTCATCTTGAGTGAGTTGAAACAATGGTTGGTTGGAAAATAAGGGTAAACTTATGGGTGATATCATGCATTGTGTTCATCTTTGTGTGTGTGATTGTTGATAGTGATTCCGGAACTATAAATTGTTGAACCATTGTGTGTGAATATGGAATCATTCTTTGTATGAGGGCATTTGAGAACCTTTGTTGAGCTTGAACTTGCATTTGAAGCAAGTATGTTGAACTTGAGAATCTTTGCTAATGATGAGTCACAACTTGAATCTTAGTGCAAAATTGATCCTTGCATGAGTAAGTTGAGTCTTTTTGTGTGCATTCATGATTGAGTCTTGTGTAGCACTATTTGAGACATCCTTTTTGAGCTGCTGAACTTGAGTTTTACTTGAGGACAAACAAAAGTTTAAGTTGGGGTGTTGATGAGTCCACTATTTGGACTCATTTAGGGATTTATTTGGATAGATTTAGTGTCCTCAAATGCTTATTTTGTGCCAATAACTGATGTAAAATCCTTGATTTCCAGGTATTTTGATTGAGGAGCAAAACATGGATACTAATGAGCAAAAAGGAATAAGGCAGCTGAAAGAACGAAGAAAGAAGGCATGGTGATCGCCTAATCCATTAGGCGAGTCATCAAATGGCTATTATCTTGCCTAAAGTTCCAGTGTGCCAATCCCTGAAGGAGAAAATCAAGTTGGCGAGAGAAAGGAGCAGTCGGCATGTCACTGAACGATTACGCGATGTAGTGTTGGATCGCCTAAAGTTACATAACTTGCGGATGCTGAAGGCCAAAGAAAAAAAGGCGATGTAATTGACCAAAAGGTGGATCGCCGAGCTGATCGGCGATCCCGACTTACTAAGTCGAATGGTCCTTCGCAACATATATTTGACGACTATAAATACATTTTCAAACATTATGTTTATAAGCGATCTATCAGTTTTTCATAATATAGAAGTTTTTGAGTTTTAACTGAGAGTATTGAGACAAAACTTTTCCTTAGCTTTGAAGAATTGAAGTTTTCCACTTTTGAGAAATTGAAAGGGGGTCTTTGAGATTCTTCAATTTGGACCTTTGTAAAGATGAAATTAATCTTACCCTGTTGATGGAAACACAATTTGGTAACGATTTTTATCTTTTTATGATGTCTAGCTAAAACCCCAATTCTTGGGTTGTGATTATGTGATTATGGGTTGATTTAGCTTATAGATATTGCTAATTGTTAGTTTAAATGTTGTTTAGAAGTGATTTCATTCAGTAATTGTGGTTGAAATTAAAGGATTGTAGTTGCAAATGCAGTCCTACCTTCGTGTTTTTGGCTAGCTCGAGAGAGAAGTTTTAAAACCAAGATTAATGAATTGATGGTCTGTGGGTATTGGTTTGTCATGGGTTCAGCTCGAGAGAGTGAATCCTAAATCCTTTTCCACTCATTCAACTCGAGAGAGTGAATTGACTAAAGCGTAGGCTGATCTTATTTGCATGCTTGTTGGTGTTCGAGAGAAACCAACTTGATTCGGGGTAAATTGTTCGAGAGAAAGTTTATCCCCACTAAAGTCTAGCTTATTCACTGATTTACAGCTATTTACTAACAATTGCAATTACTCATTAATCTATATTAGCCTATAATCGAATCACATCCCAAGAACCCGTCTCATTATTGTTAAATTCGTGTTACTTGCTGTTGTTGTAGCTGATAGTTGAAACCACCCCCCATTATTTGACATTCGTGTCACCCTTAATTTGAATTATGTTTTAATTCATTAATATCTATTCCTATGATTGACTTGAGAATATTCGTACTTGCCTATTGATTCTCAAACACATACCACTCCCCGTGGAGGTCTGCAAAATGGTAATGCATGTAGAGGTACAGTGCAGCCAGACAGGGAAGTCGCGCGTCATGACGATAGAGCTTAGTGTTATGCCTTTTCGGGCAAGACCGAGGCGGAGGTGTCTGATGTAGTGATCACATGTACTATTCTTGTCTGTGATCGGATGACTAATATGCTATTTGATTCGGGTTCTACTTATTCTTATGTGTCCACTCAGTTTGCCTTGGGATTTGATATGATTTGTGATGTACTTGATGCCCTTATCCATGTTTCTACCCCAGTTGGAGAGTCTGTCATAGTCACCCATGTCTATCGTGCTTGTCCTATCTTGTTTATGGGTTTTCAGACTTGGGCTGATTTGGTGATTTTGGATATGACTGACTTTGATATAATCTTATGCATGACTTGGTTGTCCCCCTATTATGTTGTGTTAAATTGTAATATGAAATCTGTTACTCTAGAGATCCCGGTAGGGAAAAGTTAGAGTGGGAAGAGGTGTACAAGCCTAAGCTAGCTAAGATCATATCCTCCATTCGGGCTAGGAAACTGGTAGGGTAGGGTTGTTTGGCTTATTTTGGCTCATTTTCGGGATGTTGAGGTAGAGTCTCCCTTTATTGAGTCTATTCCTGTGGTGTAAGAATTTAGAGAAGTATTTCCTACTGATTTGCTTGGTATGCCTCCGGATAGAGATATAGATTTTTACATTGATTTGGAACCTGGTACCTACCCCATTTCTATCCCTCCATATCACATGACTCCGGTAGAATTGAGAGAGCTTAAGGCTCAAATTCAAAAACTTCTTGATAAAGTGTTTATCTGTCCTAGTTCTTCCCCGTGGGGTGCCTCTGTATTGTTTTATAAGAAAAGGGATGGTAGTATGAGGATGTGTATAGATTACCGACAATTGAATAGGAACACTGATGAGTCCACAAATTGGACTCATTTAGGTCTATGTTTTGATAGAATTAGTGTCCTCAAATGCAAAATTTGTCTCAATATCTGATGAAAACCCTTAAGTTTCAGGTATTTGGAGTTTGAGGGAAAGCATGAACACTACTTAGCAAAAAGGAACAAAAGTAGCCGAAAGAATGAAGAAATGAAGATCTAAGAATCGCCGAACTCGTTCGGCGAGTCACCCAAAGCTCTTATCCTCGCCTTTTGTTCTAGTATGTTGAACCTTAAAAGAAAGGATCAAATCGGCGGTGAAAATAAGTAGTTGGCGTGTCACCGAGCAGTTTCGCAAAGAAGTACTATGTCGCCCAATGATCCAGGACGCGAAGATGCTGAAGGTAAAAGCTGAAAGGCGATGAAGCAGACCAAAGGGCGGATCGCCGAGTGTATCGGCGATCTCGACTAATGGCGCTAAATGGCTCCTTCGCAGTACATTTTCTGAAAACTATAAATACTAGTTCAATTTTTATTCTTAGTAGTTAGTTTTTAGTTGTATTAAGATTGGAATACAATTTTGAGAGACAATATTCTCTCTAAGTTTGGAGAGGGTTTTGAAGAACTTGGAGATTCAAAGGGTTTCAACTCCAAGATTTTGGACTTGGGTCTTGTGGATTCTTCACTTTTGACTTG
This sequence comes from Solanum verrucosum, assembly GCF_900185275.1. Classification (NCBI taxonomy): domain Eukaryota; kingdom Viridiplantae; phylum Streptophyta; class Magnoliopsida; order Solanales; family Solanaceae; genus Solanum; species Solanum verrucosum. The sequence goes on along the minus strand of NW_026019999.1, from coordinate 215,893 downwards.
TTTTAAGACTTAATCTTTCATACCCTTTGATGGAAACTGAGATTGGTATACATTTTTACCTCTTTTACATGTGTAGCTAAAACCCCAATTCTTGGGGTGTGATTTTGTGAATATGGGTTAGATTAATTATTGGGTCTTACTTGCTGATAGTTTATTTGTTGTTTAGATGTGATTTCGTTTAGTAGTTGTGTTGGAACTTAATGAAATTGTAGTTGCAAATACGATTTCACCTTTGTGTTTTCGGCTTGCTCGAGAGAGAGGTCGTAAAACTAAGACTACAAAATTGATGGCCGGTGGGAATGGGTTGACATGAGGTTCAGCTCGAGAGAGTGAACGCTAGTCCTTCTCCCATACACTCAGCTCGAGAGAGTGAGTGGGCTAAGGCGGAGGTTGTTCTTTACGCGACAAGTGGGTGTCCGAGAGGAGCCCATTTGATTCGGGGTAAGTTGTTCGAGAAAGAATTTACCCCCACTATAGTCTAGCCTAGTCACAAATATTCAACGGATTTACTATCAAAAACATGTACCTAATAGTCTAGTCTAACCCGTATTCCTATCACATCCCAAGAATCCTGTCTCTGTATTCGTATATCTTTTATTTTTTGTTGATTTTCCTCTTTACTTGTTAACAAACCCCCCATTGAAAATTGACACTCGTGTCAAAACCTTTAATTTGTCATATCTTCATTTGATAAAATCTTTAGCTACGGTTAACTTTAGCACTTTTGCGCTTAACCACTAATTTTCAGGAACCGCTCCCTTGGGACTTGACCCCAACCCTTGGTTAGGTTACTTTACTATTGTACGATCGTAGACACTTGCATTGGAAGTTGTGTCTTGATTAAGCAAACATCAAAATGGTGCCGCTGCTAGGGAGTGGTGTTACGTGAAAACTTTGATTAAGACGAACTTTACTTTTGGTAACTGTTGTTTACTAACTTAATTTTTAGTGTAGTTTTGTTGGTTTGTTTGTATCCAAACAGAGGAAATGAGCATAGCGAGCAGTACTCGGGAGCTAATGGAGTTTCCTCCATTAAAGGTAATGATGTTCCAGGATCGTATCCTCACCTTCAAGCAATTGGAAGGTGAATGGATCCACAAGTCATGGGCAAGGTTTAATGAACTGATCACTCAATGCCCAACAATTGACATTCCCGACATTGCCCTCCTTGACTGTTTCTATAGAAGTCTTGGTCCCAGAAATAAGAGGTTGGTTGACCAACTCATTTCGGGAGGCATTGCGAAATAGCTATACGTGATAGCAGCCCAACTGCTTAATCAAATGGCTGAAACGCACCAAGAAGTAAAAAATGACTTCATGTTGGCCGCCCTAATGACTCATATTGATGAGTGTTAGCCAAAAATATGGTGAAGATCGAAGTCCAGTACAAGAGGAAGGATAAATACATCCCTCCTCATGAGCGAAGAAGTCCCAAGGACAATTAAGGTTAAACGCCTTGAGGGCATGCTCTCAATAATTCTCCACAAGGTGACTGAGCAAGATAGAAATCTGGAAGAAATGAAAGAAGACATTGAAGGGATGAAGCGATTGATTTGGTCTCATTCCAGAGCTGTCCAGTTGCTCGAGAACCTTATGGGTCATGCGTTGTCCGTTCTACACTCGCGACAAAACAAGGGGTTGCCTACTGATACTATGGCTAAACCCAAAAATGGAGTTTGATCGTTGACATGCATCGTGCCACAACGTTAACTAAGGCGCTATTTGGGAAGCAACCCAAAACCATTTTAAATGTTTTAGTTTGCTTTTATAAATAATGGTGTATTAGTGGTGCAGGTTTAAATGCTGAAAGTGTTTGGAAAATGCATATTGGCGAGTAAAATGGTCAGTCGGTGAATCGCCAAAGAGGTCAGCGTGCCCGATGAAGATCGCCGTTTGGACCTCACTTTGACTAAAGGTACTATAAAACTCGGTGAGCCAAGTGACCACTCGACGTGTCGCCCAGTGGTTCGGCGAGTGCGACTAATGTCGCCGAATGGACACAAACTGGATGGTTTATAATGGCCAAAAGTCTCAGAATTTGAATTTCTTCACTTTCCCTCACTTTTAAACTTCACAACTCACACCAAGTTAGTATTTTAAATATTCTTGCTTTCCATTAGTGTTTTAATTGCTGATTAGTGCTCGAAACTAAGATTTCTTTGCCGCCTAGCTTTCTGAATCGTGTTTCAACCGGTATTTAAGGTTGGTTTTTGAATTCTGAGTTTACATTCAAAATTTTGTACTCATTTGCAATGATTGTATCGTATTGTTGTGTGTTGGACCTCTTTGATAGAATTATAATACGTAAATGCCTATTTCAATTTGCAAATCTTGCCCTTATTGTTTAGATCGTCAAATGCCCATAATTTTTGTGCTTTTAAATGAATGAATTTGCATTGAGTTGTGCTTGCGTGTCGTTTAGATTGATTGGGTAAAGTCTGAGTAACCCATGTTTGTGCTAAATGATGAAAATTGCTCAATGTAGAGCAAGTGATAACACTCTTAAGAGTAAATATCATTGAATGGCTAAATTTGGCAAAATCAGGAAAAATCTGAGTATCTCGGGGTGATGGGTAGTATGAGTCTTGTTTGAATTTCATTAGTGCATGCTTTGATTTTTTTATCGGGGGTTTCAGGGTTGAATTCGAGAAACTTGATTGAAAATGGGCACGTTGAGCCATTCAGCGAGCTGGGTCGAGCTCGCCGAACCACTCAGCGGCTCGCCTAATGACCCCATCTCGCTTTTAAATTCATGCTTTATGTGTTGCTTGAGTCTATATCTTTCGGCGAGAAGCCTTTGGTCGCCGAAAGCACTCGGCGACTTGCCGAAAGTACTCTTGATCGCCCTTTGTATGCTCCCCTGAACCTCTATTGCACTGTAATTTTCGGCGGACAAACCACTGTCGGCGATTCGCTGAAAGGGCCTTCCCATCGCCGACTTGCTATAATTTTTAAGCCAATCCCTTCGGCGAGCCCGACTTAGCTCGCCAAAGAGGTTCGGTGACTCGCCGAATAGATCGGCGAGCCTGTCTGCAAAAGATTTTCTATGTTTATGTTTGAATTTTCTCCTAACCACACAACCTAAGAAGAAAGCACATGGCATAACCATAAACGAGTGGGGGTCAAATCCTCCAAAGAGGAGAGGAGAAGAACTCCCACCGGGAGATAAAGGAAAAAGGAAGAAGCATATAGCTAGAAAAGGAGTAGCTATTGAAACCAATGCTAATTTTTCAGAACCAGAAAATGAGCAGCCTTTGATAAACCGAAGGGATGAACTCCAGGCCAGATCTTAGTCAACATCCACCAATATTCACTCAGCTGCCACTCCTCCAGAAACAGACTCCATGCCAGTGCAGACACCTCCAGTGGCCCCTGCACTCCCTATCGTTCCTCCTCCTAGACTACTGAACAGACTGAAAGGTGAGGGGGTACAGACCATCCTAGAGGAGAAGCTATTATCTACGGAGGGCCCGGAAGGCAAGCATCTCCATGTGATTGACTCCCTCTGTTACCATGAGTTTGAGCAGTTCACAAGACCCCGAGGCACTTACATTCCTTCTTGGGCTAGGGAATTTTACACAACTTATGGGGAGTTGGTGCCCAAAAAAAGAAGATGGCAAGCGAGTTTAGACCGGTAAAGTCTGTCATGGTCAGAGGCAAGGAAGTTGAGTGCCACAGTGATTATATTAACACTGTATAGGGTAGACCGCTGCACTCTGCACTTCCCTACGAAGGGTTGCCTATTGTTCAATCCCTAGATGACCTGAAGGGTTGGTTGGCTCCTCTAATTTCTGGCACCACTCCGAGGTGGATAGATGCAGGGGCACCTATTGAGAAAAGGGACTTGAACATCGCTGCCAGGTTCTGGTTTGGTTTCATCAACAACACCATCATGCCATCCCAGAATGAGTCCATTTTGCGCTATCCTAAGGCAGCTTGCCTTGGTTCTATCATGACCAGGAGGTGCATTGATCTGGGCCTACTAATTTCACAAGAGATCGCCATGAGGGCCAAGTAGAAGCTGACTTCTCTGCCATTCCCAGTCTTGATCACGGAGTTGTGCCAGCATGCTGGAGTACCTTGGGACACTACGAGGGATATTGAAGTCACCCCGTCTTCCTCCAGTAACATCCGGCGTATTGAGGCCAAGTTCACATGAGAGTAGCTCCGACAGATATTTCTCCGGAAGTTGATGTTGATTCATTACCAACAGAGGCACTTTCGCCTACTCCGGCCTCTGAGCCTTCAGGTACATCCGCTCCTTCCTCTTCTTCACAGGTCCCAGGTGCTTCTTCCTCCTCCCAGCCTGCCAGGATTACTCAGGCCATGATCCTAAAGATGGAACAGCTAGCCTATTCAGCGGATGTGAGAGCGACTCGATTGGAGAGATCCATTCCAGAGATGATCAATAGTGCTATCTTGGATGCACTGACCCCCCTTAGGGTCTCTGTTGTTGATCTGGCTACTAGAGTTACTGCTTGTGAGAGTAGACAGGGGGAAACATCTGAGGTTTCGGCTTTAAAAGTCGAAGTGGAAAATTTGAGGAAGTATGTAGACTATTTGAAGTCTACCGACTTCACCTCATTGATGCAGGGTGCAGATGACGATGATGCTCCTGAGACCTCAGGGATTCCTTCGGCTACCACTAGAGATGTACAAAAGGGTGGTACAACATATAAGGAGTTGGATGCAGAGATCGATGAGGAGATGATTGCAGCACACGATGAGGAGATAAGAGGTAATCGAGATGAGAGCATATTCAGAGATTTGCCAGATCTTATGGAGACGGTTGTGAAGTCGGTGATCCAGACATTGCCGACTGAGACGTCTACAACAGCTCATAGTGGATCTGGCATTGTTATTCCTCCTGAGATTACCCCAGGCACTGATTCCCATATTTAGAGTACCACACCGGACATTGATGCCCATATTTAGAGTACCACACTGGCACTGATGCCCAGACAGATGGAGAGACTGCATAGACAAGATCCTTTCTTTACCTCCCTCTCTGTCTTACTTACTTTTACTTTTGGATACTTTCATTCGCATTTGAGGACAAATGATTTTTGTTTGTGGTGAGGTGAGGCCCACATTTGTGCATATTTATTTTGATTATATATTTTGGGTTGTAAGCTATTACTGTGTTATTACACTGCTTTTTTGTGGATGTTTGAGTTTGTGGCTCCGCATTTTGAAAATGATTTTAAACACTTTCAAAAAAAATTTGCCACCGCTTATGTGATTGAATGTGGCTGCTCTTTTGCAAAATTTGAGTTTTGGTTCTAATCAATACCGATGACTTGAAGAGTGCTCTCAATCGAACGAACATGAATGCGCGACTATGATGAGGCCAAATGAAGTTGCATAGACAATATGCGAAATCTTTGCATCTCGTTATGACTTGCCTAGTATCAAATTGAGTCTCTTGTGATGACCATTGCACACTAGCAAAAGTGTGGAGTCTTGTTTGACTGTAGTGTCAATGCCTACTTTGAAACATGCATGATAGATCCTAGAATTTTCCCCGTTGGTCCGGTCGACTAAGTAAGGCTACCTCTTGATATGATATTAGGCAACTCTAAGAGTGTGAGCCAATTTGATATATACCTCTTTTATGGCCTACCTTGTGAGTGTGTGAACCGCTTTTGAGCACCCCTTGAGCCTTACCTTCCTTTGGAAGAAACTTGATGAAAACTAGACCTTTCTTTATCCATTACCCATAATCCTCATGAAGTTGTGGTTAGTTGAATAGTCAACTTAGGCCAAAATCCTAAGTTGGGGGTGAAGTGAAAAGAGAAGGCAAATCAAGAAAGTGCAAGAAAGTCCTTCTTACCTATGATTTTGAGAAAAATGGAACCCCTCCATATAAAAAAAAAGAGAGAAGAAAAGAATGAAAAAGAAAGTTTTGAAATAAAGTACAAAAGAAATGGGGTTTCCAAACAATCCATAGAGAGTGAACAATAGGATGACTTATGAGCACTAAAGAGAATGATGAAGGAAAAGGAAAGGAAGTGTTGTGAACACCACATCTCATGAGGATAAAAGTCACTAAGCCTAAATGACCATACCTTTGCACTCAGCTCAATTACAAGCCTTGAAATGACCTTTTTGATCTTGAGTGAGCTGAAACAAATGTTGATCGGAAAATATGGGCAAACCTATGGGTGAAAGTATGCATCGTGTTCATATTTGTGAGAGTGAGCGTTCCATTTAATTCTGGAACTTTAAATTGTAAACCATTGTGTGTGAATATGGAATCATTCTTTGTGTGAGGGAATTTGAACACTTTGATTGAGCTTGGACTTGCATTTGAAGCAAGTATTGTGAGCATCAGATTCTTTGATATTAGTGAGTCATAACTTGAATCTTTGAGTGCACATTTGATCTTTGCATAAGTAAATTGAGTCTTGTTGTGTGCATTCATGATTGAGTATTGTGTAGCACTGTTCGAGACACCCTTTTTGAACGGAACTTGAGTTTGCTTGAGGACAAGCAAAAGTTTAAGTTGGGGGTGTTGACGAGTCCATAAATTGGACTCATTTAGGGCTATGTTTTGATAGAATTAGTGTCCTCAAATGAAAATTTTGTCTCAATATCTGATGAAAATCCTTAACTTTCAGGTATTTAGAGTTTGAGGGAAAGCATGGACACTACTTAGCAAAAAGGAACAAAAGCAGCTGAAAGAATGAAGAAATGAATATCTGAGAATCGCCGAACCAGTTCGGCGAGTCGCCAAAAACTCTTATCCTTGCCTTTTGATCTAGTGTGTTGAGCCTTGAAAGAAATGATCAAATCGGCAGTGAAAAGGAGAAGTCGGCATGTCGCCGAGTAGTTCCGTGAAGCAGTACTATGTCGCCTAATGATCCAGGATGCGAAGATGCTGAAGGCAAAAGCTGAAAGGCGATGAAGCAGCTCGAGAGAGTGAGTGGGCTGGAGGCTGTTACTCATGCGACAAATGGGTGTCCAAGAGGAACCCATTTGATTCGGGGTAAGTTTCTCAAGAGAGAATTCACCCCCACTATAGTCTAGCCTAGTCACAAATATTCAACGAATTTACTATCAAAAGCATGTACCCAATAGTCTAGTCTAACCCGTATTCCTATCACATCCCAAGAATCCCGTCTCCGCATTCGTATCTATTTTTATTTTTTGTTGATTTTGCTCTTTCCTTGTTTACAACCCCCCATTGAAAATTGACACTCGTGTCAAACTCTTTAATTTGTCATGTCTTCATTCGATAAAGTCTTTAGCTACTTTCGCGCTTAACCAGTAATTTTCAGGAACTGCTCCCTTGGGACTCGACCCCGACCCTTGGTTGGGTTACTTTACTATTGTACGATCGTAGACACTTGCATTGGAAGTTGTGTCTTGATTACGCAAACATCAGACACCATTCGAAACAAGTACCCATTGCCTCGAATAGATGATCTTTTTGACCAGTTGCAAGGTGCATCAATTTTCTCTAAGATCGATCTAAGGTCTGGTTACCATCAGTTAAAGATTATGCCTGAGGATGTACCCAAGACGGCATTTAGGACCCGCTATGGGAACTATGAGTTTTTAGTAATGTTATTTGGGTTGACAAATGCACCTGCATCTTTCATGAGTTCAATGAATGGTGTGTTCAAACCATTTCTTGATTCATTTGTTATAGCATTTATTGATGACATTTTGGTGTATTCGAAAAGTAAGGAAGATCATGCCGACCATCTTCCTATTGTTCTGGGTTTTATTGGAAAACAAAAGTTGTATGTGAAATTTTCTTAGTGTGAATTTTGGTTGACTTCGGTTGCTTTTTTGGGGCATGTAGTTTCAAGGGAGGGGGTAATGGTAGATCCCAAATATATTAAAGCGGTTAAAAATTGGGTTCAGCCTATTTCTGTGACTGAAGTTAGGAGTTTTGTTGGGCTCGCTAGCTACTTTCGTCGATTTGTGAAGAACTTTGTTTCTATTGCCACGCATTTGACAAGGTTGACCAAAAATGAGGTACTTTTCGAATGAACCAAAAAATGTGATGAGAGTTTTCAAAAGTTCAAAACCCTTTTGACCCAACACCTATTCTAGCACTATCGGTGAAAGGTAAAGATTTTACTGTTTATTGTGATGTTTCCCATTCGGGGTTGGGTGTTGTGTTAATGCAGGATAAGAATGTTATAGCTTATGCATTGTTGAAGTTGAAGGTGCATGAGAGGAATTATCCAACACATGATTTGGAGTTGGTAGCGGTAGTGTTTGATCTTAATATTTGGCGACATTACCTCTATGGTGTCAAGTGTGAGGTGTTTATCGATCATCGTAGTCTGCAGGATGTGTTCACTCAAAAGGATCTTATTTTTAGATAGTGAAGGTGGATGGAGTTACTCAAGGAATATGATGTGACCATCCAATACCATCCGGGTAAGGTTAATATAGTGGCAGACGTGCTTAGTCGGAAGGCCTTGAGTATGGATAGCCTAGATTGCTTGAATTCATCCAAGCGACCCTTGGCTAAGAAAATTTAGACTTTGGAGTCTAAGTTCATGCAATTGGGCATCTCAGAGAAAGGTGAAGTGTTAGCTGACATTGAAGTAAGGGCCACGTTCATTGAGAAAATCAAGGCCAAACAGTTTGAGGATGATCATTTGAAAGAGCTTAGAAATAAAAACAGTGTCTAGCAAGGCACAAGAGAGCACTCTTGATGCGGGAGGTGTGCTCAATTTTAAAGGGAGGATTTGTGTTCCTAGAATAGATGACTTGGTTCGGAAGTTGTTGATAGAGTCCCATGGTTTGCAGTATTCCATTCATCCGGGTCTGACCAAATGTGCCTAGATTTGAAGCGACTTTATTGGTTGCCTGGCATAAAGAAGGATGTAAAAGAGTTGTGGCTAAGTGTCAAAATTGCCAACAAGTGAAGTATGAACATCAAAGACCTGCAGGTTTGCTTCAGAGAATGCCAATTCCGGAATGGAAGTGGGAAAGGATAGCTAAGGACTTCGTGGTTGGTCTTCCCAAGACTTTGGGAAAATTTGATTATATTTGGGTAGTGGTTGATAGATTGACTAAGTCAGCCCATTTTATTCCGATCAGAATAGATTATAATGGTCAACAGTTGGCTAAAGTTTATGTAAAGGAGATAGTAAGGCTGCAATGGGTGCCCCTTTCTATAATCTGAGACCGTGGTACGCAATTCACATCTAAGTTTCGGAGGAAACTACATGATGAATTGGGCACACAACTCCCTTTTAGTACATCTTTCCATCCACAGACGGACGGACAGTCAGAGAGGGCTATTCAAGTGTTAAAGGATATGTTGAGGGCATGTGTGATTGACTTGTGAGGGCATTGGGATAAGTTCCTACCATTATGTGTGTTCTCCTATAATAATAGTTATCACTCCAGCATATATATGGCACTGTTTGAGGCACTCTATGAGAGGGGATATAGATCACCCATAGGATGGTTTGAGGCGGGAGATGTGGAACCTTTAGGGGTAGATTTAGTGAAGGATGCTTAAGATAAAGTGAGAAGTATTCAAGCTAAGTTTTTAGCAGCCCAGAGTAGACAGAAAAAGTATGCAGACCATAAGGTAAGAGACATGGCATTTTAGATGGGTGAGAATGTGCTTCTTAAAGTTTCACCCATGAAAGGGGTGATGCGATATGGCAAGAAGGGCAAGCTTAGTCCTAGATACATTGGTCCATTTGAGATTCTTGACTGTGTAGGGCCAGTGGCGTATAGGTTGGCTTTACCACATAAATTATCTGGAGTTCACCAGTGTTCCATGTATCTATGTTGAAAAAGTATCATGGTGATGGGGATTACATCATAAAGTGGGACTCAGTGTTGTTAGAAAAAAACCTCCAATATGAGGAGGAACCGATTGCAATTCTTGATCGTGATGTGCGTAAGCTGAGGACCAAAGAAATTAAGTCCGTGAAAGTTCAATGGAAGCATCATCCAGTTGAGGAAGCTACTTTGGAAACCGAAAAGGACATGCAAGACAACTATCCCCAGTTGTTCATTGATTAAGGTACTACTCCATTCTTTCTTTAGCCTATTTTTTCTAAGTTTGTCACTCGGGGATGAGTTATGGGTAAATTGGTATCTATTGTAATGACCTGTTTTCGTCGTTATAGAAAAGCCAATGGGGAAAAGTTTTTGGTCGGAAAACCTTTTCGTAGTAACTTAAAATTTCCTAGCCTAGTCTAGATTTGGACGAAATCGGAGTTAGTTAGGTCTAGGGAAATCTGGTAATAAATGAGAGATCTAATAATGAATTTGATTGCATAAGTGGATAGCTAAGACGTTAAGGAACTCGTACGACTTTACATAATCAAATTCGGGCGAGTGGAACTCTTGAAACTGATCATAGCGTGAATGGGAAGTTTCTAAGTGTCATGGGTTGAAGGTGTGTTGTGAAATGAGGGTTTGAAACTCTAATTCCAAAGTTCTGTCTCCGTGTAAGCCATCAAGGCGGGATTATTCCCGCTAGGGCGGGGTCGCTATGGCGGGATGGGGGCTGCCATTGCAGGCCAGTCGCAACTTAAGTCGAAAATAAACTCCAAAAATGATATTATTCTACAACATTCGATCTTGAGAGCTAAGGAACGACCCAACGATATTTCTTAAAGGTTCTCCACCTCTTCTAGAACCAAATGTAACGATTTTACTCCCCCAATTCATTTTTCGATCCGTAGAACCTAGTTTCTTGGGTAATAATTGTTAGGGGAGGGTTTTGATCTGGGAATTATGGTGGAAAAATCCCTAATTTGGTTATGGGGATCATGGGTTTGGCCTAGGGTTGACAATGTTGATTGTAATCCGGGTAATTAGACCTTAATTATTGATCCTCACATTGAATTGATTGTTTGTAGACCAAGAACAAGCGGAATGAATCCGGAAAGGGAAGAATCAAGTTTCTTAGGAGGGTTCAAGCTTTGTTCGAGGTAGGTGATTGTTGTGATTTCATGTTGGTGTGATGAATGTTAGTAATTACTTTATTTTAATAGATGTATGTATGTGAATGTTACATGATTGATCACACTAATTGTAAATGAGTATGAATGAAAGATTGTATGCCATGAATCAACACTTGATTGTATGATTATGAGAATGTACATTGTGATTGTGGCTTGTTGAATGGATCATGTGTTACATTCGAACACACTAACTTGGACCGGATGCACATTTTGGCGCATCTATGGGGTCGGTGTCACGTCCAGCACACTAATTTGGATCGGGTACCACATACCGATACGCTAACAGTTTGGGTGTGGGTTCCGTGAGAGGACCATTGACTTGTCATATTGATGTACTATTGAGAATGTGGAATTAGCATTGATCCTGAAATGATGACTAATATTGCATATGTTCAGTATATGCATCTTTTATTATGTTGTGGTTACTTGTATGTGTTTCACCTTTTGGAATAGCTGCATGATCCTACCGGTACACTATGGTTGTGTATTAATATACTTGCTCTTTCTTTGCTGAGTACAAGACATCTTCAAGCGGTTATTGACAGACCTCGTTTAGAAGACCAGTGATCGATTCGAATTCAAGGGTAAGCAGTTCTTCCAGGCTGCCATGAGTTCTCTATGTTTTAGTCCCCTCTTTTCAGACTCAAACTTTCTAGTTAGTTATTCGTATGTTTAATTGGGTTGTACCCATTTCCTTTAGACTTATGATCCTTGTTAGAGTTTTGGTACATTGACTTTCAGGTTCTAGGGAATAATTTCCGCAATGTTTAATTATTTGTTGGTTAGACTTTTGGAGTTTATGGAAACTTTATTTGATTCTTGCATTTAAACCTGTTTCTGTAACTTTAAATGCCTTGTATTTGATTAAGTTATGTAATTCTTGGGTTAGCTAATTACATGCCTAGTATTTGATTAAGTTATGTAATTCTTAGGTTAGCTAATTAGTATTAATGGTTCTCTCACCGGAGGGTAGTGTGGGTGTCACTCACGACGGTTTGGGTCATGGCAGTGCTAGTAAGCAAAAAATGACAAGTGATGAGGCATTGTTGGTTTCATAGAAAAAGAGAAATATTTATTTAAAGGCATCCTTGTTTAATCCTTTGTTTAAATCCTTTTTTTCCAAGGGCTATGAAATAATCCTAAATGATGAAGATGACATAACATATTTCATGGAACAAGCACTTAGTTTTGTGAAAGAAACAAAGGTTATATTTAAGTTACCTTATGATATTAATAATAAAAGGTCTACCTTTTTTCATTAAAAAACTTCCCTCCTAACTTATGGCCTCATAACTTCTTGTAGGAACTGTTAGGAAGTTACTTTGAGCTAACTTATGGCCTCATAACTTCTTGTAGGAACTGCTAGGAAGTTACTGTGAGCTCATATATATTTTTTCCATGTTTAAAAAGGGGTAAAATAACGCCAAAGAGGTGTATGATAAGGTGATAAATATTTTTAATTTGAGTATATAGATATTATGGACAACCCTCGCGTTCTTGTTTATAAGTGTTTTTTGTGTGTAGGTTGTTGTACTTCTCAAAGACCATCCAGATTTGCTAGAAGAGTTCAAAAAAAAAATCTAGGACGATTTAGTTACTACTAATCAATTATCTTATTTAAACGACGCTAAAACAATGATGAAGTGAAACATAGTGTTGTTATCATGCTCCTTGTTTCAAATATACATCGCTATGTGGATTTAATTAAAACATATTTGAAATAGTTTAATTCTAAACTCATATTGTTCTATATTATTGTTCATCCTTTGTTTCATCTAGCCCTACTTTTTTAATTTGATATTCATTTTTTATCATATGTGAGGTATATTTTTTTTTTCATTTTAACATTTTTAATTAGTATAATTTTAGAGATAAATATAATACAATGTTTGTATTAATTATGCATATGTTAAGGGTTATAGATTTATAAGATGGCTAACTATAGTGACAAAATTAGCCTATTTAAATATAATTAGTACAATTCTTCCTAGTTTGGTATAAGTCATCTATTTATCGGCTCTGTCCATTTCAATCCAAGCCGTAAAAAGGGTATACTAATATCTTCAACAGATTGACCCATGGGTTATCTTATCAAAAAGATTTATAGAATAGTTTTTCTTATTTGATATGTTATATGTTGGTGTAATAAAGAAAAAAATATAATTTTAATAGGTATCATAAATTTATAAAAGAAAAATAAAGCAATTGAAATTTAGTAAGAAGTGGACAGATTGGGGCATGAACCACATTTTATTCCAATAAATTATAATCGAAATAACTTTTGAGTGAGTCAGTAAGTCATCTTTTATAAACTGAAATTCAAAGAAATTTATCATAATCAACCCATTTGGTAGATATACCTATTTGGGTAATCTTGAGGGGGAGTTAGAGTTTAGATCACATAAAATTTAGTTAGAAGAAATATGATCACATAACCTTCTTTCCATTTGAACAGATTTAAATGACTGTAAACTTATCCCTTAGCCAATGTATTCCATTTCATTTGGTAAAATCATTTAAACGACCCTCATAGAGTCATCAAATTCAGCATTAATTTAGTACATACTATATGATGTAATCCAATTCTTGTTTTCAAAAATTGAAGTATAATTATAAACATTAAATATTCAACATAGTCTTGACTTTTGTGAGGAAATAATTGACCGAACAATAATTTCAAAAATATAAGGTGAATTGCATTAATTACAAATTAATTAATAAACTCAAAATTCTATAGAAAAGTGTAACAACGTGTTGTGGAATTCTCATAATTGTCATTTATTATAATCTAGACTGATATAGAAAATTCTAGCATAATTTCAAAAGGTGCACACTTATTACTTATTTTAAGCTCATTTTAACATTTTACCTTTTTAAAATATTGACCAATTTTTTTGAAACAATATATAGATGTGCATAATTTGATATTAGAAGTACATAAGATACACAATGGCAATATTTTTTTCTAAATTTATTTTTTAGCCTCACTTCTTTGTCATTTACATCTTTATTTCTCAAAATTGTTTGTGTTGTTGTGCTTCTAAGTCAAAGAGGAGGGGGAAAGAAAAAAGGTAGAGATAACTGAACACAAAAAAGAATTTTGTTATATTCTCTGATCTAAACAATTGATTAAAATTTATTTTTTGTTGATAGATCTTTTGAGACTTTTGATTTTTCATACTTATCTCAAAAGGTGTGTTTATTTATAAAATGGAACATTCTTGTTTATTTGTTTTTGTTACTTTAAAACTTATTTTGGTTGTTCTATTTTTGGAACATGAAGAGATCGATAGATGACTCTCCATTTGGTTTTTCCATAAAGATTCGTAAGATCTTTGCCTTCTATTCATTTTTTTCTAGGTCAATTTTGTATTTACTAAACTTTTTTAGCTTAATTTTTGATAAATTAGTTATTTTACATTGCTATGATGTATGGTCTGTGTATCTTAGTGATCAAGACATGTTAGATGCCATTTTTTCCAATTACTCAACAGCTTAGAGTAGTTAAAATCAATTTTTTGTCTTCCACTCAGAAATGTCAGGCACAAGTGAAGATAGAGATTGTATCTTTACCCTTTGTTGTATTTGTTAGGGTCGATCTAGTATGATTTTTATTTTTTAGATACTTCTTTGTTAGGGCAAGGGCTCCAATATATAAAAAGTACAACTATTTATTGGTTATATCATATATCAAAGGATTTGTCAATTTTAAATGAACTATTAAAAGCTTTTTCATTTATCCCAAAATAAGCATTGATTTAAAGTGGAAGAGCGTGTAACATAGCTCTATATTAATATATTCGACAAATAAATTCTATTTCAAACTTTTAGCTATGGTTCTATTTGTCACAGTCAATCACATGTTTGTAGAGGTGGTATGGATAATATTAGTGGTGATAGCGATGTTGACAGAGTTGGTGCTAGTAAGACAAAAATGGCGATTGATGATGCATTCTCTTATTTGAACCAAGTTAAGGACAAGTTTTCAAATCAAAGGGAGAAGTATATCACATTACTTATCGTTATGATGGACTTACGAGAAAAAAGTTTGCTACTACAATTCACCTATTGTCAATCGTCACTAATTTCTATTCTCTTTTAATGATTTATGTGGAACTAAGTCTTTGATATTTCTCACAGATGATACCGTTGGTATCATAGAAAACGCGAAAGATTTATTTAAAGGATATCCTAGTTTGCTCCTTGGTTTAAATCCTTTTTTAACCATGGGCTATGAAATAGTCCTGAATGATGAAGATGGGAAAATATATTTAATGGAACAAGCACTCGATTTTGTGAAAAAAAACAGAGGTTACATATATGCTACCTTATTATTTTATTAATAAAAGGTTTATCTTTTTATTAATTAAAAAACTTTACTCCTAACTTATTGCCTCATAACTTCTTGCAGGAACGCTTAGAAAATTACACTGAGTTCAAGGATATTTTTTCCATGTTTAAAAAGGAGTGGAATAACGGCAAAGAGGTGTACGATAAGGTGATACATATTTATAATTTGAGTACATAGATATTTTGGACAACCCTCGTGCTCTTGTTTATAATTTTTTTTTTTTTTATGTGTAGGTTATCCTACCTCTCAAAGACCATCCAGATTTGCTAGAAAAGTTCAACAAATTCTTCTAGGACGATTCAGTAACTGCTAATCAACTGTCTTTTTTAAACGATGCTAAACCATTGATGAAGTTAAATATAGTACTTTTATCATGCTCCTTGTTTCAAATATGCATCGCTGTGCGGGTTTAATTTAAAACATATTTCAAATAGTACAATTGAAAACTCATATTGTTCTATATTATTGTTCATCTCCTTTGTTTCATCTAGCCCTACATTGTTAACTTGATACTGAACTTTGATCATATGTGAGGTATACTATTTTTTTCTGCATTTTTACATTTTCAATTAATATATTATTAGAGATAAACATAATACAAATATTTGTAGTAATTAGGCGTATGTTAGGGGTTATAGATTTATAAGATGCCTTAGCTATCGTGACAAAAATAACCTAATTAGATATGATTAGTACAATATGTCCTAGTTTGGTACAATCAATCCATTTATCAGCTCTATCCATTTCAATCCAAGCTGTAAAAAGTTACACTAATATCTTAGCCAGATTATCCCATGGGTAGTCTTAACAAAGTGTTTTAAAGAACACCTTTTCTTTTTTGATATGTTATATATTGGTATAATACAAAAAATATAATTTTAAAAGGTACCCAAAATTTATAAAAGAACAAAAAAGGAAATTGAAGCTTAGTAAGAAGTGGGCGGATTGGGGTGTGAGCCATAGTTTATCCCAATAAATTTTGAGTGAGTCAGTAATTGATCCATTTATTAACTTAACTTCAGATAAATTTAGCATAACCGACCCATTTGGTAAATATACCTACCTGAGTAATCTTGAGGAGAGTTAGAGTTTAGATCAAATAAAATTTAGTTAGTAGAAATTTGATCACATAACCTTCTTTTAATTTTTATTAAATTGAAATGATTGTATCCTTAGCCCTTAGCCAAACTGTTCTATTTCAGTTGGTAAAATCATTTAAGTGAACCTCATAAAGTCGTCAAATTCAGCATTATAGAGAAATTAATATATACAATATGAAATAATCTAATTCCTCCTTGCAAAAACTGTAGTATAATTTTAAAGATTAAATATCCAACACAGCCTTAGACTTTTGTAAGAAAACAATTGACCTCATAATTGGTTAAAAATATGTAATCACCCTCGAGGTCATTTGTGTGTTTTAGGTGCTTTTACTATTTTGCCCCTTTATTACCTTTCTTTTGGTGTTTGTGTTATATCGGAATGGGTATCATGCTTCTCAAGGTAATTGGTTGAGTTAAGTTTAAGGTTTTCAATCTTTTGTGGCCTTATGCTTAAAGAGTTGAATTTAGTCAACTTGTAGAGATTTTGATGTCAAATCGAATTTTTGTCAGTTCCATCAGCTATAGAAGTGTTATTTTAATCAAGTGTGATGATCGATTAGGGTTTTGAGGCTGTTGTTGTGAGTAGGAGTTTTCGCCTTTAAGGTTTCCTTAAAGTTTAACTTCGACACTACAATAAATTCGATTATCAAGGACACATAATTTTGTCATATATAAATCATATTTCATCACTTAAAATCTTGTATGATGAATAAAATTTTGTCAATCAGTCATCACTTAACGTGTGTCACTAAAATTATACAAAGATGATTTACTGGTTCATCACTAAAAGTATTATATTAACTAATAAAAGAAAAATTGTCTCCAAATACATAAACATTTGTGAGGAATTCACTTATAGCAAAAAGTATAATTTGTTTGTAGTTATAGTATGTTTTTTTACTAAAAATATTATTACTATCGACAAAATTATGTCTTCGTGAATTATTTAGGTCAATCAGTGATGACATTAATTGTCTCTAGAGTTATATGTATTTCGTAGTTGAACAAATGTAGTTTCGTCACTAATGACTACTTTTTATATACAAAAATATATTTTATTCTTAAATGTATAAATTAAGGAAAAAATTATTATTATAAAATAACTTAATAATTTTGTGGTTAAATCTATAATTTTGTCACTAAAAGTATTACTTTTACCGACAATATATACTATCAGTATAAACTATCACGATTAGTGACAATTACAATTTTCATAATATAAAAAAAATAGCTGGCACTTCAATTTTATGAGCTTCTTCCTCGGAGTGTGCACTTTCAAATAGTTGTTTTGACTTGTAACGTCACTATCGACTTCTTTTTTTCCAGATATCCTCACAACTATCATTCATGTAATCCTCATCCAAATTAATCTCAAACCACTCCTAAAAAAATAAATAAGTTTTGATTACACATAAAAAATGATCAAAATCCATGTTATATTAAAATAACAACCATCACATCTTCTAGCATAGTAATTAACTTCAATCTGACTGTTTTTTTTACCTATCAAACCTGCATCTTCTTGAAATCATTTATACAATCTCTTAGTTTATCAAAAAAATAAAAATAATTACGGTTCATATGTGATTTTACACTAACAAGGAGAACCTAGAAAAACATTTACATGGGTTGAAGAGTTGGAGTAGGCACAAGCTAAAGGCAAGGCTCTGCTACTTTATTATACATAATGTCCTTGCCAGCATAAGCTAACAATATTTTGATTGAGATAAATAAAATTGTGATCCAAGCTGAAAATATTTATCCACAAGTTTCTATCTTTTTTAGAAACTACTGATCCACAATCATCTTCTTGATATCATTTATACGATCTCTTACTTTTTCAAAAAATAATTATTATTATAGCTCATATGTGATTATTCTTGAGTCATATGGAAGAAGCTTTTACACTAACAAGGAGTACCTAGAAAAGTATTTAAATGATTTGAAGAGTTGGAGTTGGCACAAGCTAAAGGCAAAAGCTCTACTATTGTAGTTTACAAAATGTCTGTGGCAGCATAAGCTTAAAATAATATGATTAAGATGAATAAAATTGTGATCCATGTTGAAAATATTGATCCACAAGTTTCTATCTTCTTTAGAAACTGTTGATCCACAAGTCAACATGTTTTGGGCCCAAAAGCCAACTTATTTTGGGCACTTTAGTTCTTTAGGACAGGTACAAATTGGACAAAAGTCCCAAAGTTGAATTTAGGCTCAAGTATTGTCCCAGGCGGATAGAAAATCAGACTTGGGCACAAGTCTCTCTTTATTTTTATCTCTTTCATATTTGTTTAACTGTTTATTTGCTAATTAATTCTAAGGCTTTGCCCTAATTTAATTCCCCAAAAATGAATCAGTCATATCTTTTAAAAATTAAAGAAGTATAGTTTATTTTTACTTAAATTTTAGAATATTTGCAAAACAGTTTACTTAAATAATATTTTTAATATTTCCCTTTTTCCCCTTAAGATAGCTTTCAATTTTTCAAGTTGTTTACTTCTTGATAGCATTTATACGATCTCCTACTTTATCAAAAAATAATAATTATAGATAATATCTGGGAACTCTAGAGCCCTATGTAGTATGATTTTACACTTACAAGGAGTCCCTAGAAAAGCATTTAAGTGGGCTGAAAAGTTAGCGTAGGAACAAGCTAAAGGAAAAAAATTGTTGTTGTAGTTTACAAAATGTTCTTGCCAGCATAAGCTTACGATCATGTTGAAAATATTTATCCACAAGTTTCTATCTTCTTTAGAGGATCCCTGAGAAATTGTTTATGAAGGAAGAGATGAATGTATGCCCGTAGTTGTTATTTTAGTACCAATTAGTTGAGTTGATGTGCTATTTGTGTGTTTTAGTAGCAATCATTATGCCCCTAGTTGTTTTATTAGTAACAATTAGTTGAGCTGATGTACTAGTTATTTTTTTTCTAGTTTATCAATGGTTGAAAATACTGATCCACAAGTTTCCATCTTCTTTAGAGGATCTGTGAGAAATATTTTAGGAAGGAAGCTTGAAAAGATGAATGTATGCTCCGAGTTTGGTCTAGAACGACCTTTGGTTTGGTTTTTGAGGTTTTTGGGATATCTTTGTGGCTTTCAATGTTTTATTTGTTATTTCATTTATAAAGTGTTGAGTTTGGTCAACATTTTGACGAGACGACCTTTGTTGGTTGTTTCATTGATTCCGTTGAGTCTGAAATATCGTTTCTAGTCTAGTAGCGTACTTAGTTTGCGCCGACAGGATTCTGATGCAATGTTGTTGGTGCAACCCTCATTCCTTCATCACGATCGTGGAGAGTTTCCTTCATTTTCCTTCGCGTATTGGGTCTCTGGTGCATTCGCCAAGGGTCAACTTTGTTGAACTTCACGATAACGAGGAGGTCTCTTGCCACCCCCCGAGACTACACCCTGGGCAGGACTGGCACTCGAGAACCATTGCTGGCCCCAAGTGAACCCTTGGCCTGACTTACTTACTTACTCAGCGGAAGAATTAAAATAAGAAATATAACTCATGCAATAACTTAAGAGATAATAACTTAGCCAAAATGGCAACTCAAGTCATAAACGTATACAACTGAAATGAATAAGACTAAAGAACTATAACTATCTGTCTATGAAGCCTCTAAAACAAAGAGGGATGTCGAGATAGGACACCCGATCATCCTAGCAACTGAAAACTAGAAAGCAATGTAAAAAGGAGCCCTTCGGAAAGTAAGGAGGCTCACCAACAGATTCTGAATGCTCAACTGGATCAACAAGGTGCTGGATGTTGATCCTGGTTACCTGCTTCTGCATCATATATAAGACGATGCAGGCCAACTGGCATCAGTACATTGAATGTACAACTATGCGAGTTGGAATGCTAAACATAACATAGGCTTGAAAAGAATCAGAAAGGAACAATTACCTTGGCCTTACTCAACTCCTGAATAACTTAACTCAATATAAAGCAATAAAACACATGCAATATACATAAAGTTTTTAAAACAGTAGAAAGCAACTTAGCTTGTTAAAGAAATGCAATAACAAACTCAACTGTACTCGTATAATAAAGTAATATAGTTTATGTGGGAATTTCTCTAACCGACAACCACCACTATGAGCCTAAGTGGTGATACAACGTCTTTCCCACGCTGCCAGAACTGTCCTATACTTTGCCATCATATAGAACGCCTTAACTAAGTGGATCCACTAGTCTATGCTAAAAAACACTTAATGAGTCATCTAAAAAGTATGATCATTTACTACCCATGATGGCTACATGGTTTATGGAGACTTGAGCTAATATGAACTCGCATCCCCATATCGGTGCTCAATACTACTCCCAATATATACTTAGCTCATATGTTTTTAAAACAAAACTTCTTTCTTTGGTTTGAGATAATTACTCAAAACTTTAGCTTAAAAGCTCTCTTGGAAATCGGTGTTTCCCTTTCTTGTTCAAATGTGAAAACATTTTAACTCTTGGGAATACTTAGTTCCCTTATAACTGTTGGAGAAACGAACTTAACTCTTTACTCTTTGTTTAACTTAAAATTTAAGTCTTAAATCAAAGTTAAAACATTTGTGAAAGACTTTTGAAAAACTTTATGAACTTCTCTTGATTTGATTCTTGACTTCTAAACTTGACTCTTAACTTTCCTTGAATTGAATTATTGATTCAAGGTTCATGATCTCATGTTTATGGATGATTTCATGATGTTCAAATGTACCTTAGAGTATTGGAATCAACTAGGAATTGTTAGTACACTTTAGAAGGACTTAGACGGGCTGAATGATGAAAAACGGGTGGAAAACAATGATTCGGGGGCATCCCTGGCGCGCTGTGCCATCCCCAACTTACTGGGGCTCCCAAATGGCGCACTGCTGGCGTGCTTCCCCATCCTGCCTGGCGCTATGGGGGTGCATCGCGCCAGCCTTCCCTTCAGGAAAAACCCGATGAACTTTTGGTCTCATTTTCTGATCTTAAATCGTTTAATTCCGATTCCTTTTCTCAAATTCTCTTTAAAATCAGATACCCAAGACATACAAAAAATCTAACTCAAACAACTCAAGGAAACAACACTTTAATATCAAGAAACTCATTAATCTCAACTCATGTTCAAGAACGAAAGCAATTCAAGAACAACTATCGAGAACATTCAACTTCCAATCTTTTTAGAACGAATTAACGCTGAATCAAACATGCTTGGCACGTGGGTGAACAAACCCAACGTTATGAAAGTCTCACATACCTTGTAGGATCAAATCCTTGATGAAATCTGCAATCAATTCCTTACGAAGATGACGAATCTTGATTTTCTCTTCTCTTCTCTCTTGTGTTCTTCTCTCTAGAACCCTAGCGTTAATTTCCAATTGTGTAAACTGAACCAATTCAGTTTTGACCCTTAATTAATTCACTAAAAACGAATTAAATTAATTGGGTAAGGAAAAGAGCGAAATACCCTTCCAAAATCCGGATTAGACTTTCCTTATTTGAATAGCCCAACTTCGAATGGGCATATCTCACTCATACGAACTCGGAATCGCGCAAACTCAGTGGCGTTGGAAAGATCATTCCTAGATCTTTCCTACGTCATCTGGAAAGACACTTAACTCATCCTGATCTAGGAGTTATGGTCGTTTGAAGTTGACAAAAAACTCAACTTAACAAACTTTACAAATTTTCCAGATTTCTATTCTTTCCAAAAATTGAGTATTTACAATTCTTAACTTCTTCCTAGTTATTTCAATTTGCGAGATGTTACATCTCTATAATCGTGAAATGTAATTCAATGCTTGTCAATGGTTTTTGAAAGACAGGTCAGCAACCAGAACCCCATTTCCAACATGGTTCTTAGGCGATTTTGGGAGCATTTCTTGTCGATTTTGGGTGATTCTTGTTGGAGCATGTTGGGAATGTTCGTGGGCTCATTCCAAGATGGTTGAATCTTTCGCTTCTCTTGGTAATTTCCACAATTTCATCTTTACTTTCCTATTTTGAACCCTTGAGCTAAATTAAATGGTGGTCTTGGTTTGTCTTGATCAGAAATCGGTTTGTACTCATGTTTGGGGTCCAAGTTTTTTGACTGGGTTGAAACCTTGTAATAGAGTCGATTTTATGACTCCATGCTCGTGTACCACTTTTTCTTGTTGGCGGTTTCTTGTTCTTTTGAGTCCCTTTATTAAATATTACTTTGTAATGATTGTTTTTGTGTTCCCTTTGTGTTTTTGATAGATGGGCACCGCTATGAGGCTCTTTAGAAGGGCAAGACTCCTTAGTAAATTTTGTGTGAGCGTGTATTCGTCCTCGAGGTAGGCGATGGTATCTACTTCTAAGAATTATCCCTTTTAGATTTATTATAATCTAGTAGTATCGTATGATTTTGTTAAACCTTAGGATTAGGTTAGATTTTTCTGCCTAGTTGATTTATGGCCATTGTTGGGTTATTTAGGTAGTTTTATCCAAATGCCTTAGTTTAGGTTGCCCTTATGATTCTTGAATAGGATCCTTAGAAATGCTCATAGGTCACGTGAAACTTCGGATTGTTGTGTGTTTTGTTTAATTTTGGATCTGTTAGTATGCCTTTACAAATTCTTGAATTTATGATTTCTTTCTCGATTATTGAATTGTTGGGCTTGAGGTCGTGAGCAAGAAGTAGGTGTTCTAGGTTAGTACTCTTGTGGGGTGATGAGTATTCTTCCCGATTTTATGTCCATGAAATGACTTAATTGTGATGATTCTGGGGAGGGTGGTACTTTTGAGATGATCTTTAATGGAAATGACTTGATTTTAAAAAGGGAAAACTTGACTTTAATGAGTAGAAAGTCTCCGACACTCATTTGATTAAGAGTGATAAAAATCCCTTTTACTTGATTATTTGTATATTTTCGACGTCTTTTACTCTAATGAGCTCGATTAATCATTTCGCGTAGCCCATTGGCTTAGGTTGGGTTATAATGTCTCATCAGAATTTATATTAATGGTAACTTCGATGTGCCATCCCGGGTGGCCCGTGGCCTTTCAGTTAAGCTTGAGGTATAATTCAAGGAGGCTCAATGTTTCTTCTAGGCTTACAGGTTTCCTTACTTGGTGTTTGCATGGCATCATCATTTGAGTATGATTTCAGGTGTGTTGAGTGTATTATGACTTATGCATAACTTGTGACTTAATCTTTGATATTATTTGACTGTCCTCTATCTTATATTTGTTGTTTAGATTCTTTCCTTGTCTTTGAAATTCTTCATGCTATTTATTTATATTTGATCTTTTTCGTAATAGGTCGAAAATGAACGAATATTATGTAAATGCCCAAAAATGGCCGAAAAATCAAGAAAAACATATCAACAATACAAAAAACACCTCAAAAAAAATTGACTTGCATAGATGACCTTGGAATATTGTGACGAATAAAAGAACCAAATTTTACTACTTTTCGTAACTGGCCGAAAATGGCCGAATATTACGTAAATGCCTGAAAATTCAAGAAAATCATATAAACAATATAAAAATGCCTCAAAAAATTTGGACTTGCTCCAACTACCTTAGAATATCGTGAAAAATAAAAGATCTAAATTTTACTTATTTTCGTAACTAGCCGAAAATGGCCGAATATTACGTAAATGTTCGAAAATGGCCGAAAAATCAATAAAAACACATAAACAATACAAAAAAATGCCTCAAAAAAATTTCGACTTGCACCAACGATCAAAGAATATCGTGATGAATAAAAGATTCAAATTTTACTTCTTTTCATAACTGGCTGATGTTGGCCGAATATTACGTAAATGCTCGAAAATGACTGAAAATAATGAAAAACACATACAATACAAAAAACACCTCAAAAAAAAATTGACTTGACCCAACAACCTTAGAATATCATGACGAATAAAATATCCAAAGTTTACTTCTTTTCGTAACTGGCCGAATATCACGTAAATATCAAACAATGGCCAAAAAATCAAGTAAAACATATAAACAATAAAAAAATGCCTCCAAAAAATTTGAGTTGCACCAACGACCTTAGAATATCGTGACGAATAAAAGATCTAAATTTTACTTCTTTTCGTAACTGGCTGAAAATGGCCGAATATTACGTAAATTCCCGAAAATGACCAAAAAATCAAGAAAAAAACATAAACAATGCAAAAAATGCTTCAAAAAAATGTCGACGTGCACCAACGACCTTAGAATATCGTGATGAATAAAAGATTCAAATTTTACTTCTTTTCGCAACTGGCCAAAAATGGCCGAATATTACATAAATGCCCGAAAATGGTTGAAAATCAAGAAAAACACATAAAAAAGCCAAAAAACGCCTCAAAAAATTTCGACTTGCACAAACGACCTTAGAATATCATGACGAATAAAAGATCCAAATTTTACTTCTTTACGTAACTTCCTGAAAATGGCCGAATATAACGTAAATGCCCGAAAATGGCCGAAAATTCAAGAAAACACAAACAATACAAAAAACGCCTTTAATTTTTTTTTAACTTGAACCAACGAATTTAGAATATCCTAGCGAATAAAAGATCCAAATTTTACCTTCTTTTCGTAACTGGCCTAAAATAGCCAAATATTACGTAAATGCCCGACAATGACGAAAAATGAAGAAAAATACATAAATAATACAAAAAATGCCTCAAAACAATTTCGACTTGCAGCAACGACCTTAGAATTAAAAGATCCAAATTTTACTTCTTTTCGTAACTGACCGATGTTGGCCGAATATTACGTAAATGCCTGAAAATGGTAGAAAAATCAGGAAAAACACATAAACAATACAAAAAACGCCTCAAAAAAATTTCGACTTGCACCAACGACCTTAGAATATCGTGACAAATAAAAGATTCAAATTTTACTTCTTTTTGTAGCTGGCCAAAAATGGCCGAATATTACGTAAATTGTCAAATATGGCCGAAAAATCAAGAAAGACACATAAACAATACAAAAAACGTCTCAAATTTTTTTTATTTGCACCAACGACCTTAGAATATTGTGACGAATAAAAGATCCAAATTTTATTTTTTTCGTAACTGGCCGATGCTTGCCGAATATTACGTAAATTCCCAAAAATTGCTAAAAAAACAAGAAAAAATAGATAAACAATACAAAAATGCCTAAATTTTTTTTGACTTGCACAACAACCTTAGAATATCATGACGAATAAAAGATCCAAATTTTACTTATTTTTGTAACTGGCCGAAAATGGCTGAATATTACCTATATGCCGAAAATCAAGAAAAACACATAAACAAAAAAAATGTCTTAAAAAAATTTGACTTGCACCAACGACCTTAGAATATTGTGACGAATAAAAGATCCAAATTTTACTTCTTTTCATAATTGACTGAAAATGGCAGAATATTACCTAAACACCAGAAAATGGCTGAATTTTTTTTTTTTTTAAAAAAACAATACAAAAAACGGCTCAACTTTTTTTTGACTTGAACCAACAACCTTAAAATATCATGATGAATAAAAGATCTAAATTTTACTTCTTTTCGTAACTGGCTGATGCTGGCCAAATATTATGTAAATACTTGAAAATGTCTAAAAAATCAAGAAAAACACATAAACAATACAAAAAAACGCCTCAAAACAATTTCGACTTGACCCAACGACCATAGAATATTGTGACGAATAAAATATTCAAATTTTACTTCTTTTCGTAAATGGCGGAATATTACGAAAATGGCTGAAAAATCAAACAAAACACATAAAAAATACAAAAAACGCCTCAAAAAAATTTCAACTGGCACCAATGACCTTAAAATATCATGACGAATAAAAGGTCCAAATTTTATTTCTTTTCGTAACTGGCCGAAAATGGCTGAATATAACGTAAATGCCCGAAAAGTGGTCGAATAATCAAGAAAAACACAAACAATACAAAAAATGGCTCAAAAAAATTCAACTTGCACCAACGACCTTAGAATATTGTGAATAATAAAAGATCCAAATTTTATTTCTTTTCATAATTGGTCGAAAATGGTCGAATATTACGTAATGTTGTCCGAATATTACGTAAATGCCCGAAAATGGCTGAAAAATAAAGAAAAACACTTAAATAATACAAAAAATGCCTCAAATTTTTTTTGACTTGCACCAACAAACTTAAAATATCATGATGAATAAGAGATCCAAATTTTACATCTTTTCGTAATTGGCCGAAAAAGGCTGAATATTACGTAAATGCCTAAAAATAGCCGAAAAATAACAAAATACATAAACAATACAAAAAACGTCTCAAAATTTTTTTGACTTGCACCAACAAGATTAGAATATTGTGACGAATAAAAGATCCAAATTTTACTTCTTTTCATAACTAGCTGATGATGGCCGAATATTACGTAAATGCATGAAAATGGTCGAAAAATCAAGAAAAACACATAAACAATACAAAAAACGCCTCAAATTTTTTTTGACTTGCACCAACGACCTTAGAATATTGTGACGAATAAACTATCCAAATTTTGCTTCTTTTCGTAACTTAAGGAAAATGGCTGAATATTACGTAAAT
Source organism: Solanum verrucosum (assembly GCF_900185275.1). Taxonomy (NCBI): domain Eukaryota; kingdom Viridiplantae; phylum Streptophyta; class Magnoliopsida; order Solanales; family Solanaceae; genus Solanum; species Solanum verrucosum. Next base: position 188,974 of record NW_026019999.1, on the reverse strand, counting down.
GGCCGAAAAATCAAGAAAAACACAAACAATACAAAAAAAGCATCAACAAAATTTCGACTTGCACCAACGATGTTAGAATATTGTGACGAATAAAAGATCCAAATTTTACTTCTTTTTGTTACTGACCAAAAATGGCCGATTATTACGTAAATCCCTGAAAAATAAAGAAAAACACATAAACAATACAAAGCTCCTCAAAACAATTTCGACTTGGATCAACGACCTTAGAATATTGTGACGAATAAAAGATCTAAATTTTACTTCTTTTCGTAACTAGCCGATGCTGGCCGAATATTACGTAAAGGCCTTAAAATGGCCAAAAAATCATGTTGTTAGACTTAATAACAAAAGAACAATATAAATATGAAAACTATAAGACAAAAGGATTAATATAATATAACTTTCTTTCTTTCAAGTATTCACCAAATCTTCAAGTGTATACAATATGAACCCTTACGCCTCTATTTATAGTGTAACATAGAGGCATACAAAAGTTTAGTTATGAACATAATGGAGGAGGTTATGGAAGTGAAAGGTTACAAGAATAAAGGTTATAAAGTTGGAGGTAATGGAAGTTATGGTTATCTTCATAATGGAGAAAAGTAATGGAGATAATGAGTGAGCGTAACTTCTTGGTGTAATGGACATCCACATTATAATATTTTTTAACACTCCCCCTTGGAAGTCCATAGATAATATGCCTCGCTAAAACCTTACTAGGAAAAAACCTTGTGGGAAAAAATCCTAGTGAAGGAAAAAGAGTACACATAACTTTTAATACGCTTTGTATGTTGCCTCGTTGAAAATCTTACCAGGAAAATCCAATTGGGATAAAAACCATGGTTAAGGAAAAGAGTACAATGCATACTTTTCTCCCTCTAATTAAACTTTACTTGATATCTCAGAGATGATGCATTCCAATCTTATATCACAACTTCTCAAGTATTGATGTTGGCAATCCTTAGTGAATAAGTTTACAAAATTATCACTTGAATGGGTCTTTGAACGTCTATCTCATCATTTTGTTGAAGATCATGTGTGAAAAAGACTTTTGGTGTAATATGTTTTGTCTGATCTCCTTTGATTGTATCCTCTCTTCAATTGAGCTATATATTATTATCGTATATAGTGGCTGGAATATCCTTTACCAAAGGAAAATCACATATTTTCTGAATATGATAGATCATGATTCCAACCAAACACACTCCCGACTTACTTCATAGATCAATATTATTTATGCATGATTTGAAGAAGTGATTACCAATGTTTGAATCTTTGAATTTCCAAGATATTGTTGTGTTTCCATATGTAAATAATAGTCCATATACGATCGAGCTTTATGCAAATCAAATAAATATTCTACATCTACATAATCAAATCAATTCTGACTCGGGGATTGATCATTTCAATTTTATTGAAGCTCTTCTTTTCTTCTGAAAGAAAATCACACATCTTCTATGTGTTGAGTCACTTGCTTTGTTAGTTTCCTGTCATAACTTGAATGATAATATGACAATCCTTTCACATAACTTTCGTTATGTATATCAAATAATCTTCCAGCATTTGCATAACCAACAATCTGTAAGTGCACCAATTGCACTAATACGTGACATTTTAAATCATTTTCATGAGATCAAAAATATTCTTTCTCTGTGTTAAGCAATCTCAAAACCATTGGGTACTTACTAGAATTGCTTTAAGACCTTTTAAATCCTTCAAGGATTTTCATATAACCTTCATTGTCTAGTTAGACATACATATTCAAGTATTTCATCTATTGTCAGACTGTCTCATTGCATCTATCACTGGAGAACATATCTCTATTTAATAATGTCAGGACTTCTGCGAAAACCTTTTATGCCCCAAGGCAGAAACCATACTTTATATCTTATGATTATACTTTTGCACAATGATTCATTTGTACCTCACTGACATACATTTTGATCTATGAAGTATAAGTTTAAAAACATCACTTTTCTAAGTGAAACAAAATATACTTGAATAGTGCATTTTATTGGCCAATCATTTATCTGTTCCACACTATATGACAGATTTGAATTTAAGATCCTTGTAATCATTTATAACATTGAGTGATACTTCGTATCAAAGGTACCGTCAACGGTCATTTTGATTCAATCCCAATACGACATAACTTATCGAGATCTCTTCATTTTTCATCATTTTCAGGTACCTGGACCTTTGCCAAGATTTTATGAAGTGTTATGACATAGTGCTCTTTCAAAACACTTACCTCATTATCATGACCATTTTGATAATTTTCTACTCTCCTTCCTCAAGGAGTTTTACGTTTGAAATCGATTGGTCTATCATGCTTCTGGCGTACCATAGACTATGTCCTTCAAGGACTATTTATTGGAGTATTTGCAGCTTGATTAAAATATTGGGTCATCAAATACATTTGGCAAATTATCTGCAACATTTTGCAAATGAATTATCTCTTGAACTTCAAGTTCACATTTTTTTAACGAGGATCTAGATAATTCACCTCACACATAATTTTTAGCTGCTAAACACATCTCCCACTAATGTTAGGAAATCTAACATTTACCCCAAACCTCATTTGGGGATCCATCTTTGTGCGTGGTAGAGCAATAAAATCATATGTCCACACATCAAATTGTTAGATGGAAATTATTTGGTTCCTGACCCTGAACCAATTGTGATGGGAGAACCTTGTTGGCTTGATGCATACATGTTAAATAAACTCATCTCATACCAAATTTTATTTGAGAGATTTGTTCTCATAATCAATGGTCTAGCTATAATTGGAGGCAAATAATTTCTGTTAAACCAACCAGTATTATCAACATAATTTTATAGTTTGGAACTGTGCTCTTAATTTAACAATTTGAGCAAACAACCTTATAAAAACCAATTTGTAAGTTGATACAAATGCACATGTGACCACCATAGATGCTTTATTAAATCATAATAGTAAGTCGTCCACATGGGAGGTGAACGGGCCCATATTCACTTTTTTATATGTTCCAAATAATTTCAGGGATACAATCCCAACCTTAGCTGGTACAATGATCATTTTTTCATGAGAACAAACAATCCAAGAGAATTTTTGAAGAATCTTTTGTTTCCTCAAACATATAGTCACGTGAATTCTCAATTTCTTTTGCATCACATTTGAATCAGAATAGCCAACCGATTATGCCAACTGATATTTATTCTAGTAAACTTCTAGTTTACTTTTGCATGTGATTTCATCATCATGCCCATATTTGTATACAACAAACAACGGAAAAAATGGGTAATCTTATACGTAAATATTTATAACTCACTTTGGTTGTAGTAATTTGAAGATATTAAATCTTCCCATAATTTATAGTCTCAATATAATATTTGTTTTCTTTTCAATTCTTCCGAAACTTAAAAAGTTTCTTTTGACACTTAACATTGAATGTACGAGCATGTAAGGGAAATTCTAAAGCATAACATAAGCTTCAACTTGATAAAAAGGAACATACTTACCTCTTCTCAACCTATTCAACTAAACTCAACTCAAGAATAACATACTGAACTCAAAATAAGATATTCAACTCAGTGAAATAAGGCTCAACTCAACAATAAGATATTCAACTCAGTGAAATAAGGCTCAACTCAATTATCAGATACTCGACTCTAGCTAGGTACTTAACTCTGGATACTCAATACTGGATACTCAACTTTGTATACTCAACTCTGGATACTCAATTCAATATAAAGCAACAATACAGATGCAATATATGTAAAGCTTTTAAAACACTAGAAAACAACTCAATGTATTGAAAAAATGCAATAGTAACTTAGTTTGTATGCAAGGATACAAGATAAACTCTGTTTGTATATGAAAATACAAAGTAAACTTTGTGTATATAAAATTACAAAATATCTATGTGGGAGTTTCTCTAACCGACAACTATTACTTATGAGTTATGTGATGATACAACATTTTGTCTCACGTTGTTAGGGCCATCCTATACCTTGTCAGGGGTATAGAACCTAACCACTAAGTGGATCCACTAGTCTGTGCTAAAAAGCACTAAGAAATCATCTAAAAAGTATGACCCTTTCTACCCACGTTGGCTACATGGTTATGGGGTTTGTGAGTTGTCTGAATTCTCCCACATATCGGTGCTCAATACTACTCCCAAAATATAACTAGCCCTTATGTTTAAAAACATAACTCTTTATGTGGTTTGAGATAATTACTCAAAAACTAGCCCAAAGGCTCTCTTGGAAATCAGTGTTTCCTCTCTTGCTTAAATGTGAAAGCATTTACTCTTTACTGAAAAACTAGCTCAAAGGCTCTTTTGGAAATCGGAGTTTCCTCTCTTGCTTAAATGTGAAAACATTTACTCTTTACGGAAAAAACTAGCTCAAAGGCTCTTTTGGAAATCAGAGTTTCCTATCTTGCTTAAATTTGAAAACATTTACTCTTTGGGAATTCATAGTTCCCAATATTCTTTTGAAGAAAACGAACTTCATTCGTTACTCTTTACTCAACTCAAAACTCAAGTCTTAAAACAAGTTTAAAGTATTTGCAAAAGACCTTTTAAAATAGAGTTCATGCTGAATAATGGACGTGAACAACTCAATTCAAGGTTTTCAATAACCATAGATAGAACTCAATACTTGGAACTCAAGAACTTCAAGGATACTACTCATTTCAAGAATGCTCAACTCAGAGGTTCATGCGAAATTATGAGCATGAACTACTCAACTCAAGGACTCTAAGATACTTCCCATTTTAAGACTGCTCGAATTATAGGGTTCATGCAGAGTTATGGGCATGAACTACTCAACTCAAGGACTTCATCGGTAACATGTAATAGTCTCATGATTAGGAATATAATCTCAAAAGGATTATGACCTCAATAATCAAGACTTAGAACTTGAAGATACTACTCCTCTCAAAGATACTCAACTTATGGAGTTCATGTGGAATTTTTGGGCATGAACGACTCGACTCGAGGGTCTACATAAAAACATGGAACTCATGTATACAACTCTTTCCATTCTCATACTTACTTTCTCAAAACATAGTTCAAATCGATAGTTGATCTCAAAGGATTCACAATTGAACTCAAAAGCTTTCTTGAACTCTACTATTAACTATCTCTTGAATGTGAATTATGAATTCAAGAGTAATGGTTCATGATATGAAGGATCTTGTCATGATAAAGTAGACTCATGAATACATTCTCCTCACTCTCATACTCACTTGCTCGAGTCTTGAAACAAGTTATTAGAAATTATAGAAGACTCCTTAAAAAGACTCAAAGGGACTTTCTCATAATGTTCGAAAGAGCTCTCAAGACTTAACTCTTAACTCTATCTTGAATTTGAATTATGGATTCAAGGTTATGATTCATGTTATGAATGATTTCTAGATGTTTTGAAGTAATTTAGAGTAGTTAGAATCAAATGGGAGTAAAGGTACACTTTAAAATAACTCAAGCAGAGCAACCGACTACAAACTGGACGAGACAGGCAACCCTGGCACACTGAGTGGCGCGGAGCGCCAGCCCATAAACTACAGAACATAATTTGGGGTGCATTGGCTGGCGCGAGGTGCTAGGCCCCAACCCAGAAAACCCGACGAATTTCTTTGCTCGTTTTCTCACCCTAACTCGCCTAGAATCAAACGATTTCTTCCCCAATCACTTGGATTCGATTACTTAGCATAATTACACTCTAATCTACTCAATACAGCCCTCAAAACACTCACTTTCATCTCAAGAAATCATCAAAACCCCAACAAAACAAGATTTAGAATGAACTTCAAGAACACCTATCAAGAACTCTAATCTTTCAACTTCAAGAATGAAATTGCGCTGAAAGTAACATGATTGGCGTGTGGGTGAACGAACCCAACACTATGGAAGCTTACATACCTCTTAGGGATCAAACCCATGGCGAAAATCCCTCAACATAACTCAAGTACCTCGACGAACGCCTTGATCCTTTCCTCTTTTCTCCTCTTTTCTCTTCATTTCTCTTCTTGAACTCTCAACTAAAACCCTAGGCGTATATTAGGATTATAAAACTGAACCTAATTGAATTGAACCTTAAAACCTTACAAAAAATGAATAAAATCTGGTTGGGTAAGAAAAAGACCAAATACCCCTTACTATTTTTGAGTAACTTTCCTTAACTGGACATCCTGACTTCAAAAGGGCATATCTCACTCATCTGAACTTGAAACGTAGCAAACTCGGTGGCGTTGAAAATATAATTCAAGACCTATTATTTGATATCTTATGGGTCATCTAACTCATCTTGTACTGAAAGTTATGGTCATTTGAAGTTGACCCAAACCTAAAAAAACATAGAAATGACTTGAATGAACCTCTTTAGTTCATCTTGGAACTCAAGGTGCGACATCTAGTGACCTTAAAACTCAAGAAATTTTAAATTCCTCGGTAAAATTCTACTCACAACGAAGGATGGTTCGGGTCTTTGTTCGCAAAAATTTCTAGGGTGTTACAATTACGTAAATGCCAGAAAATGATAGAAAAATAAAAAAAACACATAAACAATACAAAAAATGCCTCAAAAAAAATTTTGACTTGCACCAACGACCTTAGAATATCGTGACCAATAAAAGATCCAAATTTTACTTCTTTTCGTAACTGGCCAAAAATGGCCGAATTATACGTAAATGGCCGAATAATTAAAAAATCACATAGGCGATATAAAAAATGCCTCAAAAAAATTCTGACTTGCACCAACGACCATAAAATATCAGGACGAATAAGATAAAAATTTTATTTCTTTTTGTCACTGGTCGAATATTACGTAAATGGCCGAAAAATCAAGAAAAACACATAAACAATACAAAAAACGCCTCAAATATTTTTTAACTTGCACCAACAACCTTAGAATTTCGTGACGAATAAAAGATCAAAATTTTACATCTTTTCGTAACTGGCCGAAACTAACCGAATATTACGTAAATGCCGAAAATGGACGAAAAATCAAGAAAAACACATAAACAATACTTAGAACGGCTAAGAAAAAATTTGACTTGCACCAACGACCTTGGAATATCGTAATGAATAAAAGATCCAAGTTGTACTTCTTTTCGTAACCGGTCGATGCTGGCCGAAAGTTAGGTAAATGCCCGAAAAAGATCGAAAAATCAAGAAAAGCACATAAACGATACAAAAAAAAGCCTCAAAAAAGTTTTGCTTGCACCAACGACCTTAGAATATCGTGATGAATAAAAGATCCAAATTTTACTTCTTTTCGTAACAGACTGAAAATGGCAGAATATTACGTTAATGCTCAAAAATGGTCTAAACATTGGGAAAAAAACTTAAACAATACAAAAAAGGCCTAAACAAATTTCTACTAGCACCAACGACCTTAGAATATCGTCACGAAAAAATGATCAAAAATTTATTTCTTTTTGTAACTGGCAAAAAATGGACGAATATTACGTAAATGCCTGAAAATGGCCGAAAATTAAGAAAAACACATAAACTATACAAAAAAATGCATCAAAAAAATTTCGACTTGCACCAACGACCTTAGAATATCGTGATGAATAAAAGATCTAAATTTAACTTCTTTTCGAAACTGGTAGAAAATTGCCGAATATTACGTAAATTTTTTAAAATGGCCGAAAATCAAGAAAAACACATAGACAATACGAAAAAAGCCTCAAAAAATATTGAGTTGCACCAACGACCTTAGAATATCATGATGCATAAAAGATCCAAATTTTACTTCTTTTCGTCACTAGCCAAAAATGGCTAAATATTACGTAGATGCATGAAAATGGCCGAAAAATCACAAAAAACACATAAACAATAAAAAAAATGGCTAAATTTTTTTTGACTTACACCAACGACCTTAGAATATTTTCACGAACAAAAGATCCAAATTTAATTATTTTTGTAACTAGCCGATGCTGGCCGAATATTACGTAAATGCCCGAAAATGAACTAAAAATCAACAAAAACACATAAACAATATAAAAAACGCCTTAAATAAATTTCGACTTGCACCAACGAACTTATAATATCATGACAAATAAAAGATCCAAATTTTACTTCTTTTCGTAACTGGCCAAAAATGGTCGAATATTATGTAAATGCTCGAAAATAGTCAAAAAATCCAGAAAAACACATAAACAATACAAAAAACGCCTCAAAATTTTTTTGACTTGCACCAACGACATTAGAATATCATGACGTATAAAAGATTCAAATTTTACTTCTTTTTGTAACTGGATGGTGCTTGCCGAATATTACATAAATGCTAAAAAATGGCCGAAAAATCAAGAAAAACACAAACTATACAAAAAGCGGCTCAATTTTTTTTAATCATGCACCAACGACCTTAGAATGTCGTGACAAATAAAAGATAAAAATTTAACTTCTTTTCGTAACTGGCCGAAAATGGCTGAATATTACGTAAATTCCCAAAAATGGCCAAAAAATCAAGAAAAACAAATAAACAATACAAAAAACGCCTCAAAATTTTTTTGACTCGCACTGACAAGCTTAGAATATCGTGACGAATAAAAGATCCAAATTTACTTCTTTTCGTGAATGATCGAAAAATCAAGAAAAACAGATAAACAATACAAAAGAAAGCCTCAAAAGAGTTTCGACTTACACAGACAACCTTAGAATATCGTGAAGAATAAAGAATTCAATTTTTACTTCTTTTCTAAACTAGCCAAAATGGCCCAATATTACGTTAATGCTCGAAAAATAAAATATACACATAAACAATACAAAAAATGCCTTAAATATTTTTTGACTAGCACAAACTAACTTATAATATCGTGACAAATAAAAGATCCAACTGCTACTTCTTTTTCTAACTGACCGATGTTGGTCGAATATTCTGTAAATACCCGAAAAAGGCCGAAAAATCAAGAAAACACATAAACAATAAAAAAAAACTTTTTAAAAAATCGAATTTCACCAACGATCTTAGAATATCATGACGAATAAAAGATCCAAATTTTACTTCTTTTCGTAACTGGCCGAAAATTACCTAAATACCCGAAAATGACCGAAAAAACAAGAAAAATACAAACAATACAAAAAATGCCTCAAAAAATTTCGACTTGCACCAACGACCTTAGAATATCATGACGAATAAAAGATCCAAAATTTACTTCTTTTCATAACTAGATGATGCTTGCCGAATATTACGTAAATGCCCGAAAATACTGAAAAATCAAGAAAAACACATAAAAATACAAAAAATGCCTCAACAAATATTCTACTTGCACCAACGACCTTAGAATGTCATGACGAATAAAAGATCAAAATTTCTCTTCTTTTCGTAATTGGCGGAAAATGGCTGAATATTACGTAAATTCCTGAATATGGCCGAAAAATCAAGAAAACACATGAACAATACAAAACACTCCTCAAAATTTTTTTGAACTGCACCAACGACCTTAAAATATCGCGACGAATAAAAGATCCAAATTTGACTTCTTTTCGTAACTGGCCGAAAATAGCCAAAAATTTAAGAAAAACACAAACAATACAAAATAAGCCTAAAAAATATTTCGAGTTGCACCAACGACTTTTGAATATCGTGACGAATAAAAGATCCAAATTTTACTTCTTTTCGTAACTAACCGAAAATGGTCGAATATTAAGTAAATGTTCGAAAATGGCAGAAAAATCAAGAATAACACATAGACGATACAAAAAACGCCTCAAAAAATTTTGGACTTGCACCAATGACCTTAAAATATCGTGACTAATACAAGATCCAAATTTTACTTCTTTTTGTAGCTGGCCGAATGTTACGTAAATTCTCAATAATGGCCAAAAAATCAAGAAAAACACATAAACAATATAAAAAATGCCTCAAAAAAAATCAAACTTGCACCAATGACCTTAGAATATCGTGACAAATAAAACATCCAAATTTTACTTCTTTTCGTAACTAGCCGAAAATGGCCGAATATTACGTTAATGCTCGAAAATGGCCAAAAAATCACGAAAAACACATAGACAATACAAAAAAAGCCTAAAAAAAATTTCGACTTGCACAAACGACCTTAGAATATCATGACGAATAATAGATCCAAATTTACTTCATTTCGTAACTAGCCTATGCTGACCGAATATTATTTAAATGTCCGAAAATAAAAATTAACAAAACCCATAAACAATACAAAAAACGCCCCAAATTTTTTTTGACTTGCACCAACGACCTTATAATATCGTGACGAAAAAAAGATCCAAATTTTACTTCTTTTTGTAACTAGCCGAAAATGTCCGAATATTACGTAAATGCTCAAAAATGGTAGAAAAAATCATGAAAAACACATAAAGAATAAAAGAAACGCTTCAAAAGAATTTTGACCTGCACCAAAGACATTAGAATATCGTGACAAATAAAAGATCCAAATTTTACTTCTTTTCGTAATTGAACGAAGCTTGCCGAATATTACGTAAGTGCCCAAAAATGGCTGAAGAATCAAGAAAAACACATAAACAATACAAAAAAAAGCCTAAAAAAATTGTTGACTTGCACCTATGACCTTAGAATATCGTGACGAATAAAATTTCCAAATTTTATTTCTTTTCGTAACTGGCCGAAATATTCAGAAAAACACATAAACAATACAAAAGCCTCAAAAAAATTTCAAATTGCACAAACAACCTTAGAATATCTTAACGAATAAAAGATTCAAATTTTACTTCTTTTCGTAACTAACCGAATATTACGTAAATGTCCGAAAATGGCAGAAACATCAAGAAAACACAAAAACAAAACAAAAAACGATTCAGAAAAATTTGACTTGCACCAACGACATTAAAATATCATGACAAATAAAAGATCCAAATTTTTCTTCTTTTCGTAACTAACCGATGATGGCCGAACATTACGTTTATGTCCAAAATGGCCGAAAAATCAAGAAAAACACATAAACAATACAAAAAACACCTAAACAAATTTCTACTTGCACCAACGACCTTAGAATATCGTGAAGAATAATAGGTCAAAATTTTACTTCTTTTCCTAACTGGCCGTTAATGGCCGAATATTATATAATTGCCCGAAAAAAGCTAAAAAATCAAGAAAAACACATAACCAATACAAAATATACCTAAAAAAAATTTTCGAATATCACCAACGATCTTAGAATATCACGACGAATAAAAGATCCAAATTTTACTTATTTTCATAAGTAGCTGAAAATGGCCGAAAATTACGTAAATCACAAAAAACACATAAACAATACAAAAAACGTCTCAAAAAAATTATGACTTGCACCAACGACCTTAGAATATCGTCAAGAATAAAAGATCAAAGTTTTACTTCTCTTCCTAATTGGCCGATAATTGCCGATTATTATGTAAATTTCTAAAACATCAAGAAAAACACATAAACAGTAAAAAAATCACCTCAAAAAAATTTCGACTTTCACCAACGATCTTAGAATAACGTGACGAATAAAAGATCCAAATTTTAGTTCTTTTCGTAACTGACTAAAAATGGCCGAAAATTACGTAAATACCTGAAAATGGCCGAAAAATCAAGAAAAACACATAAATAATAGAAAAACACATATATAATAGAAAAACACCTCAACAAAATTTTGACTTGCACCAACGACCTTAGAATATCATGACGAATTAAAGATCCAAAATTTACTTCTTTTCGTAACTGGATGACGCTTGCCGAATATTACGTAAATGCCCGAAAATGGCTGAAAAATCTAGAAAAACACAAAAACCGCCTGAAATTTTTTTTGACATGCACCAACGACGTTAGAATATCGTGACAATTAAAAGATCTAAATTTTACTTCTTTTCATAATTGGCCGAAAACAGCCGAATATTACTTAAATGCCCAAAAAAGACCAAAAAATAAAGAATAACACATAAACAAATACCCCTAAATGGCTGAAAAATCAAGAAAACTACATAAACAATACAAAAAACGCCTCACAAAAATTTTAACTTGCACCAATGACCTTAGAATATTGTAACGAATAAAAGAACAAGACTTTACTTATTTTCATAACTGTCCGAAAATTGTCGAATATTACGTAAATGCCCATAAATAGATGAAAAATCAAGAAAAGTACATAAACAGTAGAAAAAACACCTCCAAAAAATATCGACTCGCACAAATGACCTTAGAATATCCTGACGAATAAAAGAACAAAACTTAATTTCTTTTCGTAATTGTCCGAAAATGATCAAATAGTATGTAAATACTCCTAATAAATACCAAAAAATCAAGAAAACAACAAAAATAATACAAAAAATACCTCAAAAAAAATTTGACTTGCACCAATGACCTTAGAATATTGTGACGAATAAAAGATCAAAACTTTACTTCTTTTCGTAACTGTCCGGAAATTGCCGAATATTATGTAAATGCCCCTAAATGGCCAAAAACTCAAGAAACCTACATAAACAATACAAAAAATGCCTCAAAAAATTTCGACTTGCAATAATGACCTTAGCATATCGTGACAAATAAAAGAATAAAGCTTTACTTCTTTTCGTAACTGTCCGAAAATGACCGAATATTACATAAATCCCCCTAAATGTCCGAAAAATCATGAAAACTTCATAAACAATACAAAAAATGCCTCAATTTTTTTTAATTGCATCAATGACCTAAGAATATCGTGAAAATACCCCTAAATGGCCGAAAAATCAAGAAAACTACATAAACAATAGAAAAATCGCTTAAAAAAAATTGGAGTTGCACCAATGACCTTAGAATATCGTGACGAATAAAAGAACAAAATTTTACTTATTTTCGTAACTGTCCGAAAATGGCTGAATATTACGTAATTCCCCTGAAATAGCTGAAAAATCAAGAAAATTAAATAAAAAAATATAAAAACGCCTTAAAAAAGTTTCTACTTGCACCAATGACCTTAAAATATCGTGACGAATACAAGATCCAAATTTTACTTCTTTTTGTAACTGGCCGATGCTTGCCGAATATTACGTAAATTCCCAAAAATGGCCAAAAAATCAAGAAAAACAAATAAACAATACAAAAAAATGCCTTAAAAAACATTCGACTTGCACCAACAACCTTAGAATATCATGACGAATAAAAGATCCAAATTCTACTTCTTTCCGTAACTAGCTGAAAATGGCCGAATATTACGTTAATGCTCGAAGATGGCCAAAAAATCACGAAAAACACATAAACAATACAAAAAAAGTCTCAAATTTTTTTTGACTTGCACAAACGACCTTAGAATAACATGACGAATAATAGATCCAAATTTACTTCTTTTCTTAACTAGCCTTTGTTGGCCGAATATTACGTAAATGTCCAAAAATGCCCAAAAAATTAACAAAAACACAAACAATACAAAAAACGCCTCAAAAAAATTTCTACTTGCACCAACGACCTTATAATATCATGACGAAAAAAAGTTCCAAAATTTACTTCTTTTTGCAACTAGCCGAAAATGTTCGAATATTACGTAAATGCTCGAAAATGGTAAAAAATCATGAAAAACACATGAACAATACATAAAACGCCTCAAAAGAATTTTGATCTGCACCAAAGACATTATAATATCGTGCAAAATAAAAGATCCAAATTTTACTTCTTTTCGTAACTGGACGAAGCTTGCCGAATATAACGTAAGTCCCCCAAAATGGCTGAAAAATCAAGAAAAAAAACATAAACAATACCAAAAAAATCCTCAAAAATTTGTTGACTTGTACCAATGACCGTAGAATATCATGATGAATAAAATTTCTAAATTTTATTTCTTTTCGTAATTGGCCGAAGTTGGCGGAAATATTCAGAAAAACACATAAACAATACAAACAAGCCTAAAAAATATTTCAAATTGCATAGACGACCTAAGAATATCTTAACGAATAAAAGATCCAAATTTTACTTCTTTTCGTAGCTGGCCGAATATTAAATAAATGTTCATAAATGGAAAAACATCAAGAAAACACATAAACAATACAAAAAAATGCTTTAGAAAAATTTGACTCGCACCAACGACATTAGAATATAGTGACAAATAAAAGATCCAAATTTTTATTCTTTTCGTAACTAACCGATGCTGGACGAACATTACGTTTATGCCCAAAAATGACCGAAAAGTCAAGAAAAACACAGTAATCCTAGTAATAGCAATCCTTTCCTAGTATACTACATGCAAAGTGATAAGTTAGGTATCTCTAAATTCTTGGTCCGACATCTAGAGAATTTCACCCCGCACCTTGGTCCAGCTACGTATGTATAATTTACTAACCCTTACCTTTACCTCATATTAGACATCACATCGATGTTTGGCTTAGTTATTACTTCGCACCAATCGACACTAGCCTATTAGATAGTATCACACAAAATCTATGTTGATAATTCTTTTCTTGATGGTTACCTCATTGGTCTGGCAAGTAGCAACAAGGCGAGTTCTAACGCGTGCACTCGTTAAAAAGACTTCTAAACGAAAGAATTATCAATGTATGCAACAACACTATTCAAGAATTGCTTAGTTACTATTCATACTTTGTTAATCGCTCATGGTTCCCACAACCCTAGTTGTGGAGTTTAGTTACCTATAATCATATGAACACAATTCATTATTTTAGATGAAAGAATTATGATCTTACGTAAAAGAATAATAAACCCAAAAATTCAACTTGAATTGCAACACCCAAATCTTCAAAACAAACTTAGGAAATTAGGAATTGCTAAAGTTGCAAGTTAATCTCCCACGCCAAGAACTAGAATAAAATTAATAAAGTTTAACCCCCAAAAACGAGGTTTACGTGCCCTATTTATAGAAAACAAGTCCTAAATTAAAAGGGAAACAAAATAAGGAAAGTTTGTTCAGGCACGCGTCTTCATTCCACGAGACTGACTGACGGACCGTCAATGGATCAACGGTCTGTGAGTCCCTTCCGTCAGCCAGGACTTAGAAAATATTTCAGCTTCCCAAAAATCATCTTCTCTGAAGCGAACGACTGAACTCCACTACGGACCGTAGATCGAGATATGGTCCGTCAATCCCTTTCTGTAGCTCCACACTTAGAATCTTCAAACATCAGGTACTAGAACCGTCGCAGTATCATTCTACGGATCAGCAGTACGGTCCGTAGATCAATCTACGAACCGTCAATGACCACCGTGGTTCCACACTTGGTCAGATTTCCCTGAGTTATTTTCCATGCCTTGCCTGAGGATCTACGGTCACCATTTACGGAGCATCAATGGACCTACGGTCCGTAGATCACCTCCGTAGATGCCGTGTTCTGCATTTCTTTCATATGTTTCTTTACTTCCGCGCCTAAACATCTTTCCTAGAAAACATGATAAAAACACATAAAAACCAATACAAAAAGGCCCTAGACACACACAACTCTTAAGTGAAATGTATTAAAAATATCGTAAACTCACGGTATATCAACACCCTCAACTTAACTTTGTTGTTTGTCCTCAAGCGACTCACTAAGACTCTAAACGACACTTGTATAGAAGCAAGCAATTTCAAGCCCAAGCATTCACATGGCTCTCTATCCCAACTCTGTTTTCTGGTGAAAAGTGTGTTCTTTTAGACTCGACAAGCTAATTCATGCGGGTCAAAGTATGACAAAGATCGACCAACCAACACACCATATACACTGTTTCACTATCACCAAAGTACCAACTTTTCGACAATGTAACGAGTGCCCTTACTTCAAACGAAATCCCTTTTTCACACAATGAATATGAATTTGAGTACAAGGATTCATTCAACACTCACACTCAGAAGTAACTTCAAGTACAGTTAATGCTCAATACCATAGGCTTGCCCTTATTTTCACTGCTTAGACTCTCCAAACTAGATTTTAGGATCATTATAGGACTTTCTTGGTTTGTAATGTAGGCTCAGGGTCAGGTGTGGTACATTTGGGTACTTCTTAGTGACTTTCTGCCCTTCTTGACATTACAATAGGCTTTCAACCTCTTTTTGCCCTATTTTTGACATGCTACCGTTTTACCTTCTTTCCTTTGATTTTCTTCAACCAAGGATGTGACTTTAGACTTTGTAGCTCTTTATGTTTCCACTTTCATCTTTTTCTTGCGTTTTATTCTTTTCTTTAGATTTCAACAAGTCACATCCTTTCCTCTTTTTTTCTTTTTTTCTTTTTTCAACATTAAACTCTTTTCATACCCATTTTTCTTTCGGTTTCCTCTTTCATAGCCACCCTCAACTTATGAATTTTCCATTGGTTGAGGTACACAGTACCCGATGTTGGATCAGGGCCAAGATTGAGGTTACCCTTTACATTAGCCACCCTCAACTTAGGCTGTTGGCCTAAGTCGAGGTGCACATGTCCAAGGAGGGACTGGGGCCAACATAGTAGATTATGGGAAGGTGAGTTAGGGGTTTAGAAAGAAATGGTTTAATTTAGGCTCAAAATATTTGGATCAAAGGGAGCATTTATTTCATTTGGTAGGACTCTTCTTTTATGCAATTTGCGGACTTATCAGAACAAGGGTCTATGATCACTTCCTAGCCTCTAGAGTAGATTGTCTTAGCAGGACTAACCGAGCAAGTTCTTGATTGGCACAAAAACTGTTTGAACAATCAATTATTCTCACAAACTCTTGGTACATAGTTTCATTATCAGATTACCCAGTTCAAGTTTTTAGCTTAAGTCATGCCATCAAGTTGATTCATTATTATGTCATACTCAGAGCCAACACATTCAACTTATCTTAGCCTACCAATTCTAGCACACATCACAAAATTTGGACAAGTAAGATTTTATTTTTATTTTTATAGGCCATCATGCTTCATTCTTTTTCATGCTTACACATACGATCCTAGAACATGCCGGTTCAACAGAAATTAAACAGTCTCTCGAGGAAAAAGAACACATGCAAGAAAATCCCAAGGAGGATTATGAGTTGGGGTACTCAAACTTCACCCTATCACTCACAATCCATTTACCCCACCCCCAACAAAAGCAGATGTGATTGTCCCTAATGCATACAAAATAGTAAAAGATAATGGATAGGGAAAAGCAAACCTGTGGCGCATAGCGCCGAAGACTCATCAACAAGAGGGTGGGTTCGGTTTCCCGGAGCCCGCCAGAACATTATTTGGGTCACCCTCGGTAGTGCTCACATCATCCATCATAACACCCTCAGTAGTGCTCACATCGTCCCTTTCAAAAGGCGGGACCTCTACAACTAGGGCAGAACTCGATGCTCCCGCAATACTCTCACACACCCTCTGTTGGCGCAACTCTTCATCTAAGATTGAAGCCTTCTTAGCCTCATTCTTTTGCATATGCTGTCTCTTTGGGGCTTTTTCCTCCTCAGTGTGGCTAGAATGGTGCCTCGTACCTTTTGCATGTGTAGGTTCGGGCTCCTCCTCGGTGGTCCCACTGAATAAAACATCCAACACCATATCATCAGTCAAAGCAGTAGGTGCAACCGGAGGCTAAATTGCAGGGGTAGCAAAAATAGCATCAACGTCGGCCCGGAGACTGGCTAACTCGGTCTGAAGCGACGATAGATCTGTGGTCGGGACTGGTCACTTGAGGACTCTCAATTCAAAGGCATCGATGTGCTTATTTACGACCTGGACCTTTCATGTCCATCATGTTTTCCATCCTTCGCTCAATTCTGGCCTCTGACTCGGCTATTGACTTTTGCATCCAAGGTTGGATGTGGTGCAGTAGCGTGACCATCTGAGCCTTTAATTTTTATACTCTGGCCATCAGGATAACAACAGCTTCTGACGGAGGTGTGGACCTGGATAAGCTAGGAGCCCTACTAGCTGCCTGAGAAGAGGAGGCCGGGACCGTATCGATGTGGTCTGGTATAATGGGGTCATTGCCCTGTGCCTGCTCCACCGTGTCTGCAAGATCTGCGCCCAAGGGAGGTACCTCAACCTAGGGCTCTCTGCGAGGTGCCGCTACATTTGCCCCATCTCAAATGAGGCTGATAATCAAAGTCCCAGTAGGGTGGATCAACTTATCACAGTGCCAGATCGGTACTCCAGAGTCCCAGCATAATTGAAAAATCAAACATGGAAAGGGGTAAGTAGTGGAGGTCTTGAATGCCCTCTCGTGAATCTCTGCCAGCAGCATGTGGACAAAGTCAATCTCCAATCCTGCCACTAATGCTGCAACCATGACGGCTCTGTCCCATGTGAGTTGGTTGTCAGCTTTTGTAGGCGACACCCTATTACGCACCAACAACCAGAAGAACTTGGCCACATAATTTAATCTGGCCTTTCAGATACCCAACCGTGGTGCAGTGACCCACTCCACATGCTCGCCATCTGTAGCAATGTATTTAGCCAACCAAAGTATAATAGCCTCCTACTGCTCATCATTTCTCTGGAAAGCGCCTCCCCACACGATGTCTCATCGGTAATCAAACTCTGCTGTGTTCAGTGACCAAGAGTAACAGGTGATAGGACCATAGAGAAATCGGCTGATAGTGGCCCAGGAAATGTCTACCGGGCACCCGCTGACCATGGTGGAAGTGAGAGGATCCTGCTCTGTGGGCTTGGCCCGCTTGGAAATTGACCCTCGGAGAGTGGCAACATAGGAAGCATAAGACTCCCGCACAATATCCTCGTTGTATGTCCCAGGTGCTTAGGCCATCCAGTCACACTTGTGTAGGTTGAACAATCGATGTATCTCTAGTACGGTATGCAAGCTCCAAGTGAGGACTCTGCGCTCATCAGTGATCAATTGGGCCATCTTCTCCTTTTCGTTGAGCATCTTGGCGCCACGATAAATTTGCCACTACCCCTCAACACACCATCTATTTGGCTCACCTGCCACTAGAGTAGGGTTATCATTCTGTGATGCTGGCACTGATTCCGAACTAGTGGCCTCTTCAGACAAGGATGTTTGTTCATTTTCGCCGGAACCTGTGGCTGATTTAGCAATTGCCCCTGCAGCATGGGCAGACTCAGACCCTGAAGCATGGCAAGACTCAGAGCCCGAAGCATGGGCAGACTCAGAGCCGGACGTAGACCCATTCTTTGAATTGGAAGCAGCCCCAGTTGGTGACCCAATTAGTGTGTGCTCCTCATCAGACTGGGAGACAGTGACTACGTCGGGAATCACCTTTCGGGGGGTGACTCTATTATTCTTTTCCACTTCATCCATTAGCTACATGATTTCAGTAAAAGGCATTCTCATGAATGATCCACTATAAACTGCATTAACAACAGGCTTAGTGTCACGACCCAAGCCTACACCCGGACGTAACACATTGTACAAGACTCCGAAGAGCCTCATACAAGTCTCATATCATTCATAACATAAGACATAAGAAAATAGTGCGAAATTTAAAACTTTTAATCCATACAATCGAACACTTTATTTAAAAACAAACAACGGAAGTCTAATTTGTCTCACATGGCCATCTAATACAACTTGAATCAAAGATGGGTCACAGCCCTTCAACATACTCTGAAACGTAAAATGACATAAAAGAAACTAGAAATGACAACTCTCCTCCTCGAACCATGAGGACTCACCAACTAGCTATGGAGAGAATCAATCCAAGCTTTGAACACTAGAAGTCACCTTAAGATTCGGAACCTACACTTTGTAAAAATGTAGAAGAAATATGGGTTAACACAAATATGTACTAATTATGATAGGCATACAAAAATCATACTAAAAAGGACATTTTGGTTGAAAACCATGCATTTAACAAGTTTGAGAATAATCATGCATCTTTAGTAAAAACACATAAGCCAAAAACATATTCATCATGTAAGTCATTAGAACATAATAGAACCATCATGAAAGTAACCCAAAGTAATACTTGTGCAATGTATGAAAAGCATCCCATAATACCATTCATACTAAGTACCACTTTGAGGCCACCATAACATTCTTACCATTCTTCATTCTCACCTTTAGTCAATAATCATAGACAAGGAACATTCACATTTAATAAGGCATGACAAGGAAAGCAACTCATAATAACATTTATAAGTTAAGCATTCATCACTTCATTAAGCCTTTACGTCAACATTCTCATTAGCATCATTATGAGCACATTCATTTCATTAGACATTAAGACATTAGAGAAACACACCATAGCCCTCTCAAAGCCTACTCGTTCAATGCAAGAATGATTTCCCATACTACAACCCACACTTCATAGAACCTCGTGAGTAACTATAGCACGTAACTCACATGATGGGAATAAGCATTAACTAACATAGACCATGTGAGCAAACCGTGGAATCCGGTGTCTATCCACACCGTAAAGGGTTGATCTACTTGCCTAAGGTAGGACCGGTAACATTTTAGCTAAGGTGGATCCACTAGCTTAACCTATGAGGGCACATAGTTATGGGATAAGGAAGGTGTTCACTGAAACCCGGCCTAACATGGGGAGAGCTTCCACCTTACCATATCCACTCGGTGCTAAGCTTTAAATTCCCATAGAGTAGTTCATTCTCATTAACATTATTATACTTGAGAGGGCCACCACCATTAGGTCTACCAATTCAAGGTACATAATTAACACATGAAAGGGCCACCACCATTAGGTCTACTAATTCAAGGTACATTATTAGGATAACTCATTGAATCCTCAAGAAATGGCCACCACCATTAGGTCTACCGATTCAAGGTTCTTCATTACATTAGTTCCTAGACTCATCATGAAGGGCTACCATCATTAGGTCTACCGGCTCAAGACAAATCCTTAGGATACTTCATTAATCATTTATGAAAGGGCTACCACCATTTGGTCTACCGAATCAAGGTACATTATTAATTACATGAAAGGGATACCACCATTAGGTCTACCTATTCAATGATTATTAAGTCAAGATAAATTAGTTACACAAGAAGAAGATTCCCTAAGCCTACCAATATAAGGTACAACCATCAAGATCACTTTCAATTACACAAGAAGAGAATACCCTAAGCCTACCAATTCAAGGTATAACATTGCATTGAAGAAACCTTTTACAATATATTATCATCATGTACAAATGTATAAATGAGAATAACCTTTCAATAATATCACAATTGCATTGTAGTCATGATCACATTACTTTCATTGACATCACAAAGCATATATATAAGCATCATGATTATACATCAACCTTCAAAATTTGCCCTTCAAGGCCATGAACCACAATTCACCAATTCACCTAGAATTACTATAATTTAGGCATGAATAATGACATAATTCAAGTAACTAAAGCATTACAAGATCAATTACATAACATTCATCTTACTAAAATTCACCCACCTCAAAGTCATAAATAAGGGTTATGGGGAAATCATGGATTCATGGGGGATTTTATCTTAAAACCACCATAAAACAGCAATTCAATCTCAATATATGATAATTAGACCATTGAAAACGTTTTGAGAAAGAACCCATGACCTAGAATGAAAACCCTTAGTTTTGGAGAATTTCCAACTTTGAAATTGAAGGTTTGAGGACTTCATGGATGGAAAGTTAAACATGAATCAAAACTACCATACCTTAATTGAATATTCCTCACAAAATTGAGTGGAAAAGTTGAGTCCTTGAGTCCTAGACCTTGATCTCTTCTTCTTCTTCAATAGAGGTTTTAGAGAGAGAATATTTGGTGAGGAGGTGGTTACTATTTGGGTTTGGGAATAATGAATTGAAAAAGGGTGGTTAATAGTTTAAAAGGTCTTAAATAAGTGAAATAAAACAATATAAACCATCCCTAATCACTAACTAATTAATGTGGAATTTACCAACTTGTCCCTCAAATGGCCGAACCTAGGCAGCTTGTGCAGGTGCCATCCGAGACCCAGGACTCATGGACCGTGAGTGGGGTCATTCCCCATCCTACAGGTACGTGGGTTGAGTACTGGGGCTCCTAAAATAGTCCCTTGACTCACGAAGCCTCCCCACGAGGCGTGGAGGGACCTACGCCCCGTAGGTCCAATCCGTAGGTCATGAACAATTTGTCAGATTTTGGTTCTTGGGGCTGCCTTGGGGTTAGACTTTAGGGTCCTCCTCAAGGACCCATGGTTGGTCCTTGGGGGGTCTTACCTTGATTTTTAACCCCTAAACCCCTCAACCTAAGCTTGGGAAATCATATTACAACATAAAACCCTACATTAAACTCAACAACTCACTCGTAAGGCTCTAGTTTCACCTACTAGTTTTCCGAGTTGTAATATTAGCTCCCCCTTGGGAACATTTGTCCTCGAATGACACTTTAAATGCTTTAAGGAATTAAAGACTCAAGACTAGCAGCCCATCATGCATGAAACATAAAAAATAATGCACAAAACTAGAAGGAAACATCAACTCCATCTCAATATACTCAATGCAACACAAGGAAGTAGGAACTACATTTACAAACACATTATGCTTGAAAACTTTAACATTTCTCATTTCATCGGAGGAATTACCTTCTCCAACTCAAAGCATGCTCATCCTAACATCATGAAGCAATTTATGCAATTATTCTCAAAATCACATTTAAGCATGTTCAACAATTCATCTCATGAAGCATATAGGTAACTCATACTAAATGCACAGCAACATGAGGAATACAAATTATAAAAACTCATTTTCTAATTAAACATGAATTCATCAAGAACATGCATAACATAAGGAGACCATGTAAACACATAATCACACATGACTCCAAAACATGAAACAAGTCACAATGAACTCTTTGTCTCAAGCTTGAATAGTAATAGAAGGAAGAGATAAGGATATTGGAACTGTTTACCTTGCCTCTTAAGCATACCATCTCCCCCTTGGGAGTAAACCCATACTAAGGCTAACATGAAAAATAACATAGGGGCCTTAATACAACATTCACAACGATAAGGAACTATCAACCTACCGGTGCCTTCATCCGGAAGGGCTCCTTTGTCCTCTCTAGTAGCATCTTCTACTACTAACCCTTACTAAGAACCACTCCTCAACATTTTCATGAAAGGAAATTCCTTGCTCTTCTACTTCTTAACTTGCGAGGTTCTCATTAAGCAACTCTTGCTCACAAAAAACCTTACCAACACCACTCAAGGAGAGAATTCAAGTCAACCTAAATCATGAACATCAAGAATACTCAACGACCTCGCTATCTAAGCACATTATCTCCCCTTTGGGAGCAAGCCTATACAAACTCTTTTAAGCATCATTTCTTTCAATTCTTAGGTCGGAGCAAGTCGTCACTAAGCCTTCACATCCATCACACAAGATGATTCTAAACCAAGGTGAATTACACTCCTACCCTTCTTAGAGGAGTCTACTCTCTCAACACATCTAGGCTTTTTCTTAACCACCACTATTCATCAAATCCTCCAACAAAACACAACCATATATTAACCCATCTATACCAAAGGATTTCATCTAAATCTACCAAATCAAGTCCTATCTAGTCACATAGCCACAATTGGAATTACTACTAACATTTTCTCCCTCGATCCTTGTAGCATTAGCCCTTCGAGTAGTCACATCTTGAAGACCATCGGATAAGGAATATGAGAGAGAGATGTTATAGAGTTAAACTCTATGGCATGACTTGGAGTAATGAAAGAAGTGAAGTTTTCCTAGCGTCTTATAGCCTCTCATTCATAAATGTGGTGCACTTCACACTCATGAACAAGACTCTACTAGACGTGGCTTGTGAGACATCATCCTAAAAATCATCCAGACATCTTATACCAAGTTTGTTATGACCTGAGCCTACTCCTAGAATGTAACACGACGTACAAGACTCCGAAGAGCCTCATAACATTCATAACATAAGATACAGGAAAATGGTATGTAATTTAAAACTTTTAATCCATACAATCGAAGTCTTTATTTAAAAACAAATGGCGGAAGTCTAACTTTTCTCACATGGCCATCTAATACAACTTGAATCAAAGATAGGGTCACAACCCTTCAACATAGTCTGAAACGTAAAATGGCATAAAAGAAATTAGAAATGACAACTCTCATCCTCGAACTACGATGACTCACCAACTAGTTTTGGAGAGAATCAATCCAAGCTTTGAACACTAGAAATCACCTTAAGATCCGTAACCTACACTTTGTAAAAATGTAGAAGAAATATAGGTTAGCACAAATATGTACTAATTATGATAGGCATACAAAAATCATGCTAAAAAGGACATTTTGGTTGAAAACCATGCATTTAACAAGTTTGAGAATCATCATGCATCTTTACTAAAAACACATAAGCCAAACTCATATTCATCATGTAAGTCATTAGAACATAATAGAACCACCATGAAAGTAACCCTAAGTTATACTTGTGCAATGTATGAATGACATTTCATAATACCATTCATACTAAGTACCACTTTGAGGCCACCATAACATACTTACCATTCTTCATTCTCACCTTTAGTCAATAATCATAGACAAGGAATATTCACATTTAATACGGCATGACAAGGAAAGAAACTCTTAATAACATTTCCAAGTAAAGCATTCATCATTTCATTAAGCCTTTAAGTCAACATTCTCATTAGCATCATTATGAGCACATTCATTTCAGTAGACATTAAGACATTAGAGAAACACACCACAACCCTCTCAAAGCCTACTCGTGCCATGCATGAATGGTATCCCATACTACCACCCACACTTCATAGAACTTCTTGAGTAACCATAGCACGTAACTCACATGATGGGAATAAGCATTAACTAACATAGACCATATGAGCGAACCATGGAATCCGATGTTTATCCCAAACCGTAAAGGTTTGGTCTACTTGCCTAAGGTAGGACCAGTAACATTTTAGCTTAGGTGGATCCACTAGCTTAACCTATAAGGGCACATAGTTATGGGATAATGAAGGTGTTCATTGAAACCCGACCTAACATGGGGAGAGCTTCCACCTTACCATATCCACTCGGTGCTAAGCTTTAAATTCCCATAGAGTAGTTCATTCTCATTAACATTATTATACTTGAGAGGGCCACCACCATTAAGTCTACCGAGTGGCCACCACCATTAGGTCTACTGATTCAAGGTACATTATTAGGATAACTCATTGAATCCTTAAGAAAGTGTAACGACCCTAAAAAGGAACTAGTGAAACTAGAGCCTCACATGTGAGTTTGGAGTTGAGAACTTGATGAAATGATGAGAAATGACCGTGACGTCCGAAAACTAGTCATTTGAACTAGTGAGTTGTAAGGGTCAACTTTAAATGGTCATATATTTTAGCTCAAAATGAATTAGGTGTACCTTTACCTATCCAATTAAAGGTCTTTGAGTCCTCTTTCCAACGCCACCAAGTTTGCCTAATTCCGACCTTGGAGTAAAAAGTTATGCCCAAATTATTGAAGCACTGTTAGGCTGAAAAAAAAGGGCGAACTAAGACGGGAAGTGGTAGAATTTTTAAGTTAAGACTTTATGGGTCCTTAGTCCTTTTCCAAAATTGACCCTATGTTATTTTATTCTTTTCCTAGCAACTATAAGACCTTTTTATGACTTAATTCCTTTCATTTAAGCCACTCCTCTTAGAATTAAAAAGAAACCCATCTCCTTTCATATATTTCTCTCTAACTCAAGGAAGAAGAGGAGTTGGAGCTAGGATTGAAGATTTCAAGTGCTTCTTCTTCAATTTTCGTGGGTTTTCAACTTAGAGGTATGGGGATCCTTATCCTTGATTATTCTTTCTTTCAAGGAACCCAATCAAAAGGTTTTTAAGGTTTTTCAAATACACACAAAAACCTATTTCGATTCTAGCATGGGTTCTTGCATAAAAAGGTTTTAAATGATGATTTATATGGTTATTAATGATTATTAATGGTTTTTAGAAAGAAATTCCCATGAACCCATGTCTTCTCAAATTCTCTAAATTTGGCCTAAAATGGGTGTATTGATTTTGTGTAATTGATGGACGATTATTGTGTAGATTGTTGTGGACTGTTCATATATGTATTTATCTATGTGGAATTGTTAAGAATTGTTAGTGAATTGAAGGATGTGGGATGTTAGCCTTGAATGGACAAAATTATGAATTGGTCTTCATGTTGATTATTGGCTTATGCTTAGCTTAGCTTGTATAGTTGAATGTTGTTATTATCATTGTTATTGTATTGTTAATTGTTGGAATAAGAGGATGATGAAGATAGCCATGGAAAGAGGGTAAGTTGATCAAACTTGATAAATATTGTATAATTGACATGGAATTGAGTATTGTGGCTTATGGCCTTTGAAAAGGGTGGTAAGATGGCTTGATCTCTTAGTATTAATATAATTGTTATTGGTTGGTTTGATCCACCTTTGGTGGAGGTGGTTATTTGTTGTATTATTGTGAATTGAGGCCATGAAGGGCATTATGTGAATGTTATTATATTGTTGTATTATTATACACATATGAGGCTATATGTAAAGTCCTATATGAAGCTATATGTAAAGTTTTATGTGAAGCTATATGTGAAAGTATGATGTGAATGAGTTTTATGTGAAGCTATATGTGAAGGTATGATGTGAATGAGTTTTATGTGAAGCTATATGTGAAGGTATGATGTGAATGAGTTTTATGTGAAGCTATATGTGAAGGTATGATGTGAATGAGTTTTATGTGGAGCTATATGTGAAGGTATGGTGTGAATGAGTTTTATGTGATCTTGTGATGATCATATGTAAAGTGGATAGCATTGTGAGTTAAAGTATGATTTCTCATGATGTATATATGAAATGATGTTGGATTATGAAGTATCCTTACATGAAAATGTTGTGACTTGGTTGATAGACTAAAGTGTCTCTCCTTGTTACTTAAAGTCTTGAATGCATGAATGTGTGAAGTGGGCTAGAACTAAGAAATGGTGCCTTTTCTATAAATGCTAAAAGAGGAATTCTAGGCCAAGATTTGAATTGACAAAACTAAGAAATGGTGCCCTTTCATAAGTCTAGCTTTCCTAAGTAAATGTAAAACCATGAAATCGGTAGACCTAATGGTGGTAGCCCTTCTCATGTGTGAAATGATGAACCTTGGACCGGTAGGCTTAAGGCACCCTTAATGAAAAATCGGTAGGCCTAAGGCACCCTTCCAAGGGGATTTAATGAGCTATCCTTAATGAACCTTGATCGGTAGATCCTTGTGGTGCCCTTCTTGGTAGATGTGCTATGGGTCGGTAGATTTAATGATGGTGCCCTCTCTAGCACATACATGTGAATGAAATTACTTCATGGGAACTAAGGCTAAGCACCGAGTGGATATGGTTAAGATGGTAGCTCTCCCGAGTATGAGGCAAAAGTACAATGAACGTCTTTGGATATCCCCTAAACCATGTGCCTACATGGGATGTGTCCTAGTTCTACCCTTGGCAAGTAGAACACCTTCCACGGTGTAGGGTTTTATGACACCGGATTCCATGTCTAGCTCGCATGGTTTATGTCGGTTAATGCCTATTCCCATCATGTGGGATGTGAACTCTAGTTATTGGATAGGTTCTACAACGTGTAAGTAGTAGTATGGGATGCTATCTACACATGGCACGAGTAGGCTTTGAAGATGCTAAAGTGAGTTCCCTAAGCCTTAATGGCTAATGTATGAAAGTCCTCTAAATACATGAATGTCTCCAAAATGGTTTCTTAAAGAATGTTGGTCTATTGATGTTAGGTTGTGAAGGAAATGTCCTTATCTAAGGTAATCTTGGGGAACACTTAAGTGTGCTTGAAGAGGTTGTATGGGCGGTCACTTCTTGTCTCACTCAAGTGTGTCTTAAGATTATATTAGGTAGAGGTCCTATGGTAATGAAATGACATGTGTTCTTTTAAAGTTAAGCATAGGATGTATATGGACATATGTTGAGTATATGTATGGTTGGCTATGGTCTTATATGTTAATGTTGACTTGTATTATGTCTCTTATACTTATAAAGGAAAGGTTTTATCAAATGATATGAAAGCATTTACTTCCTTGAAAATGTCCTTTTTGACATGTTTTTGCATGGTCTCCATACTTAGTACTTAATTGTGCTAACCCCTTTCTTTCCCTTTTTGGACTAAAGTGTAGGGATTTGGAGATGATGACATGTCATGACTATTTGATATGTTTCTAAGTGTTGAAGATGAAGACTTGGTGAGTCCTCATATATTCGAGGACAATACCCTATATGTTCTTTTATGTCTTTTTAGTATTGTTTAAGTTGTGTATGGAATTGGTCCCGAATTTTGTACTCTAAAGTATTAGATGGTTTTGAGACATCATGTATAAAGTCTAGAAAGTTTTCCGCTTGCTATATATATTTTTTTTATGAAATGTTTTCTTGGTAAAGAAAGTTTTAATTCATTATGATTTTTAGTTTTATGCGATGAATGAATGCTAAGAGGCTTGTATTAGACCTCCGAGAGGTCGAGTACGCCGGTTACGACTAGGGGGTGCTCTCGGGTCGTGACAGAAAGGGAAACCACCATTAGGTCTACTGATTCAAGGTTCATCATTACATTAGTTCCTAGACTCATCATGAAAGACTACCACCATTAGGTCTACCGGTTCAAGACAAAGCCTTAGGATACTTCATTAATCATTCATAAAAATGCTACCACCATTAGGTCTACCGAATCAAGGTACATTATTCATTACATAAAAGGGCTACCACCATTAGGTCTACCGATTCAATGTTCATTAAGTCAAGATACATTAGTTACACATGAAGAGGATGCCCTAAAACTACACATTCAAGGTACAACCATCAAGATCACTTTGAATTACATAAGAAGAGGATGCCCTAAGCCTACCAATTCAAGGTATAACATTGCATTGAAGAAACCTTTCACAAATATTATCATCATGTACAAATGTATAATTGAGAATAACCTTTCAATAATATCACAATTACATTGTAGTCATGATCACATTACTTTCATTGAAATCACAAAGCATATACATATGCATCATGGTTATACATCAACCTTCATAATTTTCCCTTCAAGGACATGAATCAGAATTCACTAATACACCTAGAATTAATACAATATAGGCATGAATAATGACATAATTCAAGTAACTATAGCATTACAAGATCAATTACGTAACATTCATTTTACTAAAATTCACCCACCTCAAAGTCATAAATTAGGGTTATGGTGAAATCATGGATTCATGAGGGATTTTATCTTAAAACCACCATGAAACAGCAATTAAATCTCAATATATGATAATTAGACCATTGAAAACGTTTTGAGAAAGAACCCATGACCTAGAATGAAAACCCTTAGTATTGGAGAATTTCCAACTTTGAAATTGAAGGTTTGAGGACTTCATGGATGGAAAGTTAACCATGAATCAAAACTACCATACCTTAATATAAGATTCCTCACGAAATTTAATGGAAAATTTGAGTCCTTGAGTCCTAGACCTTGATCTCTTCTTCTTCTTCTTCAATGGATGTTTGAGAGAGAGAATATTTGGAGAGGAGGTGGTCACTATTTGGGTTTGGGAATAATGAATTGAAAAAGGGTAGTTAATAGTTTAAAAGGTCTTAAATAAGTGAAATAAAACAATATAAATTGTCCCCAATCACTAACTAATTAATTTGGAATAATCAAATTATTTAATGGATAACTTTAGCTTTACTTTATTATTTTTAGCTTTTATGGTCAGTGTAAGATTTGAAATGAATCTCAACCATACATTATTTTATGATCCACATGATACTAATCTAAAAGGTCATTGAACATTACTTGATTGAATCTTTTTTCATTTAAAAAGGCTCAATTATTCAATGTACTCCATCTGTCCAATAATAGTTGTCCACTATACTAACCTAGGCAGCTTGTGCAGGTGCCATCCACGACCCAGGACTCACGGACTGTGAGTGGGGTCACGCCCCATCCTGTAGGTCTGTGGGTGGAGTACTGGGGCTCCCAAAATAGATCCTTGACTCACGAAGCCTCCCCACGAGGCGTGGAGGGACCTACACCCCGTAGGTCCCATCCGTAGGTCATGATAAATTTGGCAGATTTTGGTTCTTGGGCAACCTTGGGGTTAGATTTTAAGGTCCTCCTCAAGGACCCTTGGTTGGTCCTTGGGGGTCGTACCTTGACGTTCAACCCCTAAACTCCTCAGCCTAAGCTCGGGAAATCATTTTACAACATAAAACCGCACATCAAACTCAACAACTCACTTGTAAGGCTCTAGTTTCACCTACTAGTTTTTCGAGTCGAAACACTTAGTAACATAATTAAGTGATCTATAAAAGTCCTATTTCAAATGTCTCTCAGTGAGACCATGGTTTGGACACTTTTTCAGCTTTTGGTTGAATCTCCACCAGGTGTCATGCATTGCCTCCCCTGGTAGTTGCTTGTGTGCACTTTTTTCATCTTTCATATGCAACTCTTTAAATTCATTATAGAATCCTTCCCTAAAAGCTTCCTTCATTTCATTCCAGGTTCTAATTGAGTCATCTGGCATGTCATTTAGCCAATTTGTAGCCTCCCCGTTAAGAGAGAATGAAATAGCCTCAACCTCATGGATTTCTAACTCACCCCAGGAATTTCATGTGATTTGAATATAGCCACAAAGTTCATTAGATGTTGATTCACATCATCACCAGCTACGCCTTTGAACATACCTCTCAAGTTCAGCAATTTAATCATTGTGCTGGTGATAGTGAATTTTACACCTGGAGGTAGTACAGTTAATACCATAGCTCCAGTAGCTCCAGCTCCGTCCAAATCTAAGTCATCCTCTTCGAACATCATGTGAGCACATTGGAGCTAATGGTTGGTGGTGGGGAAGAACTATTTCATCCACTCCTGGATTTTCTTCGACCACCCTGGTCGGGTTGTTAACAACATTCTGTTGAATACCTCTTGCAGCGGTTTCAGCTTCTGGTCCCAATCTTTGTCTCTGAGCCTCAAGTTCTTGCGCATTCACCATCTTGCAGATAGTTTTTCCGAAGTTTCGGGTCGTAAGGAATCAATGTGGCTCCCTTACTTCTGGTATTTGGCATACACTATAGAACTTACCTGTAAAAGACACAAACAAAGAACAAGAGGTAAAATTAGGAAATATAACTACAATTTGAATATTTGCTAGTAAAACACTTTTGACTTGAAATTCCCAGTAGAGGCGCCAAAATTTGATACGTCTAAACATACACTTTAATTAAAAAGTATAAATGGTCAAAATCAATTTATAGAACTCAACGTGAGTTGAGGTCAATCCCACAGAGAATTTCTTTACAAAAATGATTTCATTGTCGTGTTTACCCAAATGTTGTTATTATTTCCTAAAGAAAATTATTACATAATGTAAAGTGGGTTTAGTTGTAAAATTTTAGTAACCAAGATTGTTAAACAAGATCCGGATTAACAATTAACAGAGTATTGATTTTAAAGTTGTATTTATAACTGAATGAAACTAGGATTGTGTTCCCCATAACGTTGCATCTAGTGTTTTTTCGTAAATGAGTTTCAGGCAATTCATCTCTGCAAAATACAGGCGAGTCTGATATATCTAACACTTCTCAGTCTAATTAGATAACTTTCACTCAAGTCCTCTCGGTCCTAGAGTGTTAATAAGTTTTACTCTCACTTATAATGGTGTTAAAGTTCTCTTCTCTTGAACTCGAACTTTGACTCCATTTCATCAGGTTAATTCAACTTTTTTCCTAACTAGCACTTTTCTCTCGAACAAATGACAAATGACATATACAAGCTAGCTCTAATGTGTGCACTCCTTAGAATACATGACTACGAAAAATTAATTATGCTTTGCAAATATAAATCGCCCTCTACTCGTCTTACGAAATTACACTTAGATTTTCGTCATAGATCCCACAATCCCAGTTGTGGTATTTATCCACTTATGATTTCAAGTAAACACATAGATTTTTTATGAAAACGTGATGAGAAAGTACTTACGAAAGTATGCAAAATTGATAAGCACTTGATAATTTAAAACCGAATATCCAACTTAGAAACTTGTTCAATGTTAATCGTTCAAAACCAAAGCTAAGAATATTTCAATCTTAGTCGCTCGTTCCAAATATGACGAGATTCCCACAAAATAACGACCAAATTAATTCAAATAGAATATCTAAAATGAGTCCTAACTCAAAGTAGGGATGAAATGTCAGGCAGTTTCACGAAAACTCTCATGGTCTATCAAGGGCTTCACAGTCCATTAAGCCCTCCGTGGTCTGTACTTCAACTCTCAAAACTTGGTCCTTCAAGGCTTGCACATTGGCTTCTTGTCATGGACGTCACCACGGGTCGTGACAATGACCATGGTCCGTATAGGTGCCCGTGGTCTTCACTTGGACAATTCACTCTTCAGTTTCTCAAGGTCTCTTCACTGGTTCAACTTTACGAGCCACTTCACGGCCCATAATAGGTATCATGGTTCGTTCATGTCATCCTTACTTGGCATTGCCACAATTGATCTTCTCAATGCCTGTTCACTGGAAAGGTAATCACGACCAACATCACGATCAGTAATGAAGACCATGGCCCGTGAGGCCGTTTGTGGTCTTTATTTCAATTCACTTTCACTCTGCATTTTATTCTTTTCTTTCCTCTTTCGCATCCACCTGTTCTACCTATACCAATACTACCAAATACATCATATCCACATAAATACACTCGATTCTAGTATTAATCCTTAGTTTTCAAGCATCAAATATGCCAAGATTTTATGGCACATCATATGCAAGGATACAAGATAAACTCTTCTTGTATATGAAAATACAAAGTAAACTCTAAGGCATACAAAAATACAAATATCTCTGTGGTTTTTTCTCTAACCGACAACCATCACTATGAGCTATGTAATGATACATCATTTTGTCTCACGCTACCAGGGTCGTCCTATACCTTGCCATGGATATAGAACCTAACTACTAAATGGATCCATGCTAAAAGCACTAAGGAATTATCTAAAAAGTATGACCCTTTTCTACCCACGTTGGCTACATGGTTTATGGGGGTTGTGAAATGTCTGAACTCTCCCCCTTATCGGTGCTTAATACTACTCCCAAAATATAACTAGCTCATATGTTTAAAAGCATAAATCTTTTTGTGGTTTGAGATAATTATTCAAAAACTAGACCAAAGGCTCTCTAGGAAATTAGTGTTTCCTCTCTTGCTTAGATGTGAAAGCATTTACTCTTTACTGAAAAACTAGCTCAAAGGCTCTGTTGGAAATCAGTGTTCCTTTCTAGTTTAAATGTGAAAACATTTACTGTTTGGGAATACATAGTCCCCATATACTCTTTTGAAGAAATGAACTTCACTCTTTACTCTTTACTCAACTCAAAACTCAAGTCTTAAAATAGGTTTAAAGCATTTGCAAAAGACTTTTTAAAATAGAGTTCATGCCGAATTATGGACGTGAACGACTCAATTCAAGGTTTTCAATAACCATAGATAGAACTCAATACTTGGAACTGAAGAAAGTCAATGATACTATTCATTTCAAGAATGCTCAATTCAGAGGCTTCATGCGGTATGAGCATGAATTACTCAACTCAAGGAAATATACTTTTCTCATCTCAAGACTACTCAACTTATAGGGTTCATGCGGAGTTATGGGCATGAACAATTCAACTCAAGGGCTTCATGGGTAACATGTAGTAGTCCCATGATTAGAAGTATAATCTCAAAGGGTTAGGATCTTAATACTCAAGATTTAGAACTTGAAGATACTACTCCTCTCAAAGATACTCATCTTATGGAAGTTCATGTGGAATTTATGGGCATGAATGACTCGACTCAAGGGTCTAAAGAAAATTATGGAACTCATGTAAATGACTATTCTCATTCTCATACTTACTTCCTCAAAACTTAGCTCGAATCAATAGTTGGTCTCAAAGAATTCACAATTGAACTCCAAGACTTTCTTGAACTCTACTCTTAACTCTCTCTTGAATTTGAATTATGAATTCAAGAGTTATGATTCACGATATAAAGGAGCTCGTGATGATAAAGTAGACTCATGAATACATTCTCCTTACTCTCATACTCAGTTGCTCGAGTTTTGAAACAAGTTATTAGAAATTGTAGAAGACTCCTCAAAAAGACTCAAAGGGACTTTCTCAAAAGACTCGAAAGACCTCTCAAGACTTGACTCTCAACTCTACCTTGAACTTGATTTATGAATTCAAGATTGTGATTTGTGATAGGAAAGATCTCGTGATGTTTAGGAGTGTTTTACATAGTTAAACATGAGAAACGATCAAGAAATCACTGTTTGGAAGTAAGTCTGCGATGCATTTTAATATTTGGTCGCGAAATAATTTTTTAGGCAGAAGAGTCTGTGACTCTCTACGATGCGGAGAGCAAAGTTCTATTTCTGAGGAATAGATCCGTGACGCAGACCTGGTACCCAGATTTACCCCACTTTTTCCTTCTTCGTTTTCTAACCCCAATTCGCCTAAATTCAATTCTTTTTCTCAATTTCTCTATAGATTCAGATACCCACTACATGTACACAAGAATCTTATCAAACTCAACTCTAAAATTAATACGATTTCCTCAAGAACTCATCAATCTCATCTAAACTCAAGAACGATAGCCAATTTCAAGAACACAATTCAAGAACACCAAACTTTTGACTTTCTAGAACGAATTTCGCTGAAATTAACATGATTGGCGTGTGGGTAAGCAAACCAAACACTATGGAAGCTTACATACCTCTTAGGGGTCAAACCCATGGCGAAAATCTGCAACAAAACTCAAGAACCTCGACGAACGCCTTTATCCTTTCCTCTTTTCTCCTTTTTTCTCTTCTTTACTGTTCTTGAACTCTCAACTAAAACCCTAGGCTTATATTAGGATTATAAAACTTAACCTTATCAGATTATACCCCTAAAGTCTTACTAAAAACGAATCAAATCTGATTGGGTAAGGAAAAGACCAAAATACCCGTTATTATTTTTGGGTAACTTTCCTTATTTGGACAGATCGACTTCAAACAAGCTTATCTCCCTCATATGAGCTCGAAATTTAGCAAACTCAGTGGCGTTGGAAAGATAATTCAAAGACCTTTCATTTGCTATCTTATGGGCTACCTAATTCATCTTGTACTGAAGGTTATGGTCGTTTGAAGTTGACCCAAAACTTAAAGGAACTTAGGAATGATTTGAATGAACTCTCTTTAGTTCTTCTTGGAACTCAAGGTGCTACATCTAGTGACCTTAACACTTAGGAAAAATTTAAATTCCTTAGTGAAACCTCACTCACTATGAAGAACGGTTCGAGTCTTAGCTCAAAAAATTTCTGGGGTGTTACAATATCTCCCCTTGGGATCATTCATCCTCGATTGACGACTGGACTGGGTATGGAATGGGGTTACTCTTATCATCTCTGCCATACCAACTAGAATTTACCCGCATTACTATTCGGAACCAACTAAGAGCTCTCATTTAGCTGTTTCTCATAGAAAAACCTCATCTTGTTCTTCCTCCTCATTAATAACCTTAGACGGAATTATCACACCAACATTATCACGATAGGATCATTAACCTTCTCTTTCTAACATCACTCAATTACTAAAAGGACCTCTAAAAAGATATTCCCCAAACTCTTTGGAACTCATTACTATCTTATTCTCAAACACTTGACTTGATTTCTCTTCTTATCATCTCCCCCTTAGGTCTACAGCTGACACTTGAAAGCTATGGACCTATTCCATAATCTCCCAACTGGTCTACATCCTTTTTTACTCTAATACTCAGGAGAATCTTATCTCATGACTACCGAAGTCTCCATAAGCAAGTACTAAGACCTCTTTCTAAGGTATTTCTATTAATCTCTTCAGTTTACATACCACCTCAGTACACCTCTTAATGCTTTAGTTACTCTTGTGACTTAGCCACAATTCACTGCCCTTATCTAAGGGTTAGGGTCTCTCACTTATACCACTCATATTTATTGCAGCTAATCACCCCAATTCCTCACCTACTCTATGTCAAGTCTTCTAGATCAAATCTCAAGACTAAAATCATCACTCTCATGTTGCAATTTTGTCGATCATAACACTTACCTCAAATTCGAGCTTAATGTTTATTACTAAATTTGAATATCAACATGATTGCTTGCCTACTACACAAACTCACAACTACTATGCACAATTGTAGAAACACTCGTCCAATAGGACCTTATGAAAAGTAGTCAATCTTTATCTTTCAGTCTCCATACTCACCAATTACCATCACATTCCACTCCACAACTTAAGTACTACTTACTCACTTACTGCGCATTATCTCTCAAATAGTTCTATCGTCCTCTGAATACCATGGGGTTCTCCTTTCAAAATTCATAGGCCTAGCTTGAATCTATCACTTCATGGACTCTGCTACTATCTGATTCCACACTTATACTTAGTCTCCTTTAACACGATGACACATCGACATCAACTCTATTCTGGTTAACAATACACTCTAACTTATCTTGACTAGTAACTATTCTTCTTCCTTCTATCAAGAACTCTCTACAACATTACTATTCTTTATTCTACTCATAAGGAACTCATCACTTATAACCGACTGGGTACATGATTTCAATAACATAATCTGCCCAATCACTATCTCTCAAAGTAATTTCCTTTAACTCTGGGCTCTTTCACTACTACTGCTCATGATCTCGTAACTCAACCTACCTTTTCGGGTGAAAATCTTACCCAAACTCTAAACATACTTCTTCAAAAGGATCTCAGCTGAAACAAGGCTTAAAGAAAAGAGTACAACTCGCTTCTATCTCAAATGCATGATTCATGTGAACATTTCTTTGAAACTCAACACTTAACTCACTCCTGGCTTCTCTCAAGTCCCTCTTGAGTCTCATGACTTCCTCAAGATTTTTGCTAAGAGAAACTCATCGATAAAGGACAGTCTTTGCTTTTCAACCACCTCTAGTATAGGGGGGTCGAAAGAATAAGTCTCTCTGACATAGCTCTATTGCACGATTTAGAGTATGAAAGATGGGAAACTTTTCTTATATGTATGTAGTCTCTCATTTATAGAAGTGGGGCTCTCACAACCATAAATAAGATCCTATCGACACGGCTTCATAAGCATCCTAGGACACTTGAACTTTGGGCTCTAATACCAAGTTTGTCACGACCCGAGTCTACACCCTGGACGTGACCGGCACTCGAGAACCATTGTTGGTCCCCAAGCGAACCCTCATCCTAGCTGACTACAAGCGGAAGACTAACTCAAGCATACAAAAGCTTATAAACTGAATAAAATTCATGAAACTTAATCGCAAAGCATTAACTCAAATGATTTACTCTGAATATTAATTGAATACTCAACTAGCCAACAATAGGCAACTCAAGTCTTTAAAACATTTAATAAGATAAATGAAACAGACTTCTCAAACTCTACTGTGTATCTATGAAGCCTATAACTGACAAAGATGAAAGTCGGGACAAGACCCACGACATCCTAACAACTGATATAATTGCAAGTACAAGTGGAACCCTCTGGAAGCAAGGAGGCTTACCATAGCTAACTCGGACTGCATGTGGTATGAATGAAGCGCCTGCTGATGATCCTGAATACATGTATCTCCATCATGAAACGATGCAGGCCAAATGGCTCAGTACATGGAATGTACGAGTATGCAAGGGGAATTCTAAAGTATAACATAAGCTTGAACTTGATAAAAAGGAAACATTCTTACCTTTTCTCAACTCACTCAACTCAACTTAACTCAAAGGAATAGGAATAGAGTTCAACTCAACTCAGAGAAAATAGGGCTCAACTCAATGATAAGATATTCAATTCAGTGAAATTAAGGCTCAATCTCAACAATAAGATATTCAACCCAGTGAAATAAGGCTCAACTCAATTATAAGGTATTCAACTCAGTGAAATAAAGCTAAACACAATAATAGGATACTCGACTCTGGGTACTCAACTCTTGATACTCAACTCCATATAAAGCAACAATACATATGCAATATATGGAAAGATTTTAAAACAGTAGAAATCAACTCAATGTATTGAAAAATACAATACCAACTCAGTTTGTATGCAGTAGCAACAGTTCATGCCGAATTATGGACGTGAACGACTCAATTCAAGCTTTTCAATAACCATAGATAAAACTCAATACTTGGAACTCAATAACTTCAATGATACTACACATTTCAAGAATGCTCAACTCAGAGGGTTCATGTGGCATTATGAGAATGAATTACTCAACCGAAGGACTCAAAGAGACTTCACATCTCAAGACTGCTCGACTTATTGGGTTCATGCGGAGTTGTGGGCATGAACAACTCAACTCAAGAGCTTCATGGGTAACATGTAGTAGTCCCATGATTAGAAGTACAATCGCAAAAGGTTAGGAACTCAATACTCAAGATTTAGAACTTGAAGATACTACTCCTTTCAAAGATACTCATCTTATGGAGTTCATGCAGAGGTTATGGGCATGAACGACTCGACTCAAGGGTTTAAAGAACATTATGGAACTGATGTACACAACTCTTCTCATTCTCATACTTACTTCCTCAAAACTTATCTCGAATGATAGTTGATCTCAAATGATTCACAATTGAACAAAGACTTTCTTGAACTCTACTCTTAACTCTCTCTTGAATTTGAATTATGAATTCAAGAGTTATGATTCATGATATGAAGGATCTCGTGATGATAAAGTAGACTCATGAATACATTCTACTCACTCTCATACCCACTTGTTCGAGTCTTGAAACAAGTTATTAGAAATTGTAGAACACTCCTAAAAAAGACTCAAAGGGACTTTCTCAAAAGACTCGAAAGAACTCTCAAGACTTGACTCTCAACTCTACCTTGAACTTGATATATGAATTCAAGGTTGGATTTGTTATAGGAAAGATCTCATGATGTTTCAGAGTGTTTTTAGATAGTTAAACATGAAATACGATCAAGAAATAACTGTCTGGAAGCAAGTTCGCGACACAGAGATGCATTTTAATATTTGGTCGCGAAATAAATTTTGAGGCTGAAGGGTCCATGACCTCTCCACGATACGGAGAGCAAATTTCTATTTCTGAGGAACACGTACGCAACTCAGACCTAAAACCCAGATTTTCCTGACTTTTTCCTTTTTCGTTTTCTAACCTCAATTCTCCTAAATTTGATTAATTTTCTCAACTTCTCTTTAGATTCAGATACTCACTACATGTACACAAGAATCTAATCAAACACAACTCTAAAATCGACATGATTCCCTCAAGAACTCATCAATCTCATCTATACTTATGAACGACAGCCAATTTCAAGAACACAATTCAAGAACACCAAACTTTCGACTTTATAGAACGAATTTCGCTAAAATTAACATGATTGATGTGTGGGTGAACAAACCAACAACTATGGAAGCTTACATACCTCTTACAGATCAAACCGATGGCAAAAATCCGCAACAAAACTCAAGAACCTCGATAAACGCCTTGAGCCTTTCCTCTTTTCTTCTATTTTCTCTTCTTGAACTCTAAACTAAAACCCTAGGCATATATTAGGATTATAAAACTGAACCTAATGAGATTAGACCCCTAAAACCTTAGTAAAAACGAATCAAATCTGATTGGGTAAGGAAAAGACCAAAATACCCCTTACTATTTTCGGGTAACTTTCCTTATTTGGACAACCAAACTTCAAACAGGCATATCTCCCTCATATGAGCTCGAAATTTAGCAAGCTTGGTGGCGTTTGCAAAGATAATTCAAAGACATTTCATTTGATATCTTATGAACTACCTAACTCATTTTGTACTGAAGATTATGGTCATTTGCAGTTGACCCAAAACTTAAAGGAACTTAGGAATAATTTTAATGGACTCTATTTAGTTTTTCTTGGAACTCAAGCTCCTACATCTAGTGACCTTAACACTTAGGAAAATTTTAAATTCCTCGGTGAAATCTCACTAACTACGAAGAATGGTTCGAGTCTAACCTCAAAAAATTTCTAGGGTGTTGCATAAAAGATAAAAAAAAAGGCCTCAATAAAATTTTGACTTGCACCAATTACCTTAGAATATCGTGACAAATAAAAGAATAAAATTTTACTTCTTTTCGTAACTATCTGAAAATGGCTGAATAATACGTAAATGCCCCTAAATGGCCGAAAAATCAAGAAAACTACATAAACTATATAAAAAATGCCT
The DNA here is from genome assembly GCF_900185275.1 of Solanum verrucosum. Lineage (NCBI taxonomy): Eukaryota > Viridiplantae > Streptophyta > Magnoliopsida > Solanales > Solanaceae > Solanum > Solanum verrucosum. The sequence continues at coordinate 148,911 of NW_026019999.1, read as the reverse complement.
CAAATAAATTTCAACATGCACCAATGACCTTAGAATATCGTGACGAATAAAATAACAAAACTTTACTTCCTTTCGTAACTGTCCGAATATTACGTAAATGCCCCTCAATGGACTAAAAATAAAAAAAACTACATAAACAATTCAAAAAAAGGCCTCAATATTTTTTTGACAACACCAATGACCTTAGAATATCGTGATGAATAAAAGAGTAAAACATTACTTCTTTTCATAACTGTCTGAAAATAGCTGAATAGTACATAAATGCCCCTAAATGACCGAAAAATAAAGAAAACAACATAACCAATACAAAAAAACGCCTCAAAAAAATTTCAACTTGCACCAATGACCTTAGAATATTGTGACGAATAAAAGAACAAAACTTTACTTCTTTTCGTAACTGTCCGAAAATTGCCGAATATTACATAAATACCCCTAAATGGCCGAAAAATCAAGAAAACTACATAAACAATATAAAAAATGCCTCAACAAAAATTTGACTTGCACCACTGACCTTAGAATATCGTGACGAATAAAAGAACAAAACTTTACTTCTTGTCATAGTTGTCCGAAAATGTCCGAATATTACGTAAGGACCCCTAAATGACTAAAAAATTAAGAAAACTACATAAAAAAAATACAAAAAATGCCTTAAATTTTTTTTGACTTGCACCAATGACCTTAGAATATCGTGATGAACAAAAGAACAAAACTTTACTTCTTTTCGTAATAGTCCCAAAATGGCTGAATATTACGTAAATGCACCTAAATGGCCGAAAAATCAAGAAAACTACATAAGCAATACAAAAAATGCCTCAATTTTTTTTTTAATTGGACCAATGACCTTAGAATATTGTGACGAATTAAATAACAAAACGTTACTTCTTTTCGTAACTATCTGAAAATGGTCGAGTATTACGTAAATGCCTCTAACTGACCGAAAAATCAAGAAAACTACATAAATAATACTAAAAACGCCTCAATAAAATTTTGACTTGCACCAATGACCTTAGAATATCGTGATGAATAAATGAACAAAACTTTACTTCTTTTCGTAACTGTCCGAAAATGGCCAAATATTACGTAAATATCCATAAATGGCTAAAAAATTAAGAAAACTATATATACAATAGAAAAAACGCCTCAAAAAAATTTCGACTTGCACCAATGACCATAGAATATCGTGACGAATAAAAGAACAAAACTTTACTACTTTTCGTAACTATCCAAAAATGGCCGAATATTACCTAAATGCCCCTAAATGGCCGAAAAATCAAGAAAACTAAATAAACAATAAAAAAAACGCCTCAAAAATATTTCGACTTGCACCAATGACCTTAGAACATCATGATGAATAAAAGAACAAAACTTTACTTCTTTTTGTAACTGTCCTAAAACTGTCGAGTATTACGTAAATGCCCATAAATGGCTAAAAAATTAAGAAAACTACATAAACAATATAAAAAAGCACCTAAAAAAATTTCAACTTGCACAAATGACCTTAGAATATCATGATAAATAAACGAACAAAACTTTACTTCTTTTTGTAATTGTTCGAAAATGGCCGATTATTAAGTAAATACCTCTAAATGGCTGAAAATTCAAGAAACTACATAAACAATACAAAAAACGCCTCAATTTTTTTTTGACTTGCACTAATGACCTTAAAATATTGTGACAAATAAAAGAACAAAATTTTAGTTCTTTTCGTTACAATCCGAAAATGGCCGAATATTACGTAAATGCCCATAGATGTACGAGAAATCAAGAAAACTACATAAACAATATAAAAAATGCCTCAAAAGTTTTTTGACTTGCACCAATGACCTTAGATTATCGTGCCGAATAAAAGAACAAAACTTTATTTTTTTTTATAACTGTCCAAAAATGACCGAATATTACGTAAATGCCCTTAAATGGCCGAAAAATCAAGAAAACTACATAACAATACAAAAATTGCCTAAAAAAACTTCAACTGCACCAATGACCTTAGAAAATCTTGACGAATAAAAGAACAGACTTTACTTCTTTTCGTAACTGTCCGAAAATGATCGATTATTTCGTAAATGCCCCTAAATGGCCGAAAAATCAAGCAAACTACATAAACAATACAAAACACGCCTCAATTTTTTTTAGACTTGCACCAGTGTTATTAGAATATCGTGTCGAAGAAAAGAACAAAACTTTACTTCTTTTTGTAACTGTCCGAAAATGGCTGAATATTACGTAAACGCCCCCTAAAGGGACGAAAATTCAAGAAAACTACATAAACAATACAAAAAATGGCTCAAAAAAATTTCGACTTGCACCAAAGACATTAGAATATCGTGACGAATGAAAGATCAAAACTTTACTTCTTTTTGTAAATCGCCGAATATCACATAAATGTCCCTTAATGCACGAAAATCAAGAAAACTACATAAACAATACAAAAAATACCTCAATAAAATTTTAACTTGCACCAATGACCTTAGGTATCGTGACGAATAAAAGAACAAAACTTTATTTTTTTCGTAAATGACCAAATATCACGTAAATGACCCTAAATGGACGAAAATAAGGAAAACAACATACACAATACAAAAAACGCCTCAATTTTTTTTTGACTTGCACCAATAACCTTAGAATATCGTGACGAATAAAAGAACAATACTTTACTTCTCTTCGTAAATGTCCGAAAATGGCCAAATATCACGTAATTGCCCCTAAATGGCCGAAAAATCAAGGAAACTACATAAACAATACAAAAAACGCCTCAAATTTTTTTGACTTGCACCAATGACCTTAGAATATCGTGACGAATAAAAGAACAAAACTTTACTTCTTTTCATAACTATCCAAAAATGGCGGAATATTACTTATGTTCCCCTAAATGGACGAAAAATAAAGAAAACTACTTAAACAATACAAAAAATGCCTTAATTGTTTTTTGACTTGCACCAATGACCTTAGAATATCGTGACGAATAAAAGAACAAAACTTTACTTATTTTCTTAAATATCCAAAAAAGGTCGATTATCACGTAAATTCCCCAAAATGGCCGAAAAATGAAAAAGACTACATAAACAATACAAAAAACGCCTCAAAAATTTTTGACTTGCACAAATTACGTTAGAATATCATGACAAATAAAAGAACAAAACTTTACTTCTTTTCGTAACTGTTCGAAAATGGTCGAATATTACGTAAATGCCACTAAATGACCGAAAAATCAAGAAAACTACATAAGGAATACAAAAAATGCCTCAAAAAATTTCGACTTGCATCAATGACCTTAGAATATCGTGATGAATAAAAGAACAAAACTTTACTTCTTTTTGTAACTGTCTAAAAACGGCCGAATATTACGTAAACTACCCTAAATGACCGAAAAATCAAGAAAACTACATAAACAATACAAAAAATGTTTCAAAAAAATTTCGACTTGCACCAATAACCTTAGAATATCTTAAAACATTACTTCTTTTCGTAAGTGTCCGAAAATAACCGAATATTAGGTAAATGCCCCAAAATGGCCGAAAAATAAAAAAAACTACATGAACAATACAAATAACGCTTCAAATTTTTTTTGACTAGCACCAATGACCATAGATTATCGTGACGAATAAAAGAACAAAACTTTACTTCTTTTCGTAAGTATCTGAAAATTGCTGAATATTACGTAAATGCACCTAAATGGCCGAAATATCAAGAAAAGTACATAAACAATACCAAAAAAATGCCTAAAAAAATTTCGCTTTGCACCAATGAACTTAGAATATCATGACGAATAAAACAACAAAACTTTACTTATTTTCTTAAGTATTCGAAAATTGCTGAATATTACGTAAATGCACCTAAAAGGTCGAAAAATCAAGAAAACTACATAAATAAATGCAAAAAAACGCCTCAAAAAAATTTCGCCTTGCACCAATGAACTCAGAATATCGTGACGAATAAAAGAACAAAATTTTACTTCTTTTCGAAACTGACTGAAAATGGCCGAATATTACGTAATGCCCCTAAATGACCAAAAAATCAAGAAAACTACATAAACAATACATAAAACGCCTCAAAACAATTTCGAGTTGGACCAATGACCTTAGAATATCGTACGAATGAAAGAACAAAATTTTACTTCTTTTCGTAACTATTCAAAAATGGCCGAATATTACATAAATGCCCTTAAATGACCGAAAAATCAAGAAAACTAATAAACAGTACAAAAACGCCTCAAAAAAAATTTCGACTTACATCAATGACCTTAGAATATCGTGACAAATAAAAGAAGACTTTACTTCTATTTGTAACTGTCCGAAAATGGCCGAATATTACTTAAATTTCCCCTAAATGACCGAAAAATCAAGAAAACTACATAAATAATACCAAAAAGGCCTCAAAAAAAATTTGAGTTGCACCAATGACCTTAGAATATTGTGACGTATAAAAGAACAAAACTTTACTTCTTTTTGCAACTGTCCGAAAATGGCCGAATATCACGTAAATACCCCTAAATGCTGAAAAACGAAGAAAACTTCATAAACAATACAAAAAATGCCACATAAAAAATTCAATTTGTACCAACGACCGTAGAATATCGTGTCGAATAAAAGAACAAAACTTTAGATTTTTTCGTAACTGTTTGAAAATGCCTAAATATTACATAAATTCCCCTAAATGGCCAAAAAATCAAGAAAACTACATAAACAATACAAAATGCCTTTAAAATATTCGACTTGTACCAATGTCCTTAGAATATTGAGATGAATAAAAGAACAAAACTTTACTTCTTTTTGTAACTGTTCGAAAATGGCCGAATATTACCAAAAATCAAGAAAACTACAAAAATGATACAAAAAAGCCTCAAAAATTTTGACATGCACCAGTGACCTTAGAATATCTTGACGAATAAAATAACAAAACTTTATTTCTTTTCGTAATTGTCCAAAAATTGCTGAATATCACGTAAATGCCCATAAATGACCGAAAAAATCAAGAAAACTACATAAAAAAATATAGAAACGTCTCAATTTTTTTTTGACTTGCACCAATGACCTTTAGCTATCGTTAGGAATGAAAGAATGAAACTTTACTTCTTTTCGTAACTGTCGAAAAATGGCCGAATATTACGTAAGTTCCCCAAAATTGCCAAAAAATCAAGAAAACTACATTAACAATACAAAAAACGCTTCAAAAAAATTTCGACTAGCACCAATGACCTTAGAATATCATGAGGAATAAAAGAACAAAATTTTATTTCTTTTTGTAACTGTCCGAAATTGGCTAAATATTACGTAAATTCCCCTAAATGACCGAAAATTCAAGAAAACTACTTAAATAATACAAAATATGCCTCAAAAAAATTTCGACTTGCACCAATGACCTTAGAATATTCTGACAAATAAAAGAACAAAACTTTACTTCTTTACGTATGTATCTAAAAATTGCAGAATATTACGTAAATGCCCTAAATGGCCGTAAATCAAGTATACTACATAAACAATACATCAAAAGAATTTCGCCTTACACCAATGAACTTAGAATATCGTGGCGAATAAAAGAACAAAACTTTAATTTTTTTGTACTTGACTGAAAATTGCCGAATATTACGTAAATACCCCTAAATTGACGAAAAATCAAGAAAACTACATAAACAATACATAGAACGCCTCAAAACAATTTTGACTTGGACTAATGACCTTAGAATATCGTGACGAATAAAAGAACAAAATTTTACTTCTTTTCGTTACTATCCGAAAATGGGGAAAAATCGGGAAAACTACAAAAAAAAAAAAAATGCCTCAAAACAATCACGACTTGCACCAATAAGCTTAGAATATCGAGACGAATAAAAGAACAAAACTTTACTTATTTTTGTAACTGTCCGAAAATGATTGAATATCACGTAAATTCCCCTAAATGGCCGAAAAAACAAGAAAACTATATAAACAATAAGGAAAAACGACTCAAATAAATTTCGACTTGCACCAACGGCCTTAGGATATTGTGACGAATAAAAGTACAAAACTTTACTTCTTTTCGTAACTGTTCCAAAATGGCTGAATATTACATAAATTCCCCTAAATAGTCAAAAAATTAAGTAAACTACATAAACAATACAAAAAAACGCCTCGATTTTTATTTGACCATTACAAATGACCTTACAATATCGTGAAGACTAAAAGAACAAATCTTTACTTCTTTTCGTAATTATCCGAAAATGGCCGAATATCACGTAAATTCCCCTAAATGGACGAAAAGTTAAGAAAACAACATAAACTATACAAAAAACGCCTCAATTTTTTTTTCACTTGCACCAATGACCTTAGAATATCGTGACGAATTAAAGAACAAAACTTTACTTCTTATCGTAACTGTCTGAAAATGGTCGAAAAATTAAGAAAACTACATAAACAATAAAAAAATGCTTCAAAAAAAATTTGACTTGAACCAATAACCTTAGAATATCGAGACAAATAAAAGAACAAAATTTTCTTCCTTTTGTAACTGTCCGAAAATGGCTAAATATTACCTAAATATCCATAAATGGCCAAAAAATCAAGAAAACTACATAAACAATACAAAAAATGCCTCAAAAAAATTACAACTTGCACCAATGACCTTAGAATATTGTAACGAATAAAAGAAAAAGACTTAATATATTTTTGTAACTGTCCGAAAATGGCCAAGTATCACCTAAATGACGCTAAATGGTCAAAATATCAACAAAACTACATAAACAATACAAAAAATGCCTCAAAAAAATTTCGACTTGCACCAATGACCTTAAAATGTCGCGATGAATAAAACAACAAAACCTTACTTCTTTTTGTAACTATCCGAAAATGACCGAATATTACGTAAATGCCACTAAATGGCCGAAAAATCAAGAAAACTACACAAACAATACAAAAACGCCTCAAAAAATATTCGACTTGCACCAATGACCTCAGAATATTGTGACATATAAAAGCACAAAACTTCACTTCATTTCGTAACTGTCCGAAAATGACCGAATAATACATAAATGTACCTAAATGGCTGAAAAATATAAAAAATACATAAACAATACAAAAACGCATAAGAAAAACTTCGACATGCACCAGTGACCATGAGAAATAAAAGAACAAAACTTTATTTCTTTTCGTAACTATCCGAAAATTGCCGAATATCATGTTAACTCCCCTAAATGGCCGAAAAATTAAGAAAACTACATAAACAATACAAAAAATGCCTCAAATTTTTTTTGACTTACACCAATGACCTTAAAATATCGTAACGAATAAAAGAACAAAGCATTACTTCTTTTTGTTACTATCCGAAAATGGCCGAATATCACGTAAATGGCCTTAAATGGCCGAAAAATCAAGAAAACTACATAAACAATTCAAAAAATGCCTCAATTTTTTTTTGACTTGCACCAATGACCTTAGAATATCATGAAGAATAAAAGAACAAAACGTTAATTATTTTTGTAACTGTTTGAAAATGACCGAATATTACATAATACACCTAAATGGCCAAAAAATCAAGAAAACTACATAAACAATACAAAAAACGTCTCACTTTTTTATTTTTGACTTGCAACAATGACCTTAGAATATCGTAACAAATAAAAGAAATTTTTTTTATTTTTTTTCGTAACTGTCCAAAAATGGCCGAATATTACATAAATGCCCTTAAATGGCCGAAAAATCAAGAAAACTAATAATTAAATACATACGCCTCAAAAAAATTTCGACTTGCATCAATGACCTTAGAATATCGCGACAAATAAAAGAACAAAACTTTACTTCTTTTCGTAACTGTCCGAAAATGGCCGAATATTACCTAAATGCCCCTAAATGGCCGAATAATCAAGAAAACTACATAAATAATACAAAAAACACCTCAATATTTTTTTGAGTTGTACCAATGACCTTATAATATCGTGATGAATGAAAGAACAAAACTTTACTTCTTTTTGCAACTATCCGAAAATGGCCGAATATCACGTAAATGCCTCTAAATGTCGAAAAATCAAGAAAACTACATAATCAATACAAAAAATGCCTCAGAAAAATTTCAATTTGCACCAATGACCTTAGAATATCGTGTCAAATAAAGGAAGAAAACTTTACTTTTTTTCGTAACTTTTCGAAAATGGCAGAATATTACATAAACACCCCTAAATGGCCGAAAAATCAAGAAAACTACATAAACAATACAAAATTGCCTTGAAAAAATCCGGCTTGCACCAATGACCTTAGAATATCGTGATGAATAAGAGAACAAAACTTTACTTCTTTTCGTAACTGTCCGGAAGGCAAAATATTACGTAAATTCCCCTATATGGCCAAAAAATCAAGAAAACTACATAAACAATACAAAAAGCACCTCAGGAATTTTTTGACTTGCACCAATGACCTTAGAATATCGTGATGAATAAAAAAACAAAACTTTATTTCTTTTCCTAACTATCCGAAAATGGCCAAATATTATGTAAATGTCCCTAAATGGCCGAAAATCAAGAAAACTACATACAAAATACAAAAAATGCCTCTAAAAATTTTGACTTGCACCAATGACCTTAGAATATTGTAAAGAATAAAATAACAAAACTTTACTTCTTTTTGTAATTGTCCGAATATGGCCGAATATTACTTAAATTCCCCTAAATTGCCAAAAAAATAAAGAAATCTTCATAAACAATAAAAAAACGTCTCAATTTTGTTTGACTTTGCACCAATGACCTTAGAATATGGTGACGAATAATAAAAAAACTTTACTTCTTTTCGTAACTATCCGAAAATGGCCGAATATTACGTAAATTCTCCTAAATGGCAGAAAAATAAGAAAACTACATAAAAAAATACAAAAAACGCCTCAAAAAAGCTTCGACTTGCACCAATGACCTTAGAATATCGTGAAGAATGAAAGAGAAAAACTTTAATTCTTTTCGTAACTTTCAGAAAATAGCCAAATATTACGTAAATTCCCCTAAATGGACGAAAATTCAAGAAAACTACATAAACAATACAAAAAATGTCTCAAAAAAATTTCAACTTGCACCAATGACCTTAGAATATCATGACGAATAAAAGATCAAAACTTTACTTATTTTCATAACTCTCCGTAAATGGCTGAATATTATATAAATGCCCCTAAATGGCCAAAAAATAAAAAAAACTACATAAAATATACAAAAAGTGCCTTAATTGACTTTCACCAGTGTGATACGCTCAAATTACACCGCCCTAAAGAAGTATAAGTGATCGTTGTCAAATAAAGAACCCAACTTGTAGGTTGGGGTCGATCCCACGAGGAATATGGTTCAGACATAAACTTAACTCACTATTATATCCGTTTAGTCAAACTATTTCCGAGACAAGTAAATAAAGAGGGGGGTGGGGGGGTTTGGTAAGCAAGTAACAGTTTGTTGATTTAGTAACAAGTAAGCAAGATTCATCCTTTAGTTATTAATATGAGAAAGAAACTAGGGTGTATGTATTCCCCACAAGCTCTTATAGCAGGATTATCAATATGAGAAAGACACTAGGGTGTATTTGTTCCCACAAGCTCTTATCGCAGTAATCCTAATAATAGTAATCATTTCCTAGTGTTTTACATGCAAAGTTGGTAAGTTAGGTATCCCTAAGTGATTGGTCCTCCAAATATGGAATTTCACTATGCACCTTGGTCCGGCTATGAGTGTATACGTTTCTAACCTTTACCTTTACCTCATATTAGACATAACATCAATGTATGGCTTAGTTTTCAGCCTAACACCAATTGACATTAGAATATGATAGCATCCACTAAATCTCTGTTGTTAATTCTTTTCTCATTAATTACCTCCTTGGTCCGAGAGGTAGCAACGAGGAGAGTTCTAACATTGGCCACCGTTCAAAAGACTTCTAAGCGAAAGAATTAACAATACATGCATAAACACTATAAGAATTACTTAATTATTATTCATACTTTGTTAATTGTTCATGGTTCCCACAACCCTAGTTGTGGATTTAGCTACTCATGCTTGAAAGAACACAATTCATATTTGGGTAAAAAGAATTCATCAACTTACAAGTAAAATTGATGCAACCCGAAATCTTCAATTGAATTTCAAAGTGAAAATCTTATAAAACGAAATCCGGAAATCAAATTGCTAAAGTTTGCAAGCTAATTCCCAAAAACACCAAAACTAAAAGTTTACAATAATGTCTAACCCCCAAAAATGAAGTTTATAACTCTTATTTATCGAAAAATAAGTTCTAAATAAAAAGGAAACAAAATAAGGAAATAAGTTGTCTGGACGTGGCTTTTGTCGACGACACGACCTACGGTTCGTAGGTCACCCTCCATGGTTCAACACTTAGAAACTTTTAATCAGGTACTTGAACCTTCACTCTCAGATCACCACTGACGAATGTGCAGGTCGGATCGTAGGTCGACCTATGGTTCGTCGTTTTTCTCCTTGGCTCCACACTTGTCAGACTTCCCTGATGTTCCACCTACGATGCCTTACCCACGGTCCGAGGACTGGTCTACGGTCCGTCCTGGCACTCCGTGGGTTGAGTACTGAAACTCAAATTCCCAGACCAGGACTTACGACTGACCACCTACGGCCTGTTGATGGACCTACGGTCCATGGGTGGCTTCGTTGGTGGATACTTCTACACTTTTCAGGTCCAAATCTTCATCAACCGCCTCCAAGCCTATTTCCTGCAAACGCAATACATAACACATTATTTCTAATACAGTATAGCCCTAGACACACACAACTTCTAAGTGAAATGTATTAAAAATACTATAAACTCACGGTATATCAACACCTTCAACTTAAACTTGTTGTTTGTCCTCAAGCGACACATTAAAACTCTAACCGACACTTATGTAGAAACAGACACACAAACTCAAGCAATCACATGGCCTTTTTAATCCATTCCATTTCCTTAGTGTAAATATTTTCATTTAGACTCAAAGAGCTAACTCATACGGATCAAAACATGACATAGATCAACCAACAAACATCACAACATACACATTTCACAATCACCAAGGTATCAATTCTCCAACAATGTAACTAGTGTCCTCACATCAAAAGAAATCCTTTTTCACACACAATAGATATGCCTTTAACGTTTTAGGATTCATTCAACACTCACGCTCAGAAGTGACTTCAAGTATAGTTAGTGCTCAATACCATAGGCTTGCCCTTATTTTCAATGCTTAGACTCTCCAAACTAGTTGCTAGGATCACTATAGGACTTTCTTAGCTTGTAATGTAGGCTCAGGGTCAGGTAGGGTACATTTGGGTACTTTTTAGTGACTTTTTGCCCTCCTAGACACTACATTGGCTTTTTATCTCTCTTCTCAACCAATTCTTGACATCTTTTTATTTTTCAGCTCTTTCCCTAATTCTTTTTCGCACAGATGTGATTTTTGACTTTACAACTCTTATTTTTCACTTTATTCTTTTTCTTTCACTTTATTTTTCTTTATTTTTTCCAGCACTTTTTTTATTCATCTTTTTGCTTCTTTTGCACAAAGTCACATTTTTTTCTATGTTTTCTGTTTCTCTCTTCAATTCAAAACTCTTTTCATACCATTTTTCTTTTGGTTTCCTTTTTCATAGCCACCCTCAACTTATGTGCTTAGCATGAGTTGAGGTGCACACTATCCAATGTCGGACCAGGGCCAAGATCAAGGTAACCTTTTTAATTAGCCACCCTCAACTTTGGTTTTTGGCCTAAGTCAAGGTGCACATGTCCAAGGAGGGACCGGGGCCAAGAAAATTGTTATAGGGAAGGTGAATTAGGTGTATTGTAAGAAGTGGTCTACATTAGGCTTAAACATTTGGATCAAAGGGAACATTTATTTCTTTTGGTTGAGTCATATAGGCTTGAGTGGACTTATTTGAACAAGGGCCTATGATCATTTCCCAACTTCTAGCCTAGATTATCTTAGCAGGACCAATAGGGCAAGTTCTAGATTGGCACACACCGTATGAACATTCAATCTTTTCTCACACACACTTGGCACATTGTTTCATTATCAGATTATTTGATTACCCAGTTCAAGTTTTAGCTTAAGTCATGAGGTCAAACCGGTTCCTTTCATGTCATATTGAGATCCAGCACATTGAACTCATCAAGCCTAAAGACCTAGCACATTTCAAATTTTTTGGACGGGTATCAATTTTTCATGCCATCATGATTTCATTCTTCTACTTACTTCTACACATACAATCCTAAACATGCCAGCTCAATAGAAAGTAAAAACCATCTCTTGGGGGAAAAGAACACAAGCAAAAAATCCCCAAGAGAGAATTATGAGTTGGGTTACTCAGACTTCACCCTATCACTCACAATCTATTTACCCCATCCCCTCCAAAATAAGGTGGAATTGCCCTCAATGCACAAAAATCAAAAGTAAAACATTGGGTGAAGCAAACCAGTGGCGCATATGCACCAAAGACTTCTGAAGAAATGGGTGGGTTTAGTTTCCTGGAGCCTGCTGGATCAACACTAGGAACGCCATCAATAGCGCTCCCATCAACTATTCTAATACCCTCAGTAGTGATCAAACTACCTGATGGGCCAATATTCACCTCATGGGCCCTCTACTGTCTCAACTCCTCATCCAGTATAGACTACCTCGTAGCTGCCTCTAGCTGCTGACGCTCTTTCTTCTTCAGTCGTCGAGCCTCCTCAATGTCAGAAGTGTGGTCAGAGCGGTGGTGCTTCTCCTCAGCATGAGAATAATATGGTGGTGGGACAGTGTTTCCTAAAAGAGCAGTCATCACTACCTCATCCTCCGGTACCGTAGAAAAAGACTATGGCTCAGTCTCAGTAGGGGCTATGAGGGCATCAATATTAGTATGGAGGCTGTCCAACTCACTCTGGAAGGTCGTCACATCAATTGTCAGGGATGGAGGACTCTCCATATCTCTCAGCTCACAGGCATCCAGGCGCTTATGAACGACCTGAACCTTCTGATCCATCATCTGCTCCATCCTCACCTCGAACTCCGAGATAGAACATTGCATCCATGGCTTCACATGCTAAATCAGTGTGGTCATGTGTGCCTCCAGCTTCTGGACTCGGGCTAGAGGAGCGGCAGTGGTCCCTGAAGAGGTAGTGACTCGAGATGAGATTGGGGCCTGACTGATGGTCGGAGATGGTCAACATTTGCAGCAAGATCATCACCCAAAGGTGGTACCTCAATTTGTGGCTCTCTTCGAGGTGCAGGAAAGTTGGCATCATCTCGAATGAGGTCAATGTCTAGAGTCTTGGTCGCATCAAGCAACCGGTCACAATGCCAAATGGGAACAGAAGCATCCCTACAGAGCTGAAAAATCAAACATGGGAAAGACAGGGTGGTGGTGGCCTTGAAGGCCCTCTTGTGCATCTCAGTGATAAAGATGTGGGCGACATCAATCTCCAACCCCGCTATAATGGCTGCCAGCATCACAGCTCGGTCCCTTGTAACCACATTGTTCACCTAAGTCGAGGACAGTCTATTTTGGACCAACAACCAAAAGAACTTCACAGCAAATCTCAGTGTAGCCTTCTTGATACCGAGGCTAGAAGTCCGAACCCAATCAACACGCTCCCCATCTCGAACAATATGTCATGCTAGCCACCTCAGAAGTGCCTCCCTTTACTCAACATTTGTCTAGGAGGACCCGCTCTGGATAACGCCCATCATGTAGTCATACTCTGTTGTATTGATAGGCAGAGTGTGGGCTGGGGCATATATGAACCTGCGAATCGTGATCTCTAAGATGTCGACTGTGCAACCCTGCACTAATATGGACTGAAGTGGAGGCTGAGTGACGGGCTTGGCCTATTTAGATATTGAATTATGGATGGTGGTAGCATAAGAGGCATAAAACTCTCTAGCTATCTCATCGTTGTATTTCCCGGGGCTCCGTGCCATCCACTCGCATTAGTGACGTCGGAAGAGCTCCTTAATGGCTAGTGCAGTATGGAGGCTGCCCATAAGGACCCTACATTCCTCAATCACGATCCTGGTCATCCTCCGATGCTCATTCAAGATCGTGCCATTCTAATAAATCTAATACTGGTCGGGGACACACCATCTGTTCGGCTCATTAACCTTGGGAGTAGGCTTAACGCTGGTAGGTGCCGCACTGTCGCCTGAGCTATTGACATCTAAAGAAGATGTGGTATTACCACTAGTACTAGAGCCGAACTGCGACTCTGAGCCAGCCTGTGCTCCGATTTGTATGGCCCCCTCCTTAGACTGGGGGGCAGTGGCCTCATCGGAGCTAACCTGTTAGGCTCTGTTCCTGGTGGTGCGGGGGGTTGAGGGAAAGACCGTGGTGGTAGGTGGAACATAGTCTGTATCACTCTCCGCCTCTATCATAGGTCTGAAGGGGGTGACTGACTTGGACTTGGTGCCTCGTGCGTAGGTTTGAGCTTGCTTTGGAGCCATGGTACATGTGGAAGCTAAGTTAATACCAAACAATGAAATAAAACGCATGGAAGAAATTTAGAACAAGAATCGGACCCAACACAAACTAAAAAATTTCTAGACAGTAGCTGAACTGTTGACCCACGGGAGGTACCTACGGTCCGTCGATGGAACGACGACCTGTGGGTCCCCTCCGTAGGTCAAAGTACCCAAAATTCGATCTCTGATGTGGGAAGTACGGATGAGCAGAACGGTCTGTCGATGGAACGACGGATCGTAGTCCACACCGTGGTTCTACACTTGTACAAAATTTGTGTGCAACTGACCCACGGTCCCCGACCTATGGTCCGTAGGGTGACCTACGGTCCGTGGGTTGGAGTCGTGGGTCAGTTATGTGCCAGGTTTATGATTTTTGGCTCACACTTCATGCCTTATTTCAACAATTACACAACCAAACTAGGCCTACACATGAATTTCAACATATATTTTGGTAGTTCCTCATCGTTAGGGTTGTGATCATTCAATTTATTCACTTTTACACAAAACCATTTAACAACCCTAAGTCAAAACTTCCAATTTAAACCTATTAACCGATTTATGTGCTATTAATTTATAACACACTCACATACTATCATTCAAGGGTGCTTCTAACTACAATTTAACATTCAAATAGGAGATTTACAACCCAAGGTCGAGTTCCAACTTCATGATTTCATGATTTAGACAATGAACATCGAATTCAAAGTTAGGCTGAAATCGTTTACCTTACAAGTAATTGAAGTGGGTGAGTGTGTTAGTACAATGAACTCCTTGAACCTCTTTGCTAGACTTTGACACCGAACCTGGACAATGATAGTCATGGGGAAGAATAATGGGGAAATTGGAATGCTTTGGTAGAGGAGAGGGGATTTATGGGATTTGTGTAATTGATTGGGGGAGTGATATGAGGGTTATGAATGGTTGATTGTGGGGATTTGGAAGGTTAAAAATGGTTGGGGGGGAGAATATGGACGTGGGAACTGTTTAAAAAATGAGGGGTTATATTAGAAGGGGTTCAGGTCGGGTTAGGCAGAAACCCTAGGTTGGACCCACGAGACCCCGTCAACGGTCCATGGGTCGACCTATGGACGGTGGATTTGGGTCTGTAGGTCACTCTGACAGAAAAAATTTAAAACTTAACTGGGATCTACGGATCCCATCCACGGTCTGTGGATTGAACAACGAACCTTCGATGGGGCCGTAGACCACTACACAGCTCTTTTCTGCATATTTTGCCTTTTAGTCCCTACACACATAACAACCATTAGGACATTATTTTTACATTTTCTAGACACTTTTTAGACAAGGACCCTATTCTATATCTAGCGAACACTAAAACATAAAAATAAACACCTATCTAAAGAGCTACAAAAATAAAAAAGAAAGAAGATATCGAGAAGAAAAACCTATAGTTGGATAGATTGTACATCTTAGGTTGCCTCCTAAGCAGCGCTTGATTTAACATCGCGAAACAACGCAGATACCTTGATTACTCAGACTTCATCAAGATAGTAGGCCTCAATAAATTCTTGCACACTCTCCGATTTCACCATGTAGACCTTGATCCTCTGCCCGTTCACTTTGAACCCCGTTCCCTCCTTGTTCTCAAGCTCGACCGCTCCATGTGTAAATACTTAAGTGACTTTGAATGGCCAAGTCTACTTGGACTTGAGCTTGCCAGGAAACAAGGGCAACCTTTAGTTGAACAAAAGCACCAGATCACCCACAACAAATTCACGTTTTTCAATCTTTTGATCGTGATACTTCTTCATCTTCTCCTTGTACAAGGCTAAACTTTCATATGCTTTTAGGAGAAACTCATCAAGCTCATTCATGTCATTCGATCTTTGACTAGATACGGCACCCTAAGCCAAATTCAACTTCTTTAGTGCCCACAATGCCTTATGGTCTAGCTCTATCGGAAAATGGCATGACTTCCCATATACAAGTTGGTAGGGGGACATACCTAAGGGAGTTTTGAATGCGGTGCGATAGGCCCATAGAGCATCATCAAGCCTTCTTGACTAATTCGTTATATTGGCGTTTACAGTCTTTGCAAGGATTTGCTTTATCTCTCTGTTTGACACCTCAACTTGCCCACTAGACTGCGGATGGTAAGGGGTAGATACATTGTGACGAACTCCATATTTCTCTAGCAACGCCTTGAAAAACCTATTACAAAAGTTAGAACCTCCATCGGTGATAATCTCCCTAGGTGTACCAAATCTGGAGAAGATACTCTTTTTTCAGGAATGCGATGACACTTTTTCCCTTATTGTTTGAAAGCGCAATTGCTTCCACCCATTTCGATACATAGTCAACCGTAACAAGAATATACTTCATCCCATGTGAACTTACAAATGGACCTATGAAGTCAAGGCCCCAGACATCAAATAACTCAATCATCAATATCAGATTCATAAGTAGCTCTTGCTTCTTTGAAATTCGCCCTTCTCTTTGGCAACGGTCATAAGACTTGGCGAAATCATTAGCATCTTGGTGGATGGTAGGCCAATAATACCCACACTGCAAGATTTTATGAGCAGTCCAAATACAACTATGGTGCCCACCAACAGGCGATGAATGACACGCCTCTAGTATACTTATCATCTAAACCTCGGGCACACAGCGACGAATAATCCCATCAACACAAATACGAAACAAGTAATGCTTATCCCAAAAGAACTTCTTCACATCATGCATAAGCTTTTTCCTTTGGTGAAATGACAAATCCGATGGAACCAAATCACTTGCCAAGTAGTTAGCAAAATCTGCGAACCCAATGATAAGATCATAAGAAGCAGCCAACACCTGTTCATCTGGGAATGCATCATTAATCTCAGCCCCATCTCCTAACTCGAGCATAGCTTGCTCCTATAATCTGGACAAATGGTCGGCAACCTCATTTTTTGTTCCCTTTCTGTCCTTCACCTCAAAATCGAACTCTTGCAGCAACAATACCCATCTAATCAACCTCGGTTTTGCATCCTTTTTAGCCATCAGATACCTCAATGCAGAATGATCAGTATGCACTATGACCTTAGTACCAAACAGGTAGGATCGAAATTTCTCGAATGCGAAAACCACAACAAAGAGTTCCAGTTCAGTCACCATATAGTTCTTTTGAGCCACATTTAGACCTTTGCTGGCATAGTAAATCGGATGAAAATCTTCTCTCGCCTCTGTCCCAATACCACACAAAGCGCCACCCCACTGGCATCACACGTCAGTTTAAACTGTTGCCCCCAATTTGGTGAAATAATGATAGGTGTTGATACTAACCTTGCTTTCAACTCTCCAAATGATCTCAAAGAAGCATTATCAAAATCAAACTTACACTTCTTTTCGAGTAGGTTGCACAATGGATGTGCAATTTTTGAGAAATCTTTGATAAACCTCCGATAAAAACCTGCATGCCCAAGAAAACTTCTAACACCTTTAACAGACATCGGAGGTGGAAACTTTTCTATTACCCTAACCTTAGCTCTATCAACCTCAATACCCTTCTCAAAAATCCGATGACCAAGAACTATACCTTCTTTCACCATGAAGTGGCACTTTTCCCAATTGAGCACAAGATTGCACTCTACACATTGTTTCATTACCTTGACCAGATGCATCAGGCAACCATCAAACGAGTCACCTACCACAGAGAAATCATCCATAAGTACCTCAATAGTGTCCTCCACCATATCTGAAAATATCGACATCATGCAGCGCTGTAAGGTCGCTGGAGCATTACACAACCCAAATGGCATCCTTTTGAAGGCGAAAGTCCCATAAGGACAAGTGAAGGTGGATTTCTCTTGGTCTTCCAGAGTTATGGAGATTTGATTGTAGCCCGAATACCCATCAAGAAAGCAATACCAAACCTTACCAGCAAGACGATCCAGCATCTAATCCATGAATGACATCGGGAAGTGATCTTTTTATGTCCAAGTCACTGGACTCATCGAAACAAGCTCATTTTTCACATTAGAAACCACAATAATCCCACCTTTCTTAGGTACACACTGAACAGAACAAACCCAACTACTATCTGCAATGGGGTATATGACTCTATCATCCAACCATTTGATGATCTTTTTATTCACTACCTCTTGCATATGTGGATTTAGTCTCCTTTGGTGCTCAATACTTGTGTTGATGTCTGGCATGAGTTGAATTTTATGAGAACAAACGCTAGGAGGAATCCCAATAATGTCTGCAATAATCCATCCAATAGCCTTCTTGAACCTCTTCAACACAGAAACCAATGCCTCTACTTGTACCTCACTCAAATCGACCGCAATGATTACTAGTAAAGTGCCATATTTTCCCAAGAATACATACATCAAATGCCATGGTAGAGCCTTGAGCTCCAATTTTGGAGCTTCTTCCACAGACAGTTTTGCGGGTGGAGAGTCGCGATTCTTCATATCTAGCTCCAATCTTTTTGGTTTGGAAAATAATTCAAACCTATCAAGTGCGACAATTAATTCATCATAGTCTTCAATACCATCACCCTTAAAATTCATCATTACCGCCGCCAGTGCATCAACACCCAACCTCTCTTTAATATACACTTCAGAACCTCGCTCCACAATATGATTCACCACTGATACTGACTTGAGATCGCTTTCCTGCTTCATAGACCTATAAATATTAAAAGTTACCTCTTCATTATTCAATTGAAACTTCATCTGCCCTCTCTCCATATCGACTAAGGCACGCCTAGTAGAAAGGAATGGTCTCCATAAGATGATGGGAACCTCAAAATCAACCTCACAATCAAGTATCAGAAAATCCGCTTGAAAAATGAACGACTCCACTTTCACAAGGACATCTTGGAGAACACCAATGGGCTTCTTCACATTTCTATCGGCCATGAGTAGACGCTTCACAATCGGTTTCGGAGCCCCTAAACCCAACTTCTTATAGATTGACAATGTCATCAAATTAATGTTGGCACCCAAATCACACAATGCCTTCACAAAATGCAACATCCCAATGGTACAAAGAATAGTGTAAGCTCTAGGATCCTTTTTCTTTTGCACTAATGACTGCGTAGCAATAGCACTACAATGTTGTAACCTTGCATTTTCCTCAAAACTGACATCCATCTTTTTAGTCACCAAATCCTTCATAAACTTCGCATACCCAGACATTTTCTCCAAAGCTTCTATCAACAGAACATGATGGAAAGTTGTTTTAACATAGTTATGAACCTGCGTCTTTTCCTTCTTCGGTCTTTTTCACTAATCTTTGTGGGAACGGAGGTGGGGATCTAGGTATGGGGACAACTTTTTGGGTCACCTCCGCTTCCTTCTCTATAGCATTTCTAGACTCTCCAGTAACCTTAATCTTATCTTCTTCTCTTTCTGCCACAATTTCAACCTCAGACGGCATAGGGGGATCAATGGTCTGTTTACCTCCTCAAGTAGTGACTGCCATACAATGCCTATCATTCTTCAGATTTTGGATGGTGTTTCTAGAAAGTGTGCCAGGTTGACGTGGGTTCACAGTAATGGACAAGCTACTGCTCAAGTTGCTTGATCGACACTGCATGGGCATCAACTTTTTGACCGATTCCAGACAATTCATTTCGCATCTCTTTCACATTCTCATTAGTCGCATCAAACATCTTTATCATCTTCTACATCATATCCTCAATGTATGACATAATACCCCAGCCTCTCTATTGCCATATTCCCGATTCCCAGGTGGAACGTAGGGCCCAACTCTCTCATTTTTGTTGCCATAATTGTTCTGGTTGTAGTTATTATCACGATTGTAGTTCCCATCCCGGTCATAGTTTCCCTCTCGATTATAGTTTCCATAGTTCCAACCTTGGTTTCCTTTACCTTGGCACCAATTATCTGAGTTGGAACCTTGGGCGTTGCTCGAAAACCCCCCGTCTGATCGTTCACCAAATATGCATGTTCCTCATAGTAACAATCCTCAACTGGTGGTGGTGGAGCTCTAGTTAGGTAGTTTACCACATTCACCTTTTCTGCATTTCCACTCATATGCTTCAATACCAACCCAAGTTCTGTCCTCATCTGAGCCATCTCTTCAGGAATGCCATCATTAGAATGATCTGGCTCAACTTGAATAGGGAACGTGCTTTTTCTGGTATTAGTGTTTCTAGTGCTCCATTCCTTATTATTCCAGGAAATCATCTCCAATTATTCAACGATCTCTTCAAAAGTGCACTCACCATATGATCCTTCCAGTAATAGTATAAAACACAGCCTTTCCATTGTCATCCTGGACTCTGTAGAAGTACTCCTTCAGCGAATCATCATCAATGCAGTGATTAGAAATACTTCTGATGAATGATGTGAACCTATCTCATGAACTGCTTATGGACTCTCCATGTAGTGCTACTAAGTTATTCAGTTTATCCTTGTGATTCAGCTTCTTTGACACAGGAAAATACTTCGCCATGAACACCTTATGCAATTAGTCCCATGTATGAATCAAATTATATGAAATCTCTAAAAACCACACCGCAGCATCACCAGTCAATGCTAGAGGGAACACTCTAAACCCGATAACATCCATATCCAATTCTGGTCGCCCAACACAAATCTTGCAGACACATCTCAATTTATCCATGTGACCATGCGGATCCTATGAAGCTAGACCAGAAAACAACCTTCGTGTTGCAAGCATTTGCATCAGACTACTGGTTATCACAAATGTATGCCCTGGAGGTAGAGGAGGAAGAACAATGGGCGTGCACATTAACAACCCCAGGAGGCTGCAATTGAACTCCATCACATAGAATCTTTCTGATTGGATTGATTTGGACCCCTTAATTATTCATATTTCTCAAAGTTTTGCCCAACTTTGGATCATATGGGTTAATGGTTCGCCTCGACTCCATGTACTTGGCATACACTAGAGTAGAAACCTGTAAAAAACAAAAACAAAAGAAAATGTAAAATCAGGAAATACTTGACTAAAGTTCAATAATGTAGTTAAACTTAATCTAAAAGTCGTATTCCCCCGCAGCGGCGCCAAAATTTGATACGCTCAAATTACACCTCTCTAAAGAAGTATAAGCAATTGTTGTCAAATAAAGAACCCAACTTGTAGGTTGGGGTCGATAATATGGTTCAGACTTAAACTTACTCACTATTATATCTGTTTAGTCAAACTATTTCTGAGACAAGTAAATAAAAGAGGGGGGGAGGGGGTTCGTAAGCAAGTACCAGTTTGTTGATTTAGTAACAAGTAAGCAAGATTCAACTTTTAGTTATCAATATGAGAAAGAAACTAGGGTTTATGTGTTCCCCACAAGCTCTTAACGCAGTAATCCTAATAATAGTAATCCTTTCCTAGTGTTTTACATGCAAAGTTGGTAAGTTAGGTATCCCTAAGTGATTGGTCCTCCAAATATGGCATTTCACTACTCACCTTGGTTCGGCTACGAGTGTATACGTTACTAACCCTTACCTTTACCTCAGATTAGACATCACATCATTGTATGGCATAGTTTTTACCCTCACACCAATTGACATTAGACTATTAGATAGCATCCACTAAATCTCTGTTGTTAATTCTTTTCTCATTAACTACCTCCTTGGTCCGCCAGTAGCAACGAGGCGAGTTCTAATGTTGGCCACTGTTAAAAAGATTTCTAAGCGAAAGTATTAACAATGCATGCATAAACACTATTCAAGAATTACTTAATTACTATTCATACTTTGTTAATTGCTCATGGTTCCCACAACCCTAGTTGTATATTTATCTACTCATGCTTGAAAGAACACAATTCATATTTGGGTAAAAAGAATTCATGAACTTACAAGTGGAATTGATGAAGCCCGAAATTTACAATTGAATTTGAAAGAGAAAATTTTATAAAACGAAATCTGGAAATCAAATTGCTAAAGTTTGCAAGTGAATTCCCAAAAACACCAAAACAAAAAGTTTACAATAATGTCTAACCCCCAAAAATGAGGTTTATAACTCCTATTTATAGAAAACAAGTCCTAAATAAAAAGGAAACAAAATAAGGAAATAAGTTGTCTCGATGCGGCTTCTATCGACGACACGACCTACGAACCATAGGTTGACCTACGGTTCATCGTCTTGCTCCATGGCTCCGTACTTGTCAGAATTCCCTGATGTTCCACCTACGATGCCTTACTCACAGTCTGTGGACTGGTCTACGGTCTGTCCGGGCACTCCGTGGGTTGACTAATGAAACTCAACTTCCCAGACCAGGACATACGACTGACCACCCACGACCCGTTGATGGACCTACGGTCCGTGGGTGGCTCCGTTGGTGGGTACTTCTACAATTTTCAGCTCCAAATCTTTATCAACCGCCTCCAAGCCTATTTAGTGCAAACATAATACATAACACATTATTTATAATACAATATTGCCATAGACACAAAATTTCTAAATGAAATGCATAAAAAATACCATAAACTCACGGTATATCACAATGACCTTAGAATATCATGACGAATAAAAGAACAAAACTTTACTTCTTTTCGTAACTGTCTGAAAAGGACCGAATATTACGTAAATACCCCGTAATGGCCGAAAAACAAAACTACATAAACTATACAAAAAATGCCTCAATTTTTTTTGACTTGCACCAATGACCTTAGAATATCGTGACGAATAAAATAATAAAACTTTACATCTTTTTGTAACTGTACAAAAATGGCCGAATATCACGTAAATTCCCCTAAATGGGTGAAAAATCAAGAAAACTACATAAACAATACAAAAAATGACTCAAAAAAATTTCAACTTGTACCAATGACCTTAGAATATCTAGATGAACAAAAGAACAAAACTTTACTTCTTTTTGTAAGTTTGTGAGAATGGTTGAATATTACATAAATGGTCGAAAAATCTAGAAAACTACATAAACTATACAAAAAATGCCTCTAAAAAAATTCGACTTGCACCAATGAATTTAGAATATCGTGACGAATAAAAGAACAAAACTTTACTTCTTTTCATAATTGTCCCAAAAGGGCCGAATATTACGTAAATACCCTGAAATGGCTGAAAATAAGAAGAACTACATAAACAGTACAAAAATTGCCACAAATTTTTTTGACTTGCACTAATGACCTTAGAAAATCGTGACGAATAAAAGAACAAGACTTTACTTCTATTCGTAACTGTCCGAAAATGACTGAATATTACGTAAATGCTCTTAAATGGCCGAAAAATCAAGAAAACTACATAAACAATACAAAAAACGCCTCAAAAAAAATTTGACTTGCACCAATGACCTTAGAATATTGTAACTAATAAAAGAATAAAACTTTACTTCTTTTCGTAACTGTTCGAAAACGGCCGAATATTACGTAAATACCCCTAAATGGCAGACAAATCAAGAAAACTACATAAACAATACAAAAAACACATCAAATATTTTTTTACTAGCACTAATGACCTTAGAATATTGAGACGAATAAAAAAAAGAAGCTTTACTTCTTTTCGTAATTGTCCAGATATTACGTAAATTACCTTAAATGGCCAAAAAATCAATAAAACTACAGAAACAATACAAAAAATGCCTCAAAAAATTCAATTTGCACCAATGACCTTTGAATATCGTAATGAATAAAAGAACAAAATTTACTTTGATAGGCTCAAATTACACCTCTATTAAAGAAGTATAAGCGGTCGGTGTCAAATAAAGAATCCAAATTGTAGGTTGGGGTCAATTGCATGAGGAATATGGTTCAGACTTAAACTTAACTCACGATTCTATTCCTTTAGTCAAACTATTTCCGAAACAAGTAATTAAAAGGGGGGGCGGGGGGTTTGTAAGCAAATAACCGATTGTAGTTTAAGTAACAAGTGAGCAAGATTTAAACTTCGAGTTATCAATATGAGAGAGAAACTAGGGTGTATACGTTCCCCATAAGCTCTTAACGCGGTAATCCTAATAATAGTAATCCTTTCCTAGTGTTTTACATGCAAAGTTGGTAAGATAGGTATCCCTAAGTGATTGGTCCTCCAAATAGGAAATTTCACCGTGCACCTTGGTCCGGCTACATATATATATTTTACTAACCCTTACCTTTACCTCACATTAGTCATCACGTCAATGTATGACTTAGTTTTCACCCTCGCACCAATTGACATTAGACTATTAGATAGTATCCCACTAAATTTTTATCGATAATTCTTTTCTCATTAACTACCTCCTTGGTCCGGCAAGTAGCAACAAGGCGAGTTCTAACGCGAGCACTCGTTAAAAAGACTTCTAAGAGAAATAATTACCAATACATGCACAAACACTATTCAAGAATTACTTAATTATTATTCATACGTTGTTAATTGCTCATGGTTCTCACAACCCTAGTTGTGGATTTAGTTACTCATGCTTCGAATAATACAATTCATATTTTGATAAAGAGAATTCATGAACTTACGATTAGAGTAGAAGAAACACCAAATCTCCAACTGAATTTCAAAGTGAAAATCTTGTAAACCGAAATCCGAAAATCAAATTGGCAAATTTTGCAAGTTAATTCCCAACGAAAATACCAAGAACTAAAAGTAAACAATAATGTATAACCCCCAAAAACGACGTTTACATACCCTATTTATAGTAAAAAAAATGTCTTAAACAAAAAGGAAATAAACTTCTAGAATGCAGCATCAATCGACGACTCGACCTACAGACCGTAGGTCAACCTACAGTCCGTAGGTCCCCTTCCGTTGGTCAACACTTAGAACTTTCCAACAGAGATTGGAACCTTCACTCTCAGATCATCAATGACGGATGTGCAGGACGGTCCGTGGGTCCTCTACCGTGGCTCCACACTTAGGATTTTCATCAAGTACTAGAACTTCAACTCTCTGAAACCATTCGACAGATGTGAAGGACGGCCCGTGGGTCGACCTACGATCTGTCAGTTGCTCTGTAGTTCCACACTTGGTCAGACTTCCCTGATGCTCCATCTACGCCTACCTATCGATGGGCCATCAAAAGACCTACGGTCCGTGGACCACATCCGTGGGTGGTTTCTTCTGTACAATTTCAGATGTCATCTCACTCAACTGCGTCCAAACCTATTTCCTGCAAACATACACATAAAACATTATTTCTAATACAAAATGGCCCTAGACACACACAACTCTTAAGTGAAATGCATCAAAAACACCTTAAACTCATGGTATATAAACACCCTCAACTTAAACATGTTGTTTGTCCTCAAGCAACACAATAAAACTCTAAACGACACTTGTGTAGAAACAGACATTCAAACTCAAGCAATCACATGGCCATTTCAATCCATTCCATTTTCTTATTACAAATCTTTTCTATTAGACTCAACAAACCAACTCATACGGATAAAAACATTACATCGATTGACCAACAGACACCACAACATACACCATTCACAATCACCAAGGTATTAATTTTCCAATAATGTAACTAGTGCCCTCACTTCAAAAGAAATCATTTTTTCACTCACAAGAGATATGACTTTCAAGTTTTAGGATTCGTTTAACACTCACACTCAGAAGTGACTTCAAGTACAGTTAGTGCTCAATACCATAGGTTTGTCCTTATTTTCACTGCTTAGACTTTCCAAACTAGTTGCTCGGATCACTATAGGACTTTGCTAGCTTGTAACGTAGGCTCAGAGTCAGGGGTGGTACATTTGGGTACTTTTTTGTGACTTTCTGCCCTTCTTGACATTACATTGGCGTTTTACCTATTTTCTCAACCCATTTTTGACATCCTTTCGTTTTACTTTCGTTCCCTTGACTCTCTTCAAAACAGATGTGACTTTTGACTTTATGGCTCTTATTTTTCACTCTCTTGTTTTTATTTCACTTTATTTTTCTTTATTTTTTTCAGCACTTTTTGTTTATCATCTTTTTGCTTATTTTTGCACAAAGTCACATCTTTTTCTTTTCAGTTTCTCTCTTCAACACAATACTCTTTTAATACCCTTCTTCTTTAAGTTTCCTTTTTCACAGCCACCCTCAACTCATGTGTTTAGCATGAGTTTAGGTGCACAATATCCAATGTCGGACCAGGGCCAAGATCAAGGTATCTTCTGAATTAGCCACCTTCAACTTAGGCTTTTGGCCTACGTCAAGTTGCACATGTCCAAGGAGGGACTGGGGCCAAAACAATTATTCTAGGGAAGGTGAGTTAGGTGAATCGAAAGAAATGGTCTATCTTAGGCTCAAATATTTGGATCAAAGGGAACATTGATTTCATTTGGTTAGATCATTTTTGTCACGACCCAGGGGTACCCCCTAGACGTAACATGGCGTACTATACCCCGAAGGGGTCTAATACAAGCCCTTAGCGTCATCATAACATACGATCATAGAAAAGTAGGAGAAATTTAAAACTTTCTTTAAAACATTCTATCAAAAACATTTCATTCAATCAGAAGTCTTTACTAACTCTATGTCTCAAAACCATCTATGAATAACATGAATAAAAGTCTTGGGACACAACACATAATAAGTCTAAAACATAGGAAATGACATAACAGGAACATTGTGCGTTTGTCCTCGAAGCTACCAGGACTCACCAATTCTTCAAGTCTTCAAACGCCTTAGAAACCTAGCCTCCAAAGCAACTCAAACTCCAACACCCTACATTTGATTAGAATGTAGGCAATATGCGTTAGTAAAAAATGTACGAAGTATGAAAGCTAACATACCAACATAAAACATCCCAAAATGGTTAGTCAACATAAGGCATAAGCATAAGAGATAATAACATAGTCATAACATAAACTCCAACATAAGCATCACACCATAACAAGTCAACATAAGACATTCATAATTTCATACTTCAACCATTAGTCTTTCATATTCAAGAGAACTACTTCACAAGCCACCTCCAAGCATACTTGTGCAAGGCAAAGATAGAATCCCATAATACTATCAAAGCTAAGTACCTCTCTTTGGTCATTCTTGGTCATAGTCCACCTTAATAGTCAAGACCTAGGTTTTCATGTCATAAGAGCACTATACTCCTAAGTAACCTCAAGACACACTTGTGCAATGCATGTGGAGCATCTCATAATATCACACACACTAAGCATATCTTGAAGTCACCCTTTTCATATTTACCATCTCTAGGTGTCACTATAGACCTACTTAATATTGACAAGGAACTATCAACTTAAGTCAATCATTTCATGGAAGGCAACTATAGAGACAATCCAAGCTACGAATACATTACATAAGAGGACACTTCATAAGTAGCTTCAAGTCATACGTGTGCCATGTATGAGTGGCATCCCATGCTACCACTCACACTAAGTACTCCTTTAGGCTAGCTTACTCAATGCTTACTATTCATCATTCTAAACTATCAAAGAATAGCATACTACCATGCTAGACCTATCTACCATGAAAACCACCTTACCATGCAATCCAAGCTATCCTAGGAAGGATACAAGTATACTAACCTAACTACCATGCAATCATTCAATATGATGCGAGCTATCCTTAGGGGAGTATGAACCCTCAACCCTAAGCTATCCTTAGGGGAGTACGAACCCTCAACCCTAAGCTATCCTTAAGAGAGTGTGGTGTCTCAATCCTAAGATACCATGAAATGGTCTTGGCCTAACCAAGTCAAGCTACCATGAAGGCATTCTAACAATTCTAGTTCAAGCTACCCATAAGAGAGTATAGATCCTTAATCCTAGACTACCATGCCTATACTAATGCAAATTACCATGAAAAGCATCCTACCAATGCTAATTCAAGCTAACCTTATGAGAGCTTAATTCCTCAATCCCAAGCTACCATGAGATCTACCATCCCAAGCCACCATGAGATCTACCATCCCAAGGTACATAATTCAACTATACATGAAAGAATCATAAGGCTCAACTTCAAGCTGTTATATTATAACAAGCATGATTCATTTTAGGTAATTAGCCTTTCAATTTAGAATCATTCTATGTTGAATACCTTTCACATTCTACATATGTGCAAGCTATCTGCTCATAATAGACTTACTCTATAAGCCCTAGTGATCAACATTATGACTTCAAGCCCTACATTCAATCTTCACTCTACAACCATCATACTAGTCTAGGTCACAAGCCTTATTTAATCACAACCCTTAATCATAGGTTGAATGACTTAAAATGAGGTAAACTTAGGTCTAATAAGCTTATATAGTTGCTAGGAAATGAATAGAATAATGTAGGGTCAACTTTGGTAAACACTAAGTACCCTAGACGTTTTTAACTTAAAAATTACTAGGCTTCACATCTTACATCGCCCTTTGAACCCCATGGCTCACCAAGGGCACTAGGCGACTCACCAAGTGGACCCTTGGCTCGCCCAAATTTCCAGCAAGCTCAATAATGGGGCAGTTTCACTAGGCGATCTTGTGGGCCAATGGGCCATCCGCCAAGTAGGTTGGCGTGCTATAACTTAGCTCGCCCGTTGTTCCAGAACCAAGGGTAAAGGGACAGCCGACTAGGCGACCTTAGGTGCCCTTTGGCGCATCGTCAAGTGACTTGGGCGATCAAGCTGCCCAACCGCCAACTAGTCACCTAGGAGAATAAGTTCTCTTTCACGAGACCTTGTTAGCTTAGGCCCTTGCAACCCTATACCATTCCATATATAGTCTTCTAAACTATGGGGTCTAGCATGTATCTTGACGTTCAACTACTAAGCCCCTCATTCAAAGTGCAGAAAGTCTCATCTACAACTCTATTTCACATACATCAAACCTTAGAACCCTAACTTGAGGCTCTAGTTTGGTCTACTAGTTTCCAGGGTGTTACAATATCTCCCCCTTGGGAACATTCGTCGTAGAATGACCTTTCTAAACACTTTTAAAAAGAAGCGACTCTATACTAGCATCCCATCATGCATGCACTACAACTACATGCACACAACCAACCAAGGAAACTTCAATTCCAAGCTAACATACCTAATGCAACTCAAGGAAGTAGGAACTACATCTACCAACTCAAAATGCATGGATGAGACATACATACCTATTTCCAAGGAGGAACTAACATCTCCTAGCTACAACATGCTCAACATACCTCATGGAGCCTAAAAATGTACATCAACTCAAAGATGCTACAACATGAGGCAACACAATGCAATTAGATCAATTCTAACAAGGCCTACACATCTTCATTAACATACATACAAAGAAATTATGGCAACACATAATCATGTAAAGACCTTATGGAATAGGCACACTATCTCCCACTTGGGAGTTAGTCCACACATGCTTTTCTAAACATCATTTCAAGCAAGGAAAACATCAAGTACAACATAACAAGTCATAAAAGACAAGAAATATGGAAATTTTCTAAAACATAAAAGAAGCACTTACCGGAAAGGACATGAGGAGATCACTCTTGATCATCCTTGGATTGGAGAGCATAAAATATATTCCTCTTTGGAGCCTCATCATCCCCACCGCTAGAGGCAACTTGCTTACCCTCTTTTATAGTAGCCTTTGACTTTGGGCAATCCTTCTTCATGTGGCCACTCTCACTACATCCATAGCAACCATCTCTACCGGCTAAGCGCTTACCCTCATGCCTCTTAACACACCTAGAACAAATGGGCCATAGGGACTCACTACCTTTTCCTTGTGGCCTAGGGGTAGACACCCTCTCATCCTTATACTTAGGAGCATTAGAATAGCCTTGTCCAGAAAAATTTTGTCGATTCCTAGAACGACCATGTCCATCGGACCCATTATTATCCACCCTCGACCTCTTTTTCTCCCTAACCCTCTTCTTTTTGAGTTTAGACTCTTCTATTTGTTGGGCAAACACCATGAGGCGTGAGATATCCATATCATCAACAAGCATTGCCATACAACATTCTTTTTCTACTAGATCGTACACCCCCATCATAATCCTATTCATAAAATCCCTTGAACTTGGTACCAAAGATAGAGCATACTTAGACAAAAGAGTGAACTTCAAGGCATACTCATTGACACTCATGTTGCCTTGCTTAAGATTTATGAACTCTTCCAACTTAGCCTCCCTCAACTCCCGAGGAAAGAACCTATATAGAAATGTCAACTTAAAATTTTCCCACTCTATAGGGCCCGCCTCTACCGGCCTAGCATATTTCCATTTCTCATACAAAATTTGGTCAACATCCTTCAATTGGTAAGTGGCTAGTTTCGCTTTTTTCTCTAGAAGTTACCCCCATGATGACAAGAGTCTTATAAACCTCATCTATGAACCCATTTGGATCCTCTTCCACCTTGGAGCCACTAAAATCCGGAGGGTTCATCCTCAAGAACTCCCTAATCCTATAAGCACTCATTCTCCCTATAGGCTTCGCTGGTGCCACCACCTCTCTATTGGCTTGCACCATCAAGGCTTGAGCCAACAATTGCATAGAAGCCATAAACTCCGCTAGAGTGACAATCCCAATTAGAGGTCATTTGGAACTTGAGGAGGAACTTGATTTGGAACTTGGGGAGGAATCTCTTGGTCCCCAATGTCTTCCCCTTCTCTCCTAGCATTCACCCTTGTATTAGTCATACCTTGAAAAACAACGGGCACATATTAGAAAAAGTGCCTACTAAAGCCAAACTCTATGCCACGACTAAGAGAAAAAAGAAGTGAGACTTTTTCTAAGCATCCAATAGCCTCCTATTCATAAATGTGTCGCGACTCACACCCATGAATAAAATTCTACTTAGACGTGGTTTGAAACACCTAAAACTTATCCCAAAACCTTATGCTTTGATACCAAGGGGTACCTCCTAGATGAAACATGGCATACTCGACCCCGAAAGGGTCTAATACAAGCCCTTAGCGTCATCATAACATACGATCATAGAAAAGTAGGGGAAATTTAAGACTTTCTTTAAAGCATTCTATCGAAAACATTTCATAAAAGCGACAGTCTTTACTAAGTCTATGTCTCAAAATAATCTATGAATAACATGAATAAAAGTCTTGGGACGCAGTCCATAATAAGTCTAAAACATAGGAAATGACATAAAAGGAACATAGTGGGTTTGTCCTCACAGCTATGAGGACTCACCAATTCTTCAAGTCTTCAAACGCCTTAGAAACCTAGCCTCCAAAGCAACTCAAACTCCAACACCCTACATTTGATTAGAATGTAGGCAATATGCTTTAGTACAAGATGTACCAAGTATGAAAGCTAACATACCAACATAAAACATCTCAAAATGGTTAGTCAACATAAGGCATAAGCATAAGAAATAATAACATAGTCATAACATAAACTCCAACATAAGCATCATAACATAACAAGTCAACATAAAGACATTCATAATTTCATACTTCAACCATTCGTCTTTCATATTCAAGAGAACTACTTCACAGAGTCACCTCCAAGCATACTTGTGCAAGGCAAAGATAGCATCTCGTAATACTATCAAAGATAAGTACCTCTCTTTGGTCATTCTTGGTCATAGTCCACCTTCATAGTCAAGACCTAGGTTTTCATGTCATAAGAGCACTATACTCCTAAGTTACCTCAAGGCACACTTGCGCAATGCATGTGGGGAATCCCATAATATCACACACACTAAGTATATCTTGAAGTCACCCTATTCATATTTACCATCTCTAGGTGTCACTATAGACCTACTTAATATTGACAAGGAACGATCAACTTAAGTCAATCATATCATTGAAGGCAACTATAGCAACAATCCAAGCTACAAATATATTACATAATAGGACACTTCATAAGTAGTTTCAAGTCATACTTGTGCCATGTATGAGTGGCATCTCATACTACCACTCACACTAAGTACTCCTTTAGGCTAGCTTACTCCATGCTTACTATTCATCATTCTAAACTCTCAAAGAATAGCATAGTACCATGCTAGACCTATCTACCATGGAAAACACCTTACCATGCAATCCAAGCTATCCTAGGAAGGATACAAGTATACCAACCTAGCTACCATGCAATAATTCAATAGGATGCAAGCTATCCTTAGGAGAATATGAACCCTTAACCCTAAGCTATCCTTAGGAGAATGTGGTGTCTCAATCCAAAGCAGCCATGAAATAGTCTTGGCCTAACTAAGTCAAGCTACCATGAAGGCATTCTAACAATTCTAGTTCAAGCTACCCATAGGAGAGTATAAATCTTCAATCCTAGGCTACCATGCCTATACTAATGCAAGCTACCATGAAAATCATCCTACCAATGCTAATTCAAGCTAACCTTAGGAGAGCTTAATTCCTCAATCCCAAGCTACCATGAGATCTACCATCCCAAGCCACCATGAGATATACTATCCCAAGGTACATAATTCAACTTTACATGAAGGAATCATAAGGCTCAACTTCAAACTATTATATTCTAACAAGCATGATTCATTTTAGGTAACTAGCCTTTCAATCTAGAATCATTCTATGTGAGAATACCTTTCACATTCTACATACATGCAAGTTATCTCCTCATATTAGACTTACTCTATAAGCCCTGGTGATCAACATTATGACTTCAAGCCCTACATTCAAGCTTCACTCTACAACCATCATACAAGTCTAGGTCACAAGCCATATTTAATCACAACCCTTAATCGTAGACAATTCTATGCATAATTGATCATAGAGTCCCAATTCTAATCATTCAATTCATATTCTATAATACATGCATAAGTCTAGTTCAATTCATGATTTCATATTCCCATTCTTAGATAAGTTCTATTCATGGTGATAACTCTAGAAAATCTATCAAGAACCATCAATTTCTCATCAAAAGATCTAAACCCACATACTTAAAAAATTAGGGTTAGACAAGGAATTCACACAAATTCTTCATAATATCATTAATCAACACTAAATTAATCATATATGAGTAGTATCCAACATTTTGGAATCATACCCACCTAAAACCCATACATTGAAAGTAACCCTAGCTTAGATTGGGGTTCTTCTTCACAAAATCTTGGGGGTTTATAGGGGACTCTATGGGTGGAAGAACCCATAGATGAAAAACTAAACATACCTTTAATCAAAGCCCTAATGAAAGCTCTCAACAATGGACTTCGTCTGTGACCCAAGCTTCAAGCCCTATCTCCTCATCAATGGAGGTTCTTCTTAGAGAGAGAATTATTCTATGGAGAGGATGTAGATGGGTTTTCTTTTGATTCTAGGTTGAATGACTTAAAATGAGGTAAACTTAGGTTTAATAAGCTTATATAGTTGGTAGGAAAGGAATAAAATAATGTAGGGTCAACATTGGTAAAGACTAAGGACCCTAAACGTTTTTAACTTAAAATTTACTAGGCTTCACATCTTACATCGCCCTTTGCACCCCTATGGCTCACCAAGGGCACTAGGTGACTCACTAAGTGGACCCTTGGCTCGCCCAAATTTCCCGCAAGCTCAATAATGGGGCAGTTTCACTAGGCAATCTTGGGGGCCAATGGGCCATCCGCCAAGTAGGTTGGCGTGTTATGACTTAGCTTGCCCATTGTTCCAGAACCAAGGGTAAAGGGACACCCCACCAGGCAACCTTAGGTGCCCTTTGGTGCATCGTCAAGTGACTTGGGTGATCAAGTTGCTTAATCACCAACTAGTCACCTAGTAGAATAAGTTCTCTTTCACTCTACCTTGTTAGCTTAGGCCCTTGCAACCCTATACCATTCCATAGATAGTCTGCTAAACTATGGGATGTAACACGTATCTTGGCATTCAACTAGTAAGCCCCTCATTCAAAGTACGTAAAGTTTCATCTACGACTCTATTTCATATACATCAAGCCTTAGAACCCTAGCT
The DNA here is from genome assembly GCF_900185275.1 of Solanum verrucosum. Taxonomy (NCBI): domain Eukaryota; kingdom Viridiplantae; phylum Streptophyta; class Magnoliopsida; order Solanales; family Solanaceae; genus Solanum; species Solanum verrucosum. The sequence continues at coordinate 114,742 of NW_026019999.1, read as the reverse complement.
TGAGTCTCTAGTTTGGTTTACTAGTTTCCGGGGTGTTATAATTTTAGGCTTAAGTGGACTAATTTTGAACAAGGGTCTATGATCACCTCCCAACTTCTAGCCTATATTATCTTAGCATGATCAACGGGGTAAGTTCTAGATTGGCACACACTGTATGAACATTCAAGCTTTTCCTCACACTCATTTGGCACATTGTTTTATTATCATATTATTCGACTACCCAATTCAAGTTTTAGCTTAAGTCATGAGGTCAAATCGGTTCCTATCTTCTCACATTGAGATCCAACACATTTGACTTATCAAGCCTAAAGATCTAGAACATTTCATTATTTTTGGTCAGGGATCATTTTTTCATGCTTTTCTCCTACACATATATTCCTAAACATGCCGATTCAACAAAAATTAAAACCATCTCTTTGGGGGGAAAGAACACAGGCAAGAAAACCCCAAGAGATTATGAGTTGGGTTACTCAAACTTCACCCTATCACTCACAATCCGTTTATCATACCCCCAACAAAATAAAGTGCAATTGTCCCCAATGCACAAAAAAATAAAAAGTAAAGGATCGGGTGAAGCAAACTTGTGGCGCATAGCGCCGAAGACCAGTCAAGAAGCGGGTGGGTCCGATTTCCCCGAGCCCGCTGGATCAACACTCAGAACGCCATCAGTAGCGCTCCCATCTACTATCTCAGCACTCTCAGTAGTGCTCACATCAACTCTCACAACACTATCAGTAGTGCTCACACCGCTAGATGGGCCAACACCTATCTCCTGGCCCGCAACTGTCTGAACTCCTCATCTAGTAATGACGCCCTCATAGCCTCCTCCAATTGATGGTGCTCTTTCTTCTTTAACCTCTGGGCATCAGCATCATAAGAAGTACAGCCGGAGCGGGGGAGCTTCCTAGTAGCACAGGAAGAATGAGGTGGCGGCATATCATCGCTGAATAAGGCAGTCATCACCACCTCATCAACCGGTGCCATGAAGGAAGACTCTGGCTCAGTCTCTGGGGGGGCTATGAGTGCATCAACATCAGCGCGGAGGGAAGCCAACTCCTGCTAGAAGGTGAACACATCAACGGTCGGGGATGGCCTCTCCAACACGCGCAACTCAAAGGCATCCAGACACTTATGAACAACCTCAGCCTTCTACTCCATCAGCCGCTCCATCCTCGCCTCAAACTCTACTATGGACCGCTGCATCCAAGGCTTTATGTGCTGAAGCAGGGTGGCCATCTGCCTCTCTAGCTTCTGGACTTGGGCTAGAGGGATTGTGGTGGAACCGGAAAAGTGGGTGGCTCTGGATGAGCTAGGGTCCTGACTGGCGGTCGAAGACGGAGGAGCTTGGGCATCCACTGTAGTGACTTGAGGGTAGTGTCATCACCCTGCATCTACTACAAGGTCAACTCCCAACGGTGGCACCTCAACCTGTAGCTCCTAGCGAGGTGCAGCTACATTGGCCTCATCCCAAATAAGGTTGATATCCAGAGTCTTGGTTGCCTGAAGCAACTGGTCACAATGCTACACTAGTATGGACGCATCCTTGCATAGATGGAAGATGAGGCACAGGAAGGGAAAGGTGGTGGTGGCCTTGAAAACCCTCTCATTGATCTTCGCAATTAATATATGGGAAAATTCAATCTCAAACCCTGCTACCATAGATGCAACCATCACTATTCGGTCCCATGTGACCACATTGTCCACCTGAGTAGGGGACACACGATTTCACACCAGCAGCCAAAAGCAGCAAAAGTCAGGGTCGCCTTCTTGATACAAGCTCGGGGTCTGGACCCACTCAGCCACTCTCCATCCGTAGCAATATGTCGGGCCAGCGATCTCACAAGGACTCCCTCTGCTCGGCATTCCTCTGAAAAGCTCCGCTCTGAATAATGAACATTCGATAGTCAAACTCTGTTGTATCGATGGGCAGAATGTGGTTCGGGCCATAGATAAACCTGCGAAAGATGGTCTCTGATATGTCAACAGTGAACCCCGGACGGGTGTGGCCTCAAGTGGAGGCTGAGCTAGCCGGTGATCCAATCGGTGTGGCCCTTTCTTCATACTGGGGGCAGTGACCACGTTGAAGCTCATCCACCGGGCTTGGTTCCGTGAAGTGCGTGGAGCAGTAGGGGAGGTCCTAGTGGGAGGTGGAGCATACTCCCCATCCGTATCCTCATCGATTAGCCTGAAAGAGGGAGCAACATTGTAACACCCCGTCTTTTTGAAACGTATAAATTGACTCGTATCTTCGTGGAAAGACCAGGAGGGTGGGTAATAAATTAAGAATGATGTTTTATGTGATATTTTAAGTGTTCAATTGTTGTATATCAAGTTTTGAAGTTAGGTAAATGTCAAAAATAAAGTTGGCGAAAGTTACCGTAAATTCCTTTTTAAAGATTTTTCTGAAATTTGGGTCAAATGTCTCAGACGTTTTCTCCCAATCTATTAAGAATTATGGTCCCCGCAACCTACAAAATTTAAGGTCTATGAGTCTAGTTTCCAACGCATCAACCCGTTTGTTCATACAACTTCACAATTGAGGGATATTCACATTTTCACAAGACTGCGCAAGCAGGCAGGTGGGTGGGTAGGTCCCCTAGGTCGGTGGAACTTTATATATAACATCTTCTTCGACTTTTCTTCATTTTTCCTTCATTTTCCTTAGTGAAGAACCAGAAAACTCACAAAATCTACAAAACCCACTTCTAGGACAAGCCAAGTTACTGATTTTCATGACTTAACTCCTTGACAAAAGTTGTTCTACGCATTGAGCTTGTCAACATGGTATAATTTGTTTTATCGATTTCCTAGCATATCGTACTTTGGTGTGTATACAACAGGAGATTGGGCATATTTTAAAGTTTTGAGGTGTATTACAAACTTATAATCAAGGTAAGACCCTTCTTTCATCGACTCTAGCTTTGATAAGTCGTAACTAGCAATTTGCGATGGAAATACATATCTTTTATCGGATTTTCGTTGTATATTCTATTCTTTTGTGTTGATTATGATTTTTCCTTGTTGTAGTATCAAAGGGTGTTGTGATTAAAGTTATTAGGACACGTGAATTCAGCGAAAAAGGTATGTTAAGCTATTCCCTACTTACGTCATGTTTCCTTAAAGCTTAGAAGCAATGTATTTGGGTTTATCCTTGATATACTTGTACCCGTGATTGTTGATTGTTGGCTGCTCGAGTTGACATAATCCTCCCTTGTCGGGATTCTTATTCAATTAGTAGTGTCTCTATGTTGGACACGACTTAGAGGATATTTGTATAGGTTGGTTATAACTAAATTGCTTGATTTTAGCGATTGTATAGTTATTGTTTCCCTTGGGGCTTTTGTGGTTAGCTGCATGAATGTGATCTATGCCTAGAAGGGCTATGTTCTGCCTATAGGGCTATATGGATACTAAAAAGGGCTATGAGTTGCCTATAGGGCTATATTGATGCCTAGAAGGGCTATTAGTTGCCTACAGGGCTATATTGACGCCTAAGAAGGTTATGTTCTTCCTACAGGGCCATGTTGTTGCCTAAGAGGGCTATGAGTTGTCTATAAGCTATGTTGATGCCTAAGAGAGCTATGTGCTGCCTACGGGGTAATATTAATTCCTAAGAGGGCTATGTGACCTCCTACGGGGCTAGGGGACTACTGATATGGTTATATAGGCTGATTGGCACCATCAGAGCTTATGGGGGCCTGAGTAGGTGGTCTTATGTGTTGTTTGTACCTGCCAAGCTTATGGGGGCTTGGTTAGGTTGTTGTTTTATTATTTTTGATAAGTTTAGATTTAGGAGCAGGTCAGTACACTTATCTTATCCTTGATTTATTTATCAAATTATTCCAGTATATCAGGATACCTCATCATAGTCTATTGCCTTTCATACTCTGTACATTATTTTGTACTGACGCCCCATTGCCTTGGGGACGCTGCATTCATGCGTGCAGGTCTTGACAGACGACCGCGTAGACCTCCTCAACAACATGATTGACTTTTATCCGGTTGGCTAGCCCTTTTCTTTCGGAGCTACCAGAGTTGGGAGATTTGTTACCTTTTGTTGTATATATCTTTATGGATAGGCTGGGGCCCTGTCCCACTAATCTTTACTACTCTTAGAGGCTTGCAGACTAGTGTGTGGGGTGTATAGCTACGTTATGGCCATACTAGCCTATGTTGTTGGTTTGTTGAAGCTTGTGAGCTGTTTGATGTATTGTATTGATATATACTTGTTTTTAGTTTTGGTATAGATATCATGGTGGCCTCGACGGCCCAATCAAGACTTTTGTGCTAGTTGGCTATTTATTTATATGATGTCCTGGGAGTAGCTCTTTCTTTTATAGATCAGTTGACAGGGGCCTTGCCGGCTGATGGCTTAGTTTTAAGCCGAGATATACTTGTTTGTTTTCTTGATTCCGTGTTGCTGCCATGCGCTAGTAGCAAATGGTTCAGCAGGGTCGGCTCGGGCCTGAGTTTTGGCATTAGGAGCCAGTTGCACCCCTCAAGTTTGGGGCGTGACAAATTTGGTATCAGAGCAACATTGTATCCTAGCGAGTCTGCAAGCCATGTCTAGTAGAGTCTTGTTTATAAATGTGTTGTGCACCACATCCGATTAGCAAGAAGCTACCAAGCATGTTAGAATGACTATCCTTCTTTTGCTCACCTCGTGTTATAGAGCGGTGTCTTAAGGGTTAAGGTTTCTGGCTTATAATTGATACTTGTATGCATATAGAGATGACTGACACTAGACAGAGCACAACTAGCCAGAGGCTAGATACAACTGCAAGCGAGGGTACCGGCAAGGTACCACAGGTGGAGGTAGCCCATTGTGAGACCCATGGGGAGACATCTTCTTAGCCCCTATAGCTTCTCCACAGCTTCAGGAGGCTCCGAGGGCTACAGGACTTCCGGCTCCACCAGCAGTACCACCTCTAGTTCCTCCTATTCCATCTGATCAGGATTTCAAGAGTGCAATATATCTGTTAGCACAGTTAGTAGCTGCACGTGAATCCTCCACAGTTTCCAGGGACAGATTGCAGAGAAGACCCTCAGCACTTTGTTGATCAGCTTCATAGGATCTTCAGAGTCATACATGCCTCAGCGACTGAGTCAGTTGAGTTAGCAGCATTTCGATTGCGTGATGTTACAGTATTGTGGCATGAAAGTTGGGAGAGATCTAGGGGAAAAGATACATCTCTACCCACTTGGGATAGCTTTACAGAAGCTTTCATAGATCACTATTTGCCTCGAGATATTAGGGATGGCCGGGTGGACCAGTTTCTGAACCTCCGATAGGGTGGCATGAGTGTCCGAGAGTACGGGCTGAGATTTGATTCATTGGCTAGATATGCACCAGTATTTGTTGATACGATGCATGACAGGGTGTGTAGATTTGTGGGAGGGCTTGACTCAGACTATATCAAGTCTTGTTCTACCGCTGCGCTAAATGATAATATGGATATCTCACAGATTCAGGCCTTCGTACAGGGCATAGAGGATCACCGATATCTAAAGTATATGAGTGAGGGGGTCGAGAGAGAGAGACAGAAGAGGGCTAGGCCTGCTGGTTCGCAGGGAGATTTTCAGGGTGGTCCCAGACCCCGATATTTTATTAGGACACCTAGACCTCCACCACATCTGTTCCAAGGTAGTAGATGTGATCGTCATGAAGAGGCTAGATACAACTGCAAGCGAGGGTACCGGCAAGGTACCACAGGTGGAGGTAGCCCATTGTGAGACCCATGGGGAGACATCTTCTTAGCCCCTATAGCTTCTCCACAGCTTCAGGAGGCTCCGAGGGCTACAGGACTTCCGGCTCCACCAGCAGTACCACCTCTAGTTCCTCCTATTCCATCTGATCAGGATTTCAAGAGTGCAGTATATCTGTTAGCACAGTTAGTAGCTGCACGTGAATCCTCCACAGTTTCCAGGGACAGATTGCAGAGAAGACCCTCAGCACTTTGTTGATCAGCTTCATAGGATCTTCAGAGTCATACATGCCTCAGCGACTGAGTCAGTTGAGTTAGCAGCATTTCGATTGCGTGATGTTACAGTATTGTGGCATGAAAGTTGGGAGAGATCTAGGGGAAAAGATACATCTCTACCCACTTGGGATAGCTTTACAGAAGCTTTCATAGATCACTATTTGCCTCGAGATATTAGGGATGGCCGGGTGGACCAGTTTCTGAACCTCCGATAGGGTGGCATGAGTGTCCGAGAGTACGGGCTGAGATTTGATTCATTGGCTAGATATGCACCAGTATTTGTTGATACGATGCATGACAGGGTGTGTAGATTTGTGGGAGGGCTTGACTCAGACTATATCAAGTCTTGTTCTACCGCTGCGCTAAATGATAATATGGATATCTCACAGATTCAGGCCTTCGTACAGGGCATAGAGGATCACCGATATCTAAAGTATATGAGTGAGGGGGTCGAGAGAGAGAGACAGAAGAGGGCTAGGCCTGCTGGTTCGCAGGGAGATTTTCAGGGTGGTCCCAGACCCCGATATTTTATTAGGACACCTAGACCTCCACCACATCTGTTCCAAGGTAGTAGATGTGATCGTCATGAATAGTCAGTCCCAGGTGAGGTTCATGAGCATCAGGCTCGCAGCAGCAGAGGGGTTCAGGTCAGGCTAGGACATCCCCACCGTGTTGCGCTACTTGCGGTAGGATGCATTTCGGGAGGTGCAGACAGGGTTCCACAAGTTGTTATTCTTGTGGATAGGAGGGGCATGGATGGAGAAACTGCCCTACCATAGGTCAGGGTTGTATAGGTCAGATGACCAAGTCAGCAGTAGGTTCCTCCTCATCAGCACAGTCTACAGGGCGTGGATCCCAGACTTCAGCACATAGGGATAGAGGCAGAGGTAGATGCAGAGAGGGAGCATCTAGTTCTGGTAGTGGACAGAACCATACATATTCATTAACCGACCGACAGGACTCAGAGTCATCACCAGATGTTGTGACATATACATTGATTGTTTTCTCCGATTGTGTTTATGCTTTGATAGATCCTGGATATACTTTGTCTTATGTTACACCATTTATTGTGGGGAGGTTATGTATAGTAGCAGAGTCATTAGATTTCAGTTGTCATCTCACTCAATCGCGTCTAAGCCTATTTCCTGCAAATATAAAACATTATTTCTAACATAAAATGGCCCTAGACACATACAACTCTTACGTGAAATGCATCAAAAATAACGTAAACAAACTGTATATCATACTTCTTTTCGTAACTTTGTGAAAATGGCTGAATATCACGTTAATACCCCTAAATGGCCGAAAAATCAAGAAAACTACATTAAAAAATACAAAAAATGCCTCAAAAAAATATCGACTTGCACCTATGACCTTGGAATATCGTGGCGAATAAAAGAATTTTTTTTATTTCTTTTCGTAGCTATCCAAAAATGGCCGAATATCAGGTAAATGCCTCTAAATGACCGAAAAATCAAGAAAACTACATAAACAATACAGAAAACGCCTCAAAAATATCGACTTGCACCAATGACCTTAGAATATCGTGACGAATAAAAGAACAAAACTTTACTTCTTTTTGTAACTGTCCGAAAATGGCAGAATATTACGCAAATTCCCCTAAATAGCCGAAAAATCAAGAAAACTACATAAACAATACAAAAAATGCCTCAAAAAAATTTGACTTGCAACAATGACCTTAGTATATCGTGACAAATAAAAGAAAAAAACTTTACTTCTTTTTTGTAACTGTCCAAAAATGGTTGAATATTACGTAAATACCCCTAAATAGCTAAAAAATCAAGAAAACTGCATAAACTAAAAACGCCTCAAAATTTTTTGACTTGCACCAATGACCTTTAGAATATCATGGCGAACAATAGAACAAAACTTTACTTCTTTTCATAAATGTTCGAAAAGGGCCGAATATTACGTAAATACCTCTAAATAGCCTAGAATCAAGAAAACTAAATAAATAATACAAAATACGCCTCAAAAAAATTTCGACTTGCACCAATGAACTTAGAATATCATGACAAATAAAAGAACAAAACCTTACTTCTTTTCGTTACTGTCCGAAAATGGCCAAATATTACGTAAATTCCCTTACATGGCCAAGAAATCAAGAAAACTACATAAATAATTTTTAAAAAGCCTCAAAAAAATTTGTCTTGCACCAATGTCCTTAGAATATCACGACGAATAAAAGAACAAAACTTAATTCTTTTCTTAACCGTCTAAATATGGCCGAATATTACGTAAATGCTTCTAAATAGCCGAAAAATCAAGAAAACTACCTAAACCATACAAAAGACGTCTCAAATTTTTTTTTACTTGTACCAATGACCTTAGAATATCGTGATGAATAAAGAACAAAACTTTACTTCTTTTCGTAGATGTCCAAAAGTGGCCGAATATTACGTAAATACCCCTAAATGGCCCAAAAATCAAGATAACTACATAAACAAAATAAAAAACGCCTCAAAAAAGTATCGAATTGAACCAATAACCTTAGAATATCGTAACAAATAAAAGAACAAAACTTTACTTCTTTTCATAACTTCCGAAAAAAGCCAAATAGTACGAAAATGCCCCTAAATGGCAAAAATATCAAGAAAACTACATAAACAATACAAAAAATGCCTCAAAATATATCGACTTGCACCAACGACCTTAGAATATCATGATGAATAAAAGAAAAAAACTTTACTTCTTTTCGTAATTGTTCGAATATGGCCGAATATTACGTAAAAGCCCCTAAATGGCCGTAAATCAAGAAAATTAATAAATAGTTTAAAAAATGCCTCAAAAATATTTAGACTTGCACCAATGACCTTAGAATATCTTGACGAATAAAAGAACAAAACTATACTTCTTTTCGTAACTGTCCGAAAATGATCGTATATTACGTAAATTCTCCTAAATGGACAAAAATCAAGAAAACTACATAAAGAATACAAAAAAACGCCTTATATAAATTTTGACTTGCACCAATGACCTTAGAATATCGTGACGAATAAAAAAACCAAACTTTGGTTCATTTCATTACTGTCCAAAAATCACCGAATATTACGTAAATACCCCTAAATGGTCGAAAAATCAAGAAAAGTACATAGGCGATACATAAACGCCTTAAAACTTTTTGACTTGCACCAATGACCTTAGAATGCCGTGACGAATAAAAGAACAAAACTTTACTACTTTTCAAAACTATCCGAAAATGGCCAAATATTAGGTAAATTCCCCAAAATAGCCGAAAATCAAGAAAACTTCGTAAATAGTACAAAAAATGCCTACAAAAGTTTCAACTTGCACAAATGACCATAGAATATCGTGACGAATAAAAGAACAAAACTTTATTTCTTTTCGTAACTGTCTGAAAATAGCCAAATATTACGTAAATTCCCCTAAATGGCTGAAAAATCAAGAAAACAACATAAACAATGCAAAAAACGCCTCATAAAAGTTTCGATTGGTACTAATGACCTTAGAATATCGTGACGAATTAAAGATCAAAACTTTACTTATTTTCGTAATTGTCAAAAAATGGCCGAATAGTACGTGAATGCCCTTAAATAGCCAAAAATCAAGAAAACTACATAAACAAAACAAAAAAATGCCTCAAAAAAATTCGACTTGCACCAATGACCTTAGAATATCGTTATGAATAAAAGAACAAAAATTATTTTTTTCATAATTGTCCGAAAATGGCCGAATATTACGTAAATGGCCCTAAATGGCCAAAAAATTAATTAAACGATAAAAACAATACAAAAAATGCCTCAAAAAAAATTTGACTTGAGCCAATGACATTAGAATATCGTGACGAATAAAAGAACAAAACTTTACTTATTTTCGTAACTGTCCGAAAATAGCCGAATATTACGTAAATGCCTTCAAATGGCCGAAAAATGATGAAAACTACATAAAGAATACAAAAAACGCCTAAAAAAAGTTTCAACTTGCGTCAATGACCTTAGAATATCATGACGAATAAAAGAAGAAAACTTTAGTTCTTTTTGTAAATGTCCATAAATGGCCAAATATTACGTAAATGCCCCTAGAGGTGTGCACTATTCGGATTAAACTGAATAACCAAAGCAAATCAAACCGAAGTTTTATTTGGATTGGTTTTTTAGTTTTTCGGATTGCTTTTGGATTAATAAATTACTTTGTTTGGCTTTCTGGTTTGATTTTAGATTTTAAAAAATAAAAATCGAAAAACCAAAAAAAACCCGAATATATATATATATATATATAATATATATATATAATGTTTAGGCTTAGAATTAAGTTGGAGTTAACCACTTTTGTCCCTTATTGGTTATTGCATTTCATGATGATTACGTTTATATTTTCTGTTTGAATTACATCTATAATAGGTATACTTATAAGTATTGTGTTTTAAGTTTTGCTTTTGATTTATATTAGAAAGTATATTTAAGGGATTAAATATTATTACTTTGATTATATATGTTATTAATTTTTGACATAACCGAATAACTAAACTGAAAAAAGCCGAACCAAATAGAGGAAAACCAAACCAAACCAAATTTATTTTGGATCGGATTGGATTACACTTTTACAAAACCAAAAACCGAAAATCCAAACCGAGGAGTGTAAAACCAAACCGAAAAACCGAATGCACACCCCTAAATGCCCCTAAATGGTTGAAAAATCAAGAAAATACATAAACAATACAAAAAATGCCTCAAAAAAGTTTTGACTGGCACCAATGACTTAAAATCCTGTGACGACCAAAGGATTAAAATTTTACTTCTTTTTGTAACTGTCCAAAAAGGAACGAATGTTACATAAATGCCCATAAATGGCCGAAAAATTAAAAAACTACATAAATAATACAAAAAACACCTCAAAAAAGATTCGGCTTGCACCAATGATCTTAGAATATCCTGACGAATAAAAGAACAAAACTTTACTTCTTTCTGTAATTGTCCAAAAATGGCCGATCATTACGTAAATACCCCTAAATGGCCGAAAAATTAAGAAAACTACATAAACAATACAAAAAATGCCTCAAAAAAAATTTGACTTGCACCATAACCTTAGAATATCATGATGAATAAAAGAACAGAACTTTACTTCTCTTCGTAACTATCCGAAAGTGGCCAAATATTACGTAAATCCCCCTAAATGGCTGAAAAATTAAGAAAACTACATAACCATACAAAAATCGCCTCAAAACTTTTTTGACTTGAACCAATGACCTTAGAATATCGCTACGAATAAAATAACAAACCTTTAATTCATTTTGTAACTGTCCAAAAATGGCCAAATATTACGTAAATACACCTAAAGGGAGGAAAAATCAAGAAAACTACATAGACAATACAAAAAACGCCTCAAAAAAATTTCAACTTGCACCAATAACCTTAGAATATCGTGTCGAATATGACAACAAAACGTTACTTCTTTTTATAACTGTCTCAAAATGGTCGAATATTACGTAAATGCCCCTAAATATTCAAGAAATCAAAAAACTACAAAAACAATAAAAAAAATGCCTCAAAAAAATTTCGACTTGCATCAATGACCTTAGAATATCGTGACGAATAAAAGAATAAAATTTTACTTCTTTTCGTAACTGTCTGAAAATGGCCAAAATTACGTAAATTCCCCTAAATGGCCGAAAAATCAAGAAAACTATATAAACCATACAAAAAACGCATCAAATTTTTTTTGACTTGCACTAATGACCTTAGAATATCGTGACGAATAAAAGAACAAAATTTTACTTCTTTTTGTTACTATCCGAAAATGGCCGAATATTACGGCAATGCCCTTAAATGGCTGAAAAATCAAGAAAACTCCATAAGCTATATAAAAAACACCTCAAGTTTTTTTTTGAGTTGTACCAATGCCGTAGAATATCATGGCGAAGAAAATAACAAAATTTTACTTCAATTCATAACTGTCCGAAAATGGCCAAATATTACGTAAGTGCACCTAAATGGCCGAAAAATCATGACAACTACATAAACAATACAAAAAACGCATCAAATTTTTTTTGACTTGCACCAATGACCTCAGTATATCCTGACGAATAAAATAACAAACTTTACTTCTTTTTGTAACTGTCATAAAATGGCCGAATATTACGTAAATTTCCCCAAATGGCAAAAAATCAAGAAAACTACATAAACAATAGTCAAAAAAGGCCTCAAAAAAATTTCAACTTCCACCAATGACCTTAGAATATCGTGACAAATAAATGAACAAAACTTTGTTTTTTTTCGTAATTGTCCGAAAATGTCGGAATATTAAGTAAATGCCCCTAAATGGCCGAAAAATCAAGAAACCTACATAAACAATACAAAAAACGCCTCAAAACAATTTCCACTTGCACCAATGACCTTTGAATATCATGACAAATAAAAGAACAAAACTTTACTTCTTCAAAACTGTCCGAAAATGGTCGAATATTACGAAATTCCCCCAAATTGTTGAAAAATCAAGAAAACTACATAAATAATACTAAAAAACGCCTCAATTTTTTTTTGACTTGCACCAATGACCTTAGAATCTCGTGATGAATAAAAGAACAAAACTTTACTTCTTTTAGAACTGTACGAAAATGGTTGAATATTACGTAAATTCCCCTAAATGGCCGAAAAATCAAGAATGCTACATAAACAATAAAAAAAATCTCAAAAGAATTTCGACTTGCACCAATGACCTTAGAATATCGTGACGAATAAAGGAACAAAAGTTTACTTCTTTTCATAACAGTCCGAAAATGGTCGAATATTACATAAATACCTCTAAATGGCCGAAACATCAAGAAAACTACATAAACAATACAAAAAACAGCTCAAAAAAAATTTGACTTACACCAATGACCTTAGAATATTGGAACGAATAAATGAACAAAACTTTATCGCTTTTTGTAACTGTCCAGAAATGGCTGAATATTACGTAAATACCCCTCAATGGCCTAAAAAAAAGAAAACTACATAAACAATACAAAAATACCTCAAAAATTTTTTGACTTGCACCAATGACCTTAGACTATCATGAAGAATAAAAAAATAAAACTTTACTTCTTTTCATAACTGTCCGAAAATAGCCGAATATTACGTAAATTTCCCTAAATGGCCGAAACATCAAGAAAACTGCATAACCAATACCAAACACGCCTCAAAAAAATTCGACTTGAACCAATGACCTTAGAATATTGTTGCTAATTAAAGAACAAAATTTTACTTCTTTTTCGTAACTGTCTGAAAATGGCCGAATATTACATAAATGCCCCTAAATGGACGAAAATTCAAGAAAACTACATAAACAATACAAAAATGCTTCAAATTTTTTTTGACTTGCACCAATGATTTGAAATATCGTGACGAATAAAAGAACTAAACTTTACTTCTTTTCGTAACTGTCCGAAAATGGCCGAATATTACGTTAGTGTCCATAAATGGCCGAAAAATCAAGAGAACTACATAAACAATACAAAAAACACTCCAAATAAATTTTGACTTGCACCAATGACCTTAGAATATCGTGATGAATAAAAGAACGAAATTGTACTTCTTTTTGTAACTGTTCGAAAATGGCCGAATATTACCTAAGTCCCCCTAAATGGCCGAAAAAAAGAGAACTACATAAACAATACAAAAATGCCTCAAAAAAATTTCGATTTGCACCAATGACCTTAGAATATCATGACTAATAAAAGAACAAAACTTTACTTTTTTTCGTAATTTTCCGAAAATGGCTGAATATTACGTAAATGCCCTAAATGGCCGAAACATCGAGAAAACTACATAAACAATAAAAAAAACGCCTCAAAAAAATTACAACTTCAACCAATGACATTAGAATATCGTGACGAATAAATGAATGAAACTGTACTTCTTTCCGTATACGTAAATACCCCTAAATGGCCGAAAAATAAAGAAAACTACATAAAAAATACAAAAACACATCAAAATTTTTTTACTTGCACAAATTACCTTACAATATCATTATGAATAAAAGAACAAAACTTTACTTCTTTTCGTAACTATCCGAAAATGGTCGAATATTACGTAAATGCCTCTAATTGGCCGAAAAATCAAGAAAACTACATAAACAATACAAAAAGATGCCTCAAAAATTATCAACTTGAACCAATGACCTTAGAATATCGTGACGAATAACAGAACAAAACTTTGCTTCTTTTTCGTAACTGTCCGAATATGGCTGAATAATACGTAAATGCCCCTAAATGGTTGAAAATTCAAGAAAACTACATAAACAATACAAAAAAGGCCTCAAATTTTTTTTGACTTGCACCAATGACCTTAGAATATCGTGACGAATAAAAAAAAAAGTTTACGTCTTTTTGTAACGGACCGAAAATGACCGAATATTACGTAAATTCCCTTAAATTGCTAAAAAATCAAGAAAAGTCCATAAACAATATAAAAACGCATAAAAAAATCGACTTGCACCAATGACCTTAGAATATCGTGGCGAATAAAAGAATATAACTTTACTTCTTCTCATAACTATCCGAAAATGAATGAATATTACGTAAATGCCACTAAATAGCCGAAAAATCAAGAAAAGAGAAAATAGTCAAATGCCCCCTTAAGCTATGACCGGATTCTCAACTACACACTTATTCTTTACGGGAGTCCTATCCACCCCCTAAACTGTTTAAAACTAAAATTATCATCACCCTAAATACCTACATGGCAAAGTGAGTGTATTGCACTCTCTTTGAGAGTGTGAACATAAAAAAATAATATTAAAACTTTACTTTTAATATTTTTTCATAAATTTCCGTATTTTTATTTTTTTTTCTCCCTTTTTCTTGTATTTGTTTCTAGTTCTAAATTGTTTTCTTCTTCATACCTATTAGAAGTAGATCATCAATGGCAACCACCAAATTTCATCATCACTCATCATCTTGCCATTACTAATTTTAGCTTCAAATAATATTCTTCAACTTATTTAACAACTGATAATTTCCTTGCAAATCTAATAATGCAACCTAGTTCTTCATCTTCTTTAGAATAATTTCTATAAAAAATTGATGCCAAATCACCTCAACTCTTCTTCAAATCACTCTAAATTCTAGATATAAACTTTTCTCACCGTTTCGATTCCTTTGGTATATTACCCACTTAAAACGGAGATCATTTGTGGCAAGTCGAAATAAGAACTCAAGCTTTTGAACTAACTTTAATGGTGGTTTAAGTTGTGCTTCACGGTTTCAACCTTGAACTTCAATTTTTGGCCACACAAAATTCTTCAAACCATCAACGAAGTCACTTGCTTCCAATTCAACAATATAGATTCAAAAAAATCATATTGAAGCTTACCCATTTCCACGGAAATCCGACATTCTTAGAATTAAAAATTGCAGCTATGAAATCATTTAACCAGTGTTTTTAGCTTCAAACAACTAACAATCAACATTATAATCAACAAAATTCAAATAAGAAGATCAAAAGACACAAATCTATAATTTTTGACCTTTTAACCTTCAACAAAGTTTTTAAATGATGAATCAATAAGGGAAAAACTAAAAAAAAAAAAATTAATAAAATTTCCACCTGTCAAACGCGTTCATTTCACTTATCAACATAAATGTGGTTGTGACTTTTTAGGGGTGTATTTATTTTAATTTTTAACAGTTTAGGGGGGTGATAGGACCCCCGTGAAATACAAGTGTGTAGTTGGAAATTCGAGTATAGGTTAGGGGGACATTTGACCATTTTCTAAAAAACTACATAAACAATACAAAAAATGCCTCAAAAAATTTCAACTTGCACCAATGACCTTAGTATATCGTGTCGAATAACAGGACAAAACTTTACTTCTATTCGTAACTGTCCAAAAATGGCCGATTATTACTTAAATCCCCCCAAATGGACGAAAAATCAAGAAAACTACAAAAACAATAGTAAAACAATGCCTCAATTTTTTTTTGACTTGCACCAATGATCTTAGAATATCATGACGAATAAAATACCAAAACTTTACTTCTTTTCGTAACTATTTAAAATGGCTGAATATTACGTAAATGCCACCAAATAGCTGAAAAATCAATTAAACTACATAAACAAATCAAAAAATGCCTTAATAAATTTTTGACTTGCAACAATGACCTTAGAATATCGTGATGAATAAAAGAACAAAACTTTACTTCTTTTCGTCACTGTTCGGAAATGACCGAATATTACGTAAATGCCCCTAAATGGAAGAAAATCAAGAAAACTCCATAAACAATAAAAAAATACTTCAATTTTTTTTTACCTGTACCGATAACCTTAGAATATCGTGACAAATAAATGAACAAAACTTTACTTCTTTTCTTAACTGTCCGAAATTGGTCGAATATTACGTAAATGCCCCTAAATGGCCTAAAAACAAGAAAACTACATAAGTAATACATAAAACGCCTCAAAAAAATTTGGCTTGCACCAATGACCTTAGAATATCGCGATGAATAAAAGGAAAAAAACTTCGTAACTATTCGAAAAATGGCCTAATATTACGTAAATTCCCCTAAATGGTCAAGAAATCAAGAAAACTACATAACCAATGCAAAAAACGCCTCAAATTTTTTTGATTTGCACCAATGACCTTAGAATTCGTGATGAATAAAAGAACAAAACTTTACTTCTTTTCGTAACTGTCCAAAAATGGCTGAATATTACGTAAATGCCCCTTAATGGTCGAAACAATTACATAAACAATTCAAAAAGTGCCTCAATTTTTTTTGACATGCATCAATGACCTTAGAATATCGCGACGAATAAAAGAACAAAACTTTACTACTTTTTGTAACTATCCAAAAATGGTCGAATATTACGTAAATGCCCCAAAATTTCTGAAAAAACTACATAAACAAAACATAAAATGCCTCAGAAAAATTTCGACTTGCATCAATGACCTAAGAATATCGTGATGAATAAAAAAACAAACTTTACTTCTATTCTTAACTCTCCGAAAATGGCCGAATATTACGTAAATACCCTAAATGACCGAAAAATCAAGAAAACTACATAACAATACAAAAAGCGCATCAAAAAAATTTCGACTTGCACCAATGACCTTATAATATGGTGATGAATAAAAGAAAAAAACCTTATTTCCTTTTGTAACTATCCGAAAAATGGCCGAATATTATGTAAATTCCCCTAAATGGTAAACAAATCAAGAAAACTACATAACCAAAAAAAAAGGCCTAAAAAAATTACGACTTGCACCAATGACCTTAGAATTCGTGACCAATAAACGAACAAAACCTTACTTCTTTTCGTAACTTTCCGAAATGTTCGAATATTACGTAAATGCCCCTTAATGGCCGAAACAATTATATAAACAATACAAAAAATGCCTCAAATTTTTTTGACATGAATCATTGACATTAGAATATCGCGACGAATAAAAGAACAAAACTTTACTACTTTTTGTAACTATCCAAAAATGGCCGAATATTACGTAAATGCCCCTAAATTTCCAAAAAAACTACATAAACAAAACATGAAATGCCTCAGAAATTTTTTGAGTTGCATCACTGACCTTAGAATATCGTGACGAATAAAAGAACAAACTTTACTTCTTTTCGTAGCTGTCCAAAAATGGCCGAATATTACGTAAATACCCTAAATGACCGAAAAATCAAGAAAACTACATAAACAATACAAAAATAGCATCAAACAAATTTTGACTTGCACCAATGACCTTAGAATATCGTGATGAATAAAAGAACAAAACTTTACTTCTTTCGTAATTGTCCGAAAATGGTCGAATATTACATAAATTCCCTTAAATGGCCAAAAAACTACATAAACAATACACAAAATGTATTAGTATTAAGGCATACAATCACTGGAATTTAACAGTCACAACTACTCGAGCAAGATTGTCAAATTAAAACATGCGTATAAACAATCTAATCCTATCCGGCAATGTCATAATACTTTCAAAAAGATGTTGGATATTGCAAATGAGCATAAATTTTTATAAAATAAATTTGGGGCATAGTAAACCGACCTTTTGTGTTGACTACGAAACGATTGAAATGCTAGGCGGCAAGGTAATCCAATTCCGAGCACAAATCAACCAACCAAAATACTCTAAAAGTGCAAGAAATATATAAACTAGAGTGTAGGTATGAGTTTGGGCAGATAAAAAGTGATGGAAAGTGAATGAAGTTGAAACTTTTAAACCTTTGGCTTGCAAAACCGTCCAGTTTTCGCCCACTCGGCGACATTAGTCAAGCTCTCCTAATAACTTGGTGGAACGTCGAATGTTTTAGTTTCCTCACTGAAATTTACAGGACCTCCAGTTAATGTGGGGGTCCCAACGGTGATCTCCATTGAGGTCGCCGACCTCTTTGGCGATTCACCGATTGGACCTGTTGCTCGCCACCCTACACTTTTTCGAACACTTTCCATGCTTCGACCTTTACAAACAACACACCATTATTTTACCATAACACGAATAAAAATAAAAAATGGGTTTCGGGTTGCCTCCCAAACAACGCCTTAGTTAACGTTATGGCACAACGCAAGTTAACGTCTAGTCCTCATCCTCAGAGTCGGCCATGGTGTAACTAGGCGAGTCTCGGCAAACGGTGGATAGCGACCTGATATTAACTGATTTATCTCGGCATCTTGTAGCTGAATTGTCATAGAGTTAGAGGTTGTCGCTTGATTCAGCATGTCGATGTTCTCTTTCATCTCATTCAACATCTTCTCTTGTTCTTCAATTTTTTGTTGGATGAGTGAGAGGAATTCGTCATCTTGTACACCCTCCTTCTTCTTCCTCTTTGTACACTCTCGGAGGGAGAAGTGCTTGTCCTTTTTCAAGGCCTGTGCTTCCAACTCCATGACTCTTTTGGATAAAAAATCCTACTGAGCTAGCAGTGCATCCAGATTTTGTTTCTTTTTGGTTTCCTTGTTAGCTTCAAACATGTGTAACGACCCGCTAGGTCGTTTTGAAAACTAGGACTATTTTGACTCTTTTCGAAAAATTTAAAGGAGTATTTTAAACTATTCGATAACAATGAGTATCTAGTTGATGAATTTTTATTAAATGAGTATTATAGTTGAATAGTTAGTGGGTCACATCCATAATTAATAGTTACCACTTGGCCATGTATTGAATTAAGTTAGAGGGATTAAACGGGTATTGTATCATAACTGGGAAAAAAATATAAGCGAGCAATGGCGGCATGGGCAGAAGAGTTACTCGTGAATCGTGCATTTCAGGTGAAACTTTCAAATTTTATAATAAAGATATATTATGTTTTTCTTAAGATTTAGTGGGATAGTATGGTGCAAACGTGGTAGGGATAGATGTTAGTTAATTGGATTATAGTGGTAGGAGAAAATTTTGTTTGTCTTCTTCGTGTTTAGGACCTATTGTTCATTGCTAATTTTAGTAGTATAATTGATGTAATTAATGAGGTTTAGGGAAAACATTTGGGGGTCATATTGAGGTGCATTAATGGAGGGAGAAACCCTTTTGATTCTGAGGGTCGCCACTGGTTTTGTGACCAGTGGTTGAATTCAATTGTTATTAATTATTTGTCTTATGGTAAATCTAGTTTTAATATAGTGAGATAGGTAATAAATTATTAGATGTATATTATATGATTAGCATTGAACTTGAGATACTTGGAGGGATTGAGGCTTAACACTAGGTTTGAAATTTAGCAAATATGATTCTTGGCATATTATAATTTAATAGCATTATTAGTAATTTATATTAATTATAAACTAAATGAGGATGGCGTGATAAGAATTAATGGGTCAAAGTCTGTGATGGTTAAATATTTGTATTATATTGTTAACAATTAGATTGGTATTAGGAAATAAAAGATGGTTCCAAATTGGAAAATTTAAATGCTGCAACGTTGTGCCTTTTCTGGAATTATTAGGATAGAGGGAAAATCTTTAGGTAATAATTAGGATCCTTATTAATGACTATATTGGAAGGAAACCAGAATGTTTAGATGTTAGGTGTACTATATTATATCAATATTAGTAGATTAAGATATGTGGAGAGATCAAGACTTAACCCTATGCTTGAGATTTAAGAAAATGATAGTAAATTTAGATGAGTATTTGGGGATATAGATAAACATATAGCAATATGGGTGTCTACCAACTCATTCACTTACAAAATATTGCATAATTGGTAGATTGGGAACGTTCAGAAGCTTTGCGAAAAGGGAAGGACAAATCTTGAGGGTTCGTGGCACGTGTTCGGCATTCAAGGTAAGTTAAGCCTTTTAGACTTCGTTGGACGACGTTTTCCTAATTTAAAGATTAAAATAAAAATGGAATAGACAATGGATAAGGGAGAAAGATGGGGGTCTCGTACCAATGATGTGACGGGCATTGGTACGAGTACCGGTGTTATAAAGGGAAAGTCTATTACTATAGAATGCGGATTTTAATCCGAGAATGCCAAAGCATATGGGCGTTAGCTGATATATTATTGTCTGATTATTTGTGTGATTGTGTTCTTATTTGAACCCGTATACTTGTGATGGTTGAGGTGGTTATGTATTACGTTGATACTTGATTGATTTAGATGCATTACCATTCCTTTATTTGAGATTATATTGTGCACATGCATTGACATGAGATTGAGTATAAGTTGGGCACGTGGAGATCGTCCGTGCTGGGGATGGTGAGATTCTAAGATTTTATTTTGGGCACGTGGAGATCGTCCGTGCGGAAATTGTTTGATTTTATGATAGTGCGTTGAGATTATCCGCTCAGACATGTGGAGATCGTCCGTCTCGGTATATGGACCTCGCGAGTCCCCCATGGGTCATGAACTCTCGATGTTTTTCCGAGGAGTATCATGTATATACGGTTGAGAGAGTACTTGATATTCTGAGGCATATCATTCCATGGTGTCATATTGCATTGCATCTCATGTCATCCTTCATTTCTGATGATTATGTGTTTTATTGGTTGTTGGAAAGTACTTGTTATTTGATTTCCTATATTTGATGAAACTTGACTCGTAATTATAATATAGACGTGTATAAATAAATAACATATTTTTCCTTATATGAACTCCCGTCACTACTTCTTCGTTGTCGGTCTATGAGATATATTGGGTACATGTGGTTTCGTACTCATACTACACTTGTTGCCTTCTTTTGTGGTGCAGATTCGATTTCGAGTACGAGCACATCTCGTGGAGCTTTTTGAGTCCGAGCTTGGAGTATCTTGGAGTTGTGGTGAGCTGCTTGGCTATTTCGTGGCCCACACCTCCTTCTACCTTTTATCTATCCTGTTATTTTAGTATTCAGACAGAATATCCCTTATGTTTGGACTTGTCATTTAGTTTCAGACTTGCATCATATTTAGAGGCTCTTGTACTCATGACACAAATTTCTTGGGTAGTATTTTAGCTTTCCGCGGTTCGTATTTATAAGGAACTTAGTGTTGGAATTTTTACTCATTGTTTACCTTTTTACCTCATTAGTTAATCATAATTGGTAAATATGTTGGGTTGGCTTACCTATTGGTTGGGAACATAGGTGCCATCACGACTTGTGAATTTGGGTCGTGACAAATTTGGTATCAGAGCTCTAGGTTCACTGGTCTCACGAGTACAAGAGCAATGTCTAGTAGAGTCTTGCGGATCGATATGATGACGTCCATACCTATCTTCGAGAGGCTATAGGACATTTATGAAAATTTCTATGCTTTCATTCATTATCGTGCACACTTTACCTTGTTGAAATTCTAATCTTTATATCTCATTCTCTCAGATGGTTAGGACTCGTACATCTGCAAGTGGTGATCATGAACCTATTCCTGCGCCTGCTTCTGGGAGCACTATTCGAGGTAGAGGCAGGGGACTAGGTCGAGGTCGAGGTCAGGGTAGGGGTCGTATTGCAGCATCTGTGGAAGGACAAGTACCAATAGCTACCCAGGGCCGTGATAGGACAATACCTCATGATGCAGATGTTATTTATGGGGATGTGCAGTATCGTGTCGATGTGGATGGACTAGCTCAGGCTCCACCCAATATTATTGCTACCCCAGTGCTTCAAGATACCTTGACTCGTATGTTAGGACTTCTAGAGGGGATGACTTAGGCGGGAACTTTGCCTGTCACCTCTGATGCTTTGGAGACTCGTGTTGGTGGTCAGACTCCAGATCTGATGGTTGCTCCAGATTCTCAGACTCCCAGGACTCAGCCAGCTGCTGCTGTAGCTCCCCGTTTAGATAGTACAGAATTTCCAGGTATTGCATCACACTTGGCGAACAGGCCTTCCATGACCATTGATGAACAAAAGATGTTTGGGAGGTTCAGACTAATGAATCCTCCGACTTATACTGGTGACTTAACTGAGGATGCATATGAATTTATTGTTAGTTGTCATGAGAGGTTGCATAATCTTGGATTAGTGGAGTCTCATGGAGTTGACTACACAGCGTTTCAGATGACTGGCTCAGCCAAGCAGTGGTGGAGGGATTATATTAGTAGTAGGCCAACTGGATCCCCTCCACTATCATGGACTCAGTTTACTCAGGTATTTCTAGCCAAGTTTGTTCCACGCAGTAAGAGGGAGCGTAAGAGGGCAGAGTTCGAGGGTTTACAACAAGATGGTATGTCGGTCACAGAGTATGAGGGTAAATTCCATGCCTTGGCTAGGCATGCTTCGATGATACTTCCCACAGAGGCTGAGAGAGTGAGAAGGTTTGTTAAGGGGCTGATTATTCCGATTCGTCTGGGAGTTTCTCAGGTTGCTATTTCTGGTGTGCCGTTCCAGAAGGTAGTAGATGCTGCTAAGGAGTTGGAGATGATTCGACGTGAGGGATTTGAGCAGCGTGAAGGCAAGAGGACTCGTCATTCAGGTGATTATGGTGGGGCTCTGCCTAGGAGTCGAGGTTACTTAGGGAGAGGTTATCACTCTCAGTCTAGCAGATCCATTCATGCTGCTATACCAGCGTCTGAGGCTGGTTACGCTGGGCATAGTTCTTCGAGTTGGGTGCATACTTCACAGGGTTCATCTTCTAGACCTGTAGGCTGTGGAGGACATTCTGGTTATTCAGGTTCCTTTCATCAGCCTACGTTTCGTAAGGGTTGTTTTGAGTGTGGTGTATGGGACACTTTGTGAGAGATTGCCTTAGGACCAGACGTGATGGCTTGCATCAGGGTTCTCAGGCTTTGACTTCCAGGGCTGCACAACCTCCAACTAGGGGAGGTGTACAGAGTGGCAGAGGTGGTTCTCATTCAGGTAGAGGTGGTTCTTCTTCTGGTCGAGGTGGTGGTCGTGGAGGTTCACAATATGAGGGTGGTCGTTCTCACTGTTATGCTTTTCTGGGTAGGCCAGAGGCTGAGGCTGAGGCTTCAGATGCTGTTATCACAGGTATTATTTCGGTTTGTCATCGACCAGCTACTGTATTATTTGATCCAGGTTCTACTTATTCTTATGTGTCCACATATTTTGCTTCGAGTTTGGATATAGTATGTGAGTCTCATGATTTGCCCGTACATGTTTCTACTCCTGTCGGGGACTCTGTAGTGGTAGATCGGGTGTATCGATTATGTATAGTTACCTTGATGGGATATGACACTCATGCAGATTTAAAGGTCTTAGATATGGTAGACCTTGTGTGCATTGTGAGGTGTTCACAGATCATCGTAGTCTCCAGTATATATTCAATCATAGAGATCTTAAGTTGAGGCAGCGGAGATGGTTGGAGTTGCTCAAAGACTACGACATGACTATTCTTTATCATCCAGGCAAGGCAAATGTGGTAGCAGATGCCTTGAGTCGGAAGGCGGTAAGTATGCGTAGTCTAGCCATGTTACAGGTTGGCGAGCGTCCTTTAGCTAGGGATGTCCAATCCTTGGCCAATAGCTTTGTGAGGCTTGATATTTCAGAATCTGGTAAGGTTTTGGCTTATATGGAGGCTAGGTCATCCTTGTTGGAGCAGATTCGGACTCGACAGTTTAATGATGTTGATTTATGTAAGATTCGAGACAAGGTGTCAAAAAGAGAAGCAAAAGATGCAATTCTTGATAGTGAGGGAGTTTTGAGGATAAAAGGTCGTATTTGTGTTCCTCGAACAGGTGATTTAACTAGACTGATCATGGAGGAGGCCCATTGTTCGAGGTACTCTATTCATTCGGGGGCTACTAAGATGTATCGTTACTTGAAGCAGCATTATTGGTGGTGTCGTATGAATAGGGACATAGTAGATTCTATATCTCGGTGTTTGAATTGTCAGCAAGTGAAGTATGAACACCAAAAGCCTGGAGGTGTGACTCAGAGGATGCCCATACCTGAGTGGAAGTGGGAGCGTATTGCTATGGACTTTGTGTTAGGGTTGCCACGTACATTGGGTAAGTTTGATGCCATATGGGTTATCGTGGATCGATTGACTAAGTCTGCACACTTCGTACCAGTTCAAACTACCTATAATTCAGAGAAGCTAGCCAAGATCTATATTCGAGAAATAGTTCGCTTGCATGGGGTTCCTATTTCTATTATATCAGATCGTGGCACACAATTTACATCTCATTTATGGCGGTCTATGCAGAAGGAGTTGGGCACTCGGGTGGATCTCAGTACAACCTTTCACCCTCAGACTTCATGGTCAGTCTGAACGGACTATTCAGGTTCTTGAGAACATGTTGCGGGCGTGTGTGATCGACTTTGGTGGTCATTGGGATCAATTTTTGCCTTTAGCGGAGTTTGCTTACAATAATAGTTACCATTCGAGCATTGAGATGACACTATTTGAGGCTTTGTATGGTAGGAGATGTCGATCTCCAATTGGTTGGTTTGATGCATTTGAGGTTAGACCGTGGGGTACAGATCTACTGAGGGAGTCGTTGGACAAGGTTAAGTTGATCCAAGATAGACTTCTCATGGCTCAGAGTAGGCAAAAGAGTTATGCAGATCGGAAGGTTCGTGATTTGCAGTACATGGTGGGAGAGCGGGTTCTATTGAAGGTTTCACCCATGAAGGGTGTGATGAGATTTGGAAAAAAGGGCAAGTTGAGCCCAAGATATATTGGCCCTTTCGAGATTGTGGAGCGTATTGGTGAGGTGGCGTATTAGTTGGCTTTGCCACCTAGTTTGTCGGATGTTCATCCTGTATTTCATATTTCGATGTTGAAAAAGTATAATCAGGGTGGTGCTCATGTGATTCAATGGGATTTAGTGTTACTTGATCAGAATTTGACTTTTGAGGAGGAGTCGATAACCATTTTGGATAGGCAAATTCGAAAGTTGAGGTCGAAAGAGATTGCTTCAGTAAAGGTTCAATGGAAGCATCGTCTAGTGGAGGAGGCTACATGGGAGACCGAGTCAGACATGAGAATTAGATATCCTCAGCTTTTTGAGTGTTCAGGTGCGTTCTATTCTTTTACCGTTCGAGGACGAACATTTGTTTAAGTGGTAGGTGATGTAACGACCCGCTAGGTCGTTTTGAAAACTAGGACTATTTTGACTCTTTTCGGAAAATTTAAAGGAGTATTTTAAACTATTCGATAACTATGAGTATCTAGTTGATGAATTTTTATTAAATGAGTATTATAGTTGAATAGTTAGTGGGTCACATCCATAATAAATAGTTACCACTTGGCCATGTATTTAATTAAGTTAAAGGGATTAAACGGGTATTGTATCATAACTGGGAAAAAAAATATAAGCGAGCACTGGCGGCGTGGGCAGAAGATTACTCGTGAATCGTGCATTTCAGGTGAAACTTTCAAATTTTATAATAAAGATATATTATGTTTTTCTTAAGATTTAGTGGGATAGTATGGTGCAAAAGTGGTAGGGATAGATGTTAGTTAATTGGATTATAGTGGTAGGAGAAAATTTTGTTTGTCTTCTTCGTGTTTAAGACCTATTGTTCATTGCTAATTTTAGTAGTATAATTGATGTAATTAATGAGGTTCAGGGAAAACATTTGGGGGTCATATTGAGGTGCATTAATGGAGGGAGAAACCCTTTTGATTTTGAGGGTCGCCACTGGTTTTGTGACCAGTGGTTGAATTCAATTGTTATTAATTATTTGTCTTATGGTAAATCTAGTTTTAATATAGTGAGATAGGTAATAAATTATTAGATGTATATTATATGATTAGCATTGAACTTGAGATACTTGGAGGGATTGAGGCTTAACACTAGGTTTGAAATTTAGCAAATATGATTCTTGGCATATTATAATTTAATAGCATTATTAGTAATTTATATTAATTATAAACTAAATGAGGATGGCGTGATAAGAATTAATGGGTCAAAGTCTGTGATGGTTAAATATTTGTATTATATTGTTAACAATTAGATTGGTATTAGGAAATAAAAGATGGTTCCAAATTGGAAAATTTAAATGCTGCAACGTTGTGCCTTTTCTGGAATTATTAGGATAGAGGGAAAATCTTTAGGTAATAATTAGGATCCTTGTTAATGACTATATTGGAAGGAAACCAGAATGTTTAGATGTTAGGTGTACTATATTATATCAATATTAGTAGATTAAGATATTTGGAGAGATTAAGACTTAACCCTATGCTTGAGATTTAAGAAAATGATTGTAAATTTAGATGAGTATTTGGGGATATAGATAAACATATAGCAATATGGGTGTCTACCGACTCATTCACTTACAAAATATTGCATAATTGGTAGATTGGGAACGTTCGGAAGCTTTGCGAAAAGGGAAGGACAAATCTTGAGGGTTCGTGGCACGTGTTCGGCATTCAAGGTATGTTAAGACTTTTAGACTTCATTGGACGACGTTTTCCTAATTTAAAGATTAAAATAAAAATGGAATAGACAATGGGTAAGGGAGAAAGATGGGGGTCTCGTACCAATGATGTGACGGGCATTGGTACGAGTACCGGTGTTATAAAGGGAAAGTCTATTACTATAGAATGCGGATTTTAATCCGAGAATGCCAAAGCATATGGGCGTTAGCTGATATATTATTGTCTGATTATTTGTGTGATTGTGTTCTTATTTGAACCCGTATACTTGTGATGGTTGAGGTGGTTATGTATTACGTTGATACTTGATTGATTTAGATGCATTACCATTCCTTTATTTGAGATTATATTGTGCACATGCATTGACATGAGATTGAGTATAAGTTGGGCACGTGGAGATCGTCCGTGCTGGGATGGTGAGATGCTAAGATTTTATTTTGGGCACGTGTAGATCGTCCGTGCGGAAATTGTTTGATTTTATGATAGTGCGTTGAGATTATCCGCACAGACACGTGGAGATCATCCGTGTCGGTATATGGACCTCGCGAGTCCCCCATGGGTCATGAACTCTCAATGTTTTTCCAAGGAGTATCATATATATACGGTTGAGAGAGTACTTGATATTCTGAGGCATATCATTCCATGGTGTCATATTGCATTGCATCTCATGTCATCCTTCATTTATGATGATTATGTGTTTTATTGGTGGTTGGAAAGTACTTGTTATTTGATTTCCTATATTTGATGAAACTTGCCTCGTAATTATAATATAGACGTGTATAAATAAATAACATATATTTCCTTATATGAACTCCAGTCACTACTTCTTCGTTGTCGGTCTATGAGATATATTGGGTACACGTGGTTTCGTACTCATACTACACTTGTTGCACTCTTTTGTGGTGCAGATTCGATTCCGAGTACGAGCACATCTCGTGGAGCTTTTTGAGTCCGAGCTTGGAATATCTTGGAGTTGTGGTGAGCTGCTTGGCTGTTTCGTGGCCCACACCTCCTTCTACCTTTTATCTATCCTGTTATTTTAGTATTCAGACAGAATATCCCTTATGTTTGGACTTGTCATTTAGTTTCAGACTTGCATCATATTTAGAGGCTCTTGTACTCATGACACAAATTTCTTGGGTAGTATTTTAGCTTTCCGCGGTTCGTATTTATAAGGAACTTAGTGTTGGAATTTTTACTCATTGTTTACCCTTTTACCTCATTAGTTAATCATAATTGGTAAATATGTTGGGTTGGCTTACCTATTGGTTGGGAACATAGGTGCCATCACGACTTGTGAATTTGGGTCGTGACAAATTTGGTATCAGAGCTCTAGGTTCACTGGTCTCACGAGTACAAGAGCAATGTCTAGTAGAGTCTTGCGGATCGGTATGATGACGTCCATACCTATCTTCGAGAGGCTATAGGACATTTATGAAAATTTCTATTCTTTCATTCATTATCGTGCACACTTTACCTTGTTGAAATTCTAATCTTTATATCTCATTCTCTCAGATGGTTAGGACTCGTACATCTGCAAGTGGTGATCATGAACCTATTCCTGCGCCTGCTTCTGGGAGCACTATTCGAGGTAGAGGCAGGGGACTAGGTCGAGGTCGAGGTCAGGGTAGGGGTCGTATTGCAGCATCTGTGGAAGGACAAGTACCAATAGCTACCCAGGGCCGTGATAGGACAATACCTCATGATGCAGATGTTATTTATGGGGATGTGCAGAATCGTGTCGATGGGGATGGACTAGCTCAGGCTCCACCCAATATTATTGCTACCCCAGTGCTTCAAGATACCTTGACTCGTATGTTAGGACTTCTAGAGGGGATGGCTCAGGCGGGAACTTTGCCTGTCACCTCTGATGCTTTGGAGACTCGTGTTGGTGGTCAGACTCCAGATCCGATGGTTGCTCCAGATTCTCAGACTCCCAGGACTCAGCCAGCTGCTGCTGT
Source organism: Solanum verrucosum (assembly GCF_900185275.1). Classification (NCBI taxonomy): domain Eukaryota; kingdom Viridiplantae; phylum Streptophyta; class Magnoliopsida; order Solanales; family Solanaceae; genus Solanum; species Solanum verrucosum. The sequence goes on along the minus strand of NW_026019999.1, from coordinate 86,074 downwards.
AGCTCCCCATTTAGATAGTACAAAATTTCCAGGTATTGCATCACACTTGGCGAACAGGCCTTCCATGACCATTGATGAACAAAAGATGTTTGGGAGGTTCAGACTAATGAATCCTCCGACTTATACTGGTGACTTAACTGAGGATGCATATGAATTTATTGTTAGTTGTCATGAGAGGTTGCATAATCTTGGATTAGTGGAGTCTCATGGAGTTGACTACACAGCGTTTCAGATGACTGGCTCAGCCAAGCAGTGGTGGAGGGATTATATTAGTAGTAGGCCAACTGGATCCCCTCCACTATCATGGACTCAGTTTACTCAGGTATTTCTAGCCAAGTTTGTTCCACGCAGTAAGAGGGAGCGTAAGAGGGCAGAGTTCGAGGGTTTACAACAAGATGGTATGTCGGTCACAGAGTATGAGGGTAAATTCCATGCCTTGGCTAGGCATGCTTCGATGATACTTCCCACAGAGGCTGAGAGAGTGAGAAGGTTTGTTAAGGGGCTGATTATTCCGATTCGTCTGGGAGTTTCTCAGGTTGCTATTTCTGGTGTGCCGTTCCAGAAGGTAGTAGATGCTGCTAAGGAGTTGGAGATGATTCGACGTGAGGGATTTGAGCAGCGTGAAGGCAAGAGGACTCGTCATTCAGGTGATTATGGTGGGGCTCTGCCTAGGAGTCGAGGTTACTTAGGGAGAGGTTATCACTCTCAGTCTAGCAGATCCATTCATGCTGCTATACCAGCGTCTGAGGCTGGTTACGCTGGGCATAGTTCTTCGAGTTGGGTGCATACTTCACAGGGTTCATCTTCTAGACCTGTAGGCTGTGGAGGACATTCTGGTTATTCAGGTTCCTTTCATCAGCCTACGTTTCGTAAGGGTTGTTTTGAGTGTGGTGTATGGGACACTTTGTGAGAGATTGCCCTAGGACCAGACGTGATGGCTTGCATCAGGGTTCTCAGGCTTTGACTTCCAGGGCTGCACAACCTCCAACTAGGGGAGGTGTACAGAGTGGCAGAGGTGGTTCTCATTCAGGTAGAGGTGGTTCTTCTTCTGGTCGAGGTGGTGGTCGTGGAGGTTCACAATATGAGGGTGGTCGTTCTCACTGTTATGCTTTTCTGGGTAGGCCAGAGGCTGAGGCTGAGGCTTCAGATGCTGTTATCACAGGTATTATTTCGGTTTGTCATCGACCAGCTACTGTATTATTTGATCCAGGTTCTACTTATTCTTATGTGTCCACATATTTTGCTTCGAGTTTGGATATAGTATGTGAGTCTCATGATTTGCCCGTACATGTTTCTACTCCTGTCGGGGACTCTGTAGTGGTAGATCGGGTGTATCGATTATGTATAGTTACCTTGATGGGATATGACACTCATGCAGATTTAAAGGTCTTAGATATGGTAGACCTTGTGTGCATTGTGAGGTGTTCACAGATCATCGTAGTCTCCAGTATATATTCAATCATAGAGATCTTAAGTTGAGGCAGCGGAGATGGTTGGAGTTGCTCAAAGACTACGACATGACTATTCTTTATCATCCAGGCAAGGCAAATGTGGTAGCAGATGCCTTGAGTCGGAAGGCGGTAAGTATGCGTAGTCTAGCCATGTTACAGGTTGGCGAGCGTCCTTTAGCTAGGGATGTCCAATCCTTGGCCAATAGCTTTGTGAGGCTTGATATTTCAGAATCTGGTAAGGTTTTGGCTTATATGGAGGCTAGGTCATCCTTGTTGGAGCAGATTCGGACTCGACAGTTTAATGATGTTGATTTATGTAAGATTCGAGACAAGGTGTCAAAAAGAGAAGCAAAAGATGCAATTCTTGATAGTGAGGGAGTTTTGAGGATAAAAGGTCGTATTTGTGTTCCTCGAACAGGTGATTTAACTAGACTGATCATGGAGGAGGCCCATTGTTCGAGGTACTCTATTCATTCGGGGGCTACTAAGATGTATCGTTACTTGAAGCAGCATTATTGGTGGTGTCGTATGAATAGGGACATAGTAGATTCTATATCTCGGTGTTTGAATTGTCAGCAAGTGAAGTATGAACACCAAAAGCCTGGAGGTGTGACTCAGAGGATGCCCATACCTGAGTGGAAGTGGGAGCGTATTGCTATGGACTTTGTGGTAGGGTTGCCACGTACATTGGGTAAGTTTGATGCCATATGGGTTATCGTGGATCGATTGACTAAGTCTGCACACTTCGTACCAGTTCAAACTACCTATAATTCAGAGAAGCTAGCCAAGATCTATATTCGAGAAATAGTTCGCTTGCATGGGGTTCCTATTTCTATTATATCAGATCGTGGCACACAATTTACATCTCATTTATGGCGGTCTATGCAGAAGGAGTTGGGCACTCGGGTGGATCTCAGTACAACCTTTCACCCTCAGACTGATGGTCAGTCTGAACGGACTATTCAGGTTCTTGAGAACATGTTGCGGGCGTGTGTGATCGACTTTGGTGGTCATTGGGATCAATTTTTGCCTTTAGCGGAGTTTGCTTACAATAATAGTTACCATTCGAGCATTGAGATGGCACCATTTGAGGCTTTGTATGGTAGGAGATGTCGATCTCCAATTGGTTGGTTTGATGCATTTGAGGTTAGACCGTGGGGTACAGATCTACTGAGGGAGTCCTTGGACAAGGTTAAGTTGATCCAAGATAGACTTCTCATGGCTCAGAGTAGGCAAAAGAGTTATGCAGATCGGAAGGTTCGTGATTTGCAGTACATGGTGGGAGAGCGGGTTCTATTGAAGGTTTCACCCATGAAGGGTGTGATGAGATTTGGAAAAAAGGGCAAGTTGAGCCCAAGATATATTGGCCCTTTCGAGATTGTGGAGCGTATTGGTGAGGTGGCGTATTAGTTGGCTTTGCCACCTAGTTTGTCGGATGTTCATCCTGTATTTCATATTTCGATGTTGAAAAAGTATAATCAGGGTGGTGCTCATGTGATTCAATGGGATTTAGTGTTACTTGATCAGAATTTGACTTTTGAGGAGGAGCCGATAACCATTTTGGATAGGCAAATTCGAAAGTTGAGATCGAAAGAGATTGCTTCAGTAAAGGTTCAATGGAAGCATCGTCTAGTGGAGGAGGCTACATGGGAGACCGAGTCAGACATGAGAATTAGATATCCTCAGCTTTTTGAGTGTTCAGGTGCGTTCTATTCTTTTACCGTTCGAGGACGAACGTTTGTTTAAGTGGTAGGTGATGTAACGACCCGTTAGGTCGTTTTGAAAACTAGGACTATTTTGACTCTTTTCGGAAAATTTAAAGGAGTATTTTAAACTATTCGATAACTATGAGTATCTAGTTGATGAATTTTTATTAAATGAGTATTATAGTTGAATAGTTAGTGGGTCACATCCATAATTAATAGTTACCACTTGGCCATGTATTGAATTAAGTTAGAGGGATTAAACGGGTATTGTATCATAACTGGGAAAAAAAATATATAAGTGAGCACTGGCGGCGTGGGCAGAAGATTACTCGTGAATCGTGCATTTCAGGTGAAACTTTCAAATTTTATAATAAAGATATATTATGTTTTTCTTAAGATTTAGTGGGATAGTATGGTGCAAAAGTGGTAGGGATAGATGTTAGTTAATTGGATAATAGTGGTAGGAGAAAATTTTGTTTGTCTTCTTCGTGTTTAGGACCTATTGTTCATTGCTAATTTTAGTAGTATAATTGATGTAATTAATGAGGTTCAGGGAAAACATTTGGGGGTCATATTGAGGTGCATTAATGGAGGGAGAAACCCTTTTGATTTTGAGGGTCGCCACTGGTTTTGTGACCAGTGGTTGAATTCAATTGTTATTAATTATTTGTCTTATGGTAAATCTAGTTTTAATATAGTGAGATAGGTAATAAATTATTAGATGTGTATTATATGATTAGCATTGAACTTGAGATACTTGGAGGGATTGAGGCTTAACACTAGGTTTGAAATTTAGCAAATATGATTCTTGGCATATTATAATTTAATAGCATTATTAGTAATTTATATTAATTATAAACTAAATGAGGATGGCGTGATAAGAATTAATGGGTCAAAGTCTGTGATGGTTAAATATTTGTATTATATTGTTAACAATTAGATTGGTATTAGGAAATAAAAGATGGTTCCAAATTGGAAAATTTAAATGCTGCAACGTTGTGCCTTTTCTGGAATTATTAGGATAGAGGGAAAATCTTTAGGTAATAATTAGGATCCTTGTTAATGACTATATTGGAAGGAAACCAGAATGTTTAGATGTTAGGTGTACTATATTATATCAATATTAGTAGATTAAGATATTTGGAGAGATTAAGACTTAACCCTATGCTTGAGATTTAAGAAAATGATTGTAAATTTAGATGAGTATTTGGGGATATAGATAAACATATAGCAATATGAGTGTCTACCGACTCATTCACTTACAAAATATTGCATAATTGGTAGATTGGGAACGTTCGGAAGCTTTGCGAAAAGGGAAGGACAAATCTTGAGGGTTCGTGGCACGTGTTCGGCATTCAAGGTATGTTAAGACTTTTAGACTTCATTGGACGACGTTTTCCTAATTTAAAGATTAAAATAAAAATGGAATAGACAATGGGTAAGGGAGAAAGATGGGGGTCTCGTACCAATGATGTGACGGGCATTGGTACGAGTACCGGTGTTATAAAGGGAAAGTCTATTACTATAGAATGCGGATTTTAATCCGAGAATGCCAAAGCATATGGGCGTTAGCTGATATATTATTGTCTGATTATTTGTGTGATTGTGTTCTTATTTGAACCCGTATACTTGTGATGGTTGAGGTGGTTATGTATTACGTTGATACTTGATTGATTTAGATGCATTACCATTCCTTTATTTGAGATTATATTGTGCACATGCATTGACATGAGATTGAGTATAAGTTGGGCACGTGGAGATCGTCCGTGCTGGGATGGTGAGATGCTAAGATTTTATTTTGGGCACGTGTAGATCGTCCGTGCGGAAATTGTTTGATTTTATGATAGTGCGTTGAGATTATCCGCACAGACACGTGGAGATCATCTGTGTCGGTATATGGACCTCGCGAGTCCCCCATGGGTCATGAACTCTCAATGTTTTTCCGAGGAGTATCATATATATACGGTTGAGAGAGTACTTGATATTCTGAGGCATATCATTCCATGGTGTCATATTGCATTGCATCTCATGTCATCCTTCATTTATGATGATTATGTGTTTTATTGGTGGTTGGAAAGTACTTGTTATTTGATTTCCTCTTAATGCTCTTGTTACTCTTGTGACTTAGCCACACTTCACTGCTCTTATCTAAAAGTTGGGGTCTCTCACTTGTACCACTCATATTTATTGTTGCTAATCACCTTAATTCCTCACCTACTCTATCTCAAGTCTACCCGATCAAATCTCAAGGCTAACATCATCACCCTCATGTTACCATTTTTTGGATCATGACACTCATTCAAATTCAAGCTTAATGTTCATTACTAAACCCGAATATCAATACTATTGCTCGCCTACTATGCTATACCTCATTACTTGATCAGTTCTATAACCTTCTGAACATCATGACCCTCTCAAACAAATCATAAGCCTAGCTTAGATCTATTACTTTATGAATACTTTGTGCTTCTATTAAACACATATATTTAGCCTCCTCTAACACGATGGCACATCGACATTAATTCTATTTTGGTTAAAAATATATATGCTCTATCTCATCTTGACTAGAAACTCTTACTCTACCTTCTATCATGAGATCTTCACAACTCATCCCTTCTTAGTCTACCCATTAGGGAAAACTCCTCAACAATAACTTGCTGCGTCCATAACTATAATAACATAATCTGCCCCATCACTATCCCCCTTTCATAGATCTCTATACCTCTGCATACTTTTATCTAACTCTGGGCACTTTCACTACTATTTCTCATGATCTTGTAACTCATGTTACCTCTTCGGGTGGAGATCTTACCCAAGCTCTAAACATACTTCTTAAAAAGGATCTCAGCTGAAATAAGGCTTAAGGAAAAGAGTATAACTCGCTTTTAGCTCAAATGCAGGAATCATATGAATATAAAGACATTACTCTGAAACTCAACACTTAACTCACTCATGGGCTTCTCTCAAGCCCCTCTAGAGTCTCATGACTTCCTCAATACTTTTGTTAAGAATAACTCATCCATAAGGATCTTGGGCTTCACTTTTCAACCACCTCTAGTATAACGGGTAGTCGAATGAATCTGAGAACGCAAGAGTTAGAATAATCCTACATGGCATAACTCTATTGCACGATTAAGAGTACGAAAGAAGGAAAACTTTTAAAAATGTATGTAGTCCCTCATTTATAGAAGTGGGGCCCTTACACCAATAAATAAAACCTCACTGACACGGCTTCATAGACACCCTAGGACACTTGAAACATGGCTCTGATACCAAGTTTTTCACAACCCGAGACTACACCCTGGACGTGGTTGGCACTCGAGAACCGTTGTTGGTCCCCAAGCGAACCCTCATTCTGGCTGACTACAAAGGAAAAACTAACTCAAGCATACAAAGCTTAAAAACTGAATAAAATTCATGAAACTTACAAATCTTTAACTCAAATGAATAACTCTGAATAAAAATAGAATATTCAACTAGCCAACAATAGGCAACTCAAGTCTTTAATACATTTAATAAGATAAATGATGCAGACTTCTCAAACTCTACTATCTATCTATGAAGCCTCTAACTGACAATGATGGAAGTTGGGACAGGACCCACGACATCCTAACAACTGATATAACTAAAAAGTAAATGAAATCCTCCGGAAGCAAGGAGGCTCACCATAGCTAACTCGAACTCCATGTGGTATCAACGAAGCTCATGTTGATGATCCTGAATCTGCATCATATAAGGATACAGGCTAAATAGCTCAGTACATGGAATTTACGAGCATATAAGGGGAATTCTAAAGCATAACATAAGCTTGAAACTTGATAAAAAGGGAAACATACTTACTTCTCAACTAACTCAACTCAGAGAAACATGGTTCAACTCAACTCAAGGAATACTCAAGGATACTTAAAACTACTCAAACTTACTCAACTCAGAAGTACTCAAGGATAAGATACTCAGCTTAGAAATAAGGTTATCAACTCAGTGAAACTCAACAACAATAAAGCACAAATCAACTCAAGATACTCAACTCGAAAGACTCAACTCATGATACTCAAGGATAAAGCAATAGTAAAAGATGCAATATATATGAAAATCTATAAAACTGTAGATAACAACTCAATGTATTGAAAAAATACAATAACAACTCAATTTGTATATATTATAATATAACTCTGAGGGAGTTTCTCTAATCGACAACCATGACTATGTGCCTAAGTGATGATACAATGTCTTGCCCACGCTGCCAGAACTGTCATATACTTTGTCGTCATATAGAACGTCTTAACTAAGTGGATCCACTATCTATACTAAAAAGCACTAAGGATTCATCTAAAACGTATGATCTTTTCTACCCATGATGGCTATATGGTTTAGGGATATTTGAGTTATTATGAACTCACGTCCCCATAACGGTACATAATACTACTCCCAAAATATACCCAGCTCATATGTTTCAAAAACAAAACTCGTTCTTTGGTTCGAGATAATTACTCAAAACTTAGCTTAAAAGCTCTCTTGGAAATCGGTGTTTCCTTTCTTGCTCAAATGTGAAAACATTTTTAACTCTTGGGCATACTTAGTTCCCGTATAATCTTTGAAGAAATGAACTTTACTCTTACTCTTTACTAAACTCAAAGCTTAAGTCTTAAAATAAAATTAAAACGTTTGTAAAAGACTTCTAAAAATATGGTTCACGCCGAATTATGGACGTGAACGACTCAATGCAAGGTTTTCAATAACCATAGATTGAATTCAATACTTGGAACTCAAGAACTTCAATGATCCTACTCATTTCGAGAATGCTCAACTCAGAGGGTTCATGTGGAATTATGAGCATGAACTACTCAACTCAAGAACTCAAAGATATATCTCATCTCAAGACTGTTCGACTTGTAGGGTTCATGCGAAATTATAGGCATGAACAATTCAACTCAAGGACTTTATGGGTAACATGTATTAGTCTCATGATTAGAAATATAATCTCAAAGGGGATTAGGAACTCAATACTCAAGACTTAGAACTTGTAGATACTACTCCTATCGAAGGTACTCAACTGATGGAGTTCATGCGGAATATATGCGCATGAACGACTCGTCTCAAGGGTCAAAATATAAATAAGGAACTCATGTATACAAGTCTTCTCATACTCAAATCGCAATGGATTCACAATTGAACTCAAAGTCTTCCTTGAACTCTACTCTTAACTCTCTCTTGAATGTGAATTATAAATTCAAGAGTTATGGTTCATGATAAGAAGAATCTCGGGATGATAAAGTAGACTCATGAATACATTCTTCTCATTCTCATACTCACTTGCTCGAGTCTTCAAACAAGTTATTAGAAATTGTAGAAGACTCCTCAAAAGACTCATAGGGACTTTCTAAAAAATGTTCGAAAGAAATCTCAAAACTTGAGTCTCAACTCTTCCTTGATTTTGACTTATGAATTCAAGGTTGTGATTTGTGATAGGAAAGATCATGTGATGTTTAGGAGTGTTTTTAGATAGTTAAACATGAGAAACAGTTGAAAAAACACTGTCTGGGAGCAAGTCCGCGACGTGGAGATGAATTAAAATGTTTGGTCGAAATAATTTTTGAAACAATGGAGTCCGCGACTTCTCTGTGATGCAGAGAGAAAATTTTCACATTGTAGGAACACGTCCGCGTAGCGGACCTGCTACCTGTTGCTTTTCTGATATTTTTCTTGATCGTTTTCTAATCCCAATTCACCTAAATTCATTTCTTTTTCTCAATTTCTCTTTAGATTCAGATACCCAATACATGTACCCAAGAATCTAATCAAACACAACTCTTAAATCGACTTGATTTCCTCAAGAACTCATCAATCTCATTTTAACTCAAAAACCAATGCCAATTTAAAGAACACAATTCAAGAACATCAAACCTTTATCTTTCTAGAACGAATTTAACGCTGAAATTAACATGATTGGCGTGTAGGTGAACAAACCCAACACTATGGAAGCTTACATATCTATTAGGGATAAAACCCATGGCGAAAATATGCAAGAGAACTCAAGAACTTTGATGAATGCCTTGATCCTTTCCTCTTTTCTCTTCTTTCCTCTTCTTTTCTCTTCTTTTCTCTTCTTGAACTCTCAACTAAAATCCTAGGCGTATATTAGGATTATAAAACTGAACCTAATGGGATTATAACCTTAAAAACTTACTAAAAATGAACTAAACCTGATTTGGTAAGGAAAAGACCAAAATGCCCCTTACTATTTTCGGGTAACTTTCCTTATTTGGACAGCCTGACTTCAAAAGGGCATTTCTCAATCATCCAAACTCAAAACTTAGCAAACTCGGTGGCGTTGGAAATATAATTCAAAGACCTTTAATTTTATATCTTATGGCCCACCTAACTTATCCTGTACTGAGAGTTATAGTCATTTGAAGTTGACCTAAAACTAATAACTTAAGCATAACTTGCAAAATTTCAGATTTTGCTATTTCCAATTTAGTTCATTTTGGAACTCAAGGTGCTACACCTAGTGAGCTTAACACTCAAGAAATTTAAATTCCTCGGTAAACTCCTACTCACAACGAATGATGGTTCGAGTCTTAGTTTGAATTTTTTATGGGGTGTTACATAGAGTAGGTGCCTACACGGCCCGATGGGTTAGGTCGTGACATTCAAGGACATTTACGTAATATTCAGCCATTTTCATACAGTTAAGAAAAGAAGTAAAGATTTGTTCTTTTATTCGTCACGATATTCTAAGGTCATTGGTGCAAGTCAAAATTTTTATGTGGTGTTTTTTGTATTGTTTATGTAGTTTTCTTGATTTTTTGGCCATTTAGAGGCATTTACTTAATATTAGACCATTTTCGGACAGTTATGAAAATAAGTAACGTTATGTTCTTTTATTCGTCACGATATTGTAAGGTAATTGGTGCAAGTCAAAAAATTTTGAGGTGTTTTTTGTATTGTTTATGTAGTTCTCTTGATTTTTCGGCCATTTTAGGGGATTTTACGAAATATTCGGCCATTTTAAACAGTTACGAAAAGAGATAAAGTTTTGTTCTTTTATTCGTCACGATATTCTAAGGTCATTAGTGCAAGTCAAAAAAAATTTGAGTTGTTTTTTGCATTTTTTATGTAGTTTTCTTGATTTTTCGGCCATTTAGAGGTATTTACGTAATATTCAGCCATTTTTGGACAGTTAAGAAAAGAAGTAAAGTTTTGTTATTTTATTCGTCACGATATTCTAAGATCATTGGTACAAGTCAAAAAAATTGACACGTTTTTTGTATTGTTTATGTAGTTTTCTTGATTTTTCGGCCATCTATGGGCATCAACGTAATATTCGGCCATTTTCGAACTGTTACGAAAGGAAGTAAAGTTTCATTCTTTTATTTGTCACGATATTCTAAGGTCATTGGTGCAAGTCAAAAAAAATTAGAGGCATTTTTTGTATTGTTTATGTTTTTTTTTCCGGCCATTTAGGGGCATTTACGTAATATTCGACCATTTTCAAACAATTGCTAAATGAAGTAGAATTTTGTTCTTTTATTCGTCACGAAATTCTAAGGTTATTGATGCATGTCAAAAAAAATTAGAGGCATTTTTTGTCTTGTTTATGTAGTATTTTTCACCATTTAGGGGAATTTACGTAATATTCGGTCATTTTCGGACAATTCCAAAAAGAGATAAAGTTTTGTTCTTTTATTCGTCACGATATTCTAAGGTCATTGGTGCAAGTCGAAATTTGTTTGATGCGCTTTTTGTATTGTTTAAGTAGTTTTCTTGATTTTTCTATCATTTAGGGTATTTACGTAATATTCGGCCATTTTCGGAGAGTTTTGAAAAGAAGTAAAGTTTGTTCTTTTATTCGTCACGATATTCTAAGGTAAATGATGCAAGTCAAAAAATTTCTGAGGCATTTTATGTTTTGTGTATGTAGTTTCTTCGGAAATTTAGGGGCATTTACGTAATATTTGACCATGTTTGGACAGTTACAAAAATTAATAAAGTTTTTTTTATTATTCATCGCGATATTCTAAGGTCATTGATGCATGTCAAAAAAATTTGAAACATTTTTGTATTGTTTATGTAATTGTTTTGGCCATTAAGGGGCATTTACGTAATATTCAGCCGTTTTCAGATAGTTACGAAAAGAAGTAAGGTTTTGTTCTTTTATTTGTCACGAATTCTAAGGTCATTGGTGCAAGTCAAAATTTTATTGAGGCCTTTTTTGTATTGGTTATGTAGTTTTCTTTATTTTCTTGCCATTTAGGGGAATTTACGTAATATTCTGCCATTTTTTGGATTGTTACAAAAGGGAATAAAGTTTTTTTATTATTCATCACGATATTCTAAGGTCATTGGTGCAAGTCGAAATTTTTTTGATGCGCTTTTTGTATTGTTTATGTAGTTTTCTTGATTTTTCGATCATTTAGGGTATTTACGTAATATTCGGCCATTTTCAGAGAGTTAAGAAAATAAGTAAAGTTTGTTCTTTTAGTTGTCACGATTTTCTAAGGTCATTGATGCACGTCAAAAAAAAATTGAGGCACCTTTTGTTTTGTTTATGTAGTTTATCGGCCATTTAGGGGCATTTACATAATATTCGGCCATTTTTCGGATAGTTATAAAAGGAAATAAAGTTTTGTTCTTTTATTTAACACGATTTTCTAAGGTCATTGGTGCTAGTCGAAATTTTTATTGAGGCATTTTTTGTATTGGTCAAGTAGTTTTCTTGACTTTCTTTTACCATTTAGGGGCATTTACGTAATATTCGGTCATTTTTCGGATAGTTACAAAAGGAAATAAATTTTTTTTCTTTCATTCATCAAGATATTCTAATGTCATTGGGTCAAGTCGAATTTTTTTTGAGGCGTTTCTCCTATTGTTTATGTAGTTTTCTTTACTTTCGACTATTTAGGGGGAGTTACGTAATATTCGGCCATTTTCAGACAGTTACGAAAAGAAATAATGTTTTGTTCTTTTATTCATCACTATATTCTAAGGTCATTGATGCAAGTCAAAAAAATGTTAAGGCGTTTTTTGTATTGTTTATGTAGTTATCTTTATTTTTTGGCCATTTTAGGGAATTTAAGTAATATTCGGCCATTTTCGGACAATATGAAAAGAAGTAAAGTTCTTTTCTTTTATTGGTCACGATATTCTAAGGTCACTGATGCAAGTCAAAAAATATTTTAGGCGTTTTTTGTATTGTTTATGTAGTTTTCTTGATTTTTTGGCCATTTAAAGGCATTTTACCTAATATTCGGTCATTTTCAGACAGTTACGAAAAGAAGTAAAGTTTTGTTGTTTTATTCGTCACGATATTCTAAGGTCATTGGTGCAAGTCAAAATTTTGTTGAGGCATTTTTTGTATCGTTTATGTAGTTTTCTTTATTTTTAGGCCATTTGGGGGCATCAACGTAATATTCGGTCATTTTTGGACAGTTACGAAAAGAAGTAACGTTTTGTTCTTTAATTCGTCACGATATTCTAAGGTAATTGGTGCAAGTTGAAATTTTTTAGAGGCGTTTGTTGTATTGTTTATGTAGTTTTTTTGGCCATTAGTGGCATTTACGTAATATTCAACCATTTTCGAACATTTGCGAAAAGAAGTAAAGTTTTGTTCTTTTATTCGTCATAAAATTCTAAGGTCATTGATGCAAGTCAAAAAAAAATTAGAGGCGTTTTTAGTATTTTTTATGTTGCTTTTCGGCCATTTAGGGCATTTACATAATATTCGACCATTTTCGGACAATTGCGAAAAGAAGTAAGGTTTTGTTCTTTTATTCGTCATGATATTCTAAGATAATTGGTGCAAGTTGAAATTTTTTTATGCGATTTTTGTATTGTTTATGTAGTTTTCTTGATTTTTCGGTCATTTAGGGTATTTATGTAATATTCAGTCATTTTCGGAGAGTTACGAAATGAATTAAAGTTTATTCTTTTATTCGTCACGATATTCTAAAGTCATTGATGCAAGTCGAAATTTTTATGAGGCTTTTTTTGTTTTTTTATGTAGTTTTTTCGGCCATTTAGAGGCATTTACGTAATATTCGGCCATTTTCGGACAGTTACAAAAAGTAGTAAAGTTTTCTTCTTTTATTTATCACGATATTCTAAGGTCATTGATGCATTTCAAAAATTTTGAGGCATTTTTTGTATTGTTTATGTAATTTTTTCGGCCATTTAGGGGAATTTCCGTAATATTCGGCCAGTTATGAAAAGAAGTAAAGTTTTGTTCTTTTATTTGTCACGATATTCTAAATTCATTGGTGCAAGTCAAACTTTTTTAGAGGCGTTTGTTGTATTGTTTATATAATTTTTCGACCATTTAGGGGCATTTACGTAATATTCGACCATTTTCGGACAATTGCGAAAAGAAGTAAAGTTTTGTTCTATTATTCGTCACAAAATTCAAAGGTCATTGAAGCAACTCAAAAAAATTTAGAGGCATTTTTGTATTGTTTACGTAGTTTTTTTGGCCATTTAGGGCATTTACGTAATATTCGACCATGTACGAACAATTGCGAAAAAAAGTAAAGTTTTGTTCTCTTTATTCGTCACGATATTGCAAGTACATTGGTGCAAGTCAAAACATTTTTGATACATTTTTTTGTATTGTTTAAGTAGTTTTCTTGATTTTTCAGTCATTTAGGGTTTTTACTTATTATTCGGAAATTTTCGTAGAGTTACGAAAAGAAATAAAGCTTGTTCTTTTATTCATCACGATATTCTAATGTCATTGACGCAAGTCAAAAAAATTTTGAGGCATTTTTTGTTTTGTTTTGGTAGTTTTTTTCGGCCATTTTCGGACAGTTATAAAAAGTAGTAAAGTTTTGTTCTTTTATTCGTCACGATATTCTAAGGTCATTGATGCATTTCAATTTTTTTTGAGGTGTTTTATCTATTGTTATGTAATTTTTTCGGTCATTTAGGGGCATTTACGTAATATTCTGCCATTTTTGGACAATTATGAAAAGAAGTAAAGTTTTGTTCTTTTATTCGTCACGAATTCTAAGGTCATTGGTGCAAGTCGAAATATTTTGAGGAGTTTTTTGTATTGGTTACACAGTTTTCCTGATTTTTTTACCATTTAGAGGCATTTACGTAATATTTGGCCATTTTTCGAATAGTTACGAAAAGAAATAAAGTTTTTTTCTTTTATTCATCAGGATATTCTAAAGTCATTGGTGCAAGTTGAATTTTTTTTGAGGCATTTTATGTATTGCTTATGTAGTTTTCTTGTTTTTAGGCAATTTAGGGGAATTTACATAATATTCGGCCAATTTCGGATAGTTAACAAAAGAAGTAAAGTTTTGTTCTTTTATTCGTCATGATATTCTAAGGTCATCGGTACAAGTCAAAAAAAATTTGAAGTATTTTTTTATTGTTTATGGAGTTTTCTTTATTTTTCGGCCATTTAGGAGAATTTACGTAATATTCGGTCATTTTCGAACAGTAACGAAAAGAAGTAAACTTTTGTTCTTTTATTCTTCACAATATTCCAAGGTCATTGGTGCAAGTCGAAATTTTTTTGAAGCGTTTTTTGTATTGCTTATGTTGTTTACTTGATTTTTCGGTCATTTAGGGTATTTACGTAATATTCGGCAATTTTCGGAGAGTTACGAAAAGAAGTAAAGTTTTTTCTTTTATTCATCACGATATTCTAAGGTTATTGATGCATTTCAAAAAAATTTGAGGCATTGTTTGTATTGTTTATGTAATATTTTGGGCCATTTATGGGCATTTCCGTAATATTCGGCCAGTTTCGGACAGTTACGAAGAGAAGTAAAGTTTTGTTCTTTTATTTGTCACGATATTCTAAGGTAATTGGTGCAAGTTGAAATTTTTTAAAGGTGTTTGTTGTATTGTTTATGTAGGTTTTTCGGCCATTTAGGGGCATTTAGGTAATATTCGACCATTATCGAACAATTGCGAAAAGAAGTAAAGTTTTGTTCTTTTATTTGTCACAAAATTCTAAGGTCATTGATGCAAGTAAAAAAAATTTAGAAGCGTTTTTTGTATTGTTTATGTAGTTTTTCGGCCATTTAGGGCATTTACATAATATTCTACCATTTTCGGACAATTGCGAAAAGAAGTAAAGTTTTATTATTTAATTCATCATGATATTCTAAGGTCATTGGTGAAAGTTGAATTTTTTTAATGCGATTTTTGTATTGTTTATGTAGTTTTCTTGATTTTTCGGTCATTTAGAGTATTTACGTAATATTCGGTTATTTTCGGAGAGTTAGAAAAAGAATTAAAGTTTGTTCTTTTATTTGTCACGATATTCTACGGTCATTGATGCAAGTCAAAAAAAATTTGAGGCATTTTTTGTTTTCTAATGTAGTTTTTTCGGCCATTTAGTGGCATTTACGTAATATTCAGCCATTTTCAGACAATTACAAAAAGTAGTAAAGTTTTTTCTTTTATTCGTCACGATATTCTAAGGTCATTGATGCATTTCAAAAAAATTGGAGGCATTTTTTGTATTGTTTATGTAATTTTTTCGGCCATTTAGGGGCATTTCTGTAATATTCGGCCAGTTTCGGTCAGTTACAAAGAGAAGTAAAGTTTTGTTCTTTTATTTGTCACAATATTCTGAGGTCATTGGTGAAAGTCAAAATTTTTAGAGGCGTTTGTTTTATTGTTTATGTAGTTTTTTTGGCCATTTAGGGGCAATTACGTAATATTCGACCATTTTCGGACAATTGTGAAAAGAAGTAAAGTTTTGTTCTTTTTTTCGTCAAGAAATTCAAGGTCATTGATGCAAGTCAAAAAAAATTAGAGGCGTTTTTGTTTTGTTTGTGTAGTTTTTTTGGTCCTTTAGGGGATTTACGTAATATTCTACCATTTTCGGACAGTTAAAAAAGTAGTAAAGTTTTGTTCTTTGGAGCAAATGCCTGGGTATGCAAAATTTATGAAAGATTTGGTAACCAAGAAGAGGGCCATCAGTTCTGAGAATCATGAGAGGTTGTAACATTGCAGTGCTATTGCTACGAGGTCACTTGTGCAAAATAAAGAGAATATTGGAGCTTTCACTATTCCTTATACCATTGGGTTATTGCATTTTGTGAAGGTGTTATGTCATTTAGGTGCTAGCATTATTCTGATGCCATTGTCTATCTACAAGAAGTTGGGTTTAGGGGATTCAAAATCGACTGTGATGCGACTACTCATGGCCGATAGAACTGTGAAGAAGCCCATTGGTGTTCTCCAAGATGTCTTCCTGAAAATGGAGTCGTTCATTTTGTGATACTTGATTATGAGGTTGATTTTGAGGTTCCCATCATCCTAGGGAGACCATTCCTTGCTACTGAGTGCGCCTTGGTTGATATGGAGAGATGGTAGATGAAGTATTGATTGAATAATGAAGAGGTAAATTTCAACATCTATAGGTCTATGAAGAAGGAAAGTGATCTTATATCAGTATCAGTGGTGAATCATATTGTGGAGCAAGGTTCTGATGTGTCTATTGAAGAAAGGTTGGGTGTTGATGCACTGACAGTGGTCATGATGAATTTTGAGGGTGATGGTATTGAAGATTATGATGAATTAGTTGTTGCACTTGATATATTCGAATTCCGTTCCAAACCAAAGAAATTGGAGTTAGATATGAAGAATGGCGACTCTCCAACCGAAAAACCGTCTATGGAAGAAGCTCCAAAATTGGATCTTAAGGTTCTACCATCACATTTGAGGTATGTGTTCTTGGGAAGAGATGGCACTTTACGGTAATTATTGCGGCGGATTTGAGTGAGGTACAAGTTGAGGCATTGGTTTTTGTGTTGAAGAGATTCAAGCGGGCTATCGAATGGACTATTACAGACATTATTGGGATTCCTCCTGACATTTGTTCTCATAAAATCGAACTCATGCCGGACAACAAGCCTAGTATCGAGCACCAAAGGAGACTAAATCCGCCTATGCAAGAGGTAGTGAAAAAGGAAATCATCAAATGGTTGGATGCTGGAGTCATATACCCCATTGCAGACACTAATTGGGTTTGTCCTGTTTAGTGTGTACCTAAGAAGAGTGGGATTACTATGGTCCCTAATGTGAAAAATGATCTCGTTTCGATGAGGCCAGTGACCGGATGGAGAGTACACATGGACTACCGCAAATTGAATGCTTGGATAAAAAATGATCATTTCCCGATGTCGTTCATGGTTCAGATGCTAGATCACCTTGCTGGTAAGGGTTGGTATTGCTTTCTTGATGATTATTCGGGCTACAATCAGATTTCAATAGCTCTGGAAGACTAATAAAAGACCACCTTCACTTGTCCTTATGGACTTTCGCCTTCAAAAAGATGCCATTTGGGTTGTGTAATGCTCCAGCGACCTTCCAGCGTTGCATGATGTCGATATTTTTAGATATGGTGGAGGACACTATTGAGGTACTTATGGATGATTTCTCTGTGGTAGGTGACTCGTTTGATGGTTGTGTGATGCATTTAGTTGAGGTACTGAAACGGTGTGAAAAGTGCAATCTTGTGCTCAATTGGGAAAAGTGCCACTTCATGGTTAAAGAGGGGATAGTTCTGGGTCATCGGATTTCTGAGAAGGGTATTGAGGTTGACAGAGCTAAAGTTGAGGTAATAAAAAAGCTTCCACCACCTATCTCTATAAAAGGTGTTAGAAGTTTTCTTGGGCATGCAAATTTCTATCGGAGGTTTATCAAGGATTTCTCTAAAATTGAACACCCATTGTGCAAACTACTCAAAAATGAGTGTAAGTTTGATTTTGATGATGCTTGTCTGAGAGCATTTGGAGAGTTGCAAGCAAAGCTAGTTTCCACACCTATCCTTATTTCACCGGATTGGGGGCAACTGTTTGAAGTAATGTGTAATGCGACTGGAGTGGCACTTGGTGTGGTATTGGGACAGAGGCAAAAGAAGATTCTTCAATCCAATTTACTATGCCAGCTAAGCGCTGAATAAAGCTCAAAATAACTATACGGTGACTGAACAGGAACTCCTTGTTGTAGTTTTTGCATTAGAGAAATTTCGATCCTACTTTCTTGGTAATAAGGTCATAGTGCATACCGACCATTATGCATTGAGGTATCTGATGGCTAAAAAGGATGCAAAACTAAGGTTGATCAGATGGGTATTGTTGCTGCAAGAGTTCAATTTTGAGGTGAAAGACAAAAAGGGGATAGAAAATCAAGTTGTCGATCATTTGTCCAGATTAAAGGAGGAAGTTATGCTCAAGTTAGGAGATGGAGCTGAAATTAATGATGCATTCCCAGACGAACAGGTATTGGCTACTTCTTATTATCTTATTCCTTGGTTCATAGATTATGCTAACTACTTGGCAAGTGATTTGGTTCCATAGGATTTGTAATTCCACCAAAGGAAAAAGTTTATGCATGATATGAAGAAGTTCTATTGGGATGAGCCTGACTTGTTTCGTATTTGTGTTGATGGGATTATTCGTCGTTGTGTGCCTGAGGTTGAGATGATAAGTAATCTAGAGGTGTGTCATTCATCACTTGTAGTTGGGCATCATAGAGGTATTCAGACTTCTCATAAAATCTTGCAGTGTGGGTATTACTGGCCTACCATCCACCAAGATGCTCATGATTTTGCCAAGTCGTGTGATCATTGCCAAAGAGAAGGAGGAATTTCAAAGAGGCAAGAGCTACCTATGAATCTGATATTGGTCATTGAGTTGTTTGAATTTTGGGTCCTTGACTTCATGGGCCCTTTTGTGTGTTCACATGGGATGAAGTATATTCTTGTTGCGGTTGACTATGTATCGAAATGGGTGGAAACAATTGCACTTTCAAACAATGAGGGTTAGAGTGTCACCACATTTCTAAAAAAGAGTATCTTCTTAAAATTTGGTACACCTACGGTGATTATCAACGATGGAGGTTCCCACTTTTGTAATAAGTTGTTCAAAGCATTGCTCGAAAAATATCAAGTCTGTCACAATGTAGCTACTCCTTACCATCTGCAGTCTAGTGGGCAAGTTGAAGTGTCAAATTGAGAGATAAAGTAAATCCTTGTAAAGACTGTGAACGTTAACCGAACGGACTGGTCAAGAAGGCTTGATGATGTTCTATGGGCCTATCGCACCGCATTCAAGACTCCCATACGTATGTCCCTTTGCCAACTTGTATATGGGAAGTCATGCCATTTATCGGTAGAGCTAGAGAATAAGTCCATGTGGGTGCTAAAGAAGGTTAATTTGGATTGGGGCGCCGCATCGAGCCAAAGATTGAATGAGATGAATGAGCTTGATGAGTTTAGCCTAAAATCATACGAAAGTTCAGCCCTGTACAAGGAGAAGATGAAGAAGTATCATGATCAAAAGATTGAAAAGCGTGAATTTATTGTGGGTGATCTGGTGCTTTTATTCAATTCAAGGCTGCGATTGTTTCCTGGCAACCTTAAGTCCAAGTGGACCAGGCCATTCCGAGTCACTCAAGTATTTCCACACGGAGCGGTCAAGCTCGAGAACATGAATGGAACAAGGTTCAAAGTGAACAGTCAAAGAATCAAGGTCTACATGGGGAAATCAGAGAGTGTGCAAGAAGTGATTGAGGCCTTCTATCTTGATGAAGTCTGAGTAATCAAGGTGTCTGTGTCGTGCCACGACGTTAAATCAAGTGTTGCTTGGGAGGCAACCCAAGATGTACCATCTAGCCAACTATAGGTTTTTCTTTTTTATTTAGGAGTTTCCTTCTTTTATTTTAATTTTTGTAACTCTGTAGATAGGTGTTTTATTTTTTGTATTGGTGTTGGCTAGATATAGAATAGGGTATGTGTCTAAAAAGTTTCAAGAAAATGTAAAAAGAAAGTCCTAATGGTTGCTACGTGTGCAGGGACGAAAGGAAAAATCTGTAGAAAAAGATAGTAGAGCAGTGGTCTACGGGCCCCATCGACGGTACGTTGGTCCATCCGTGGACTGTGAATGGTGTCCGTAGACCCCAGGTAAGTGTTCTGAATTTTATAAGTGTCAGAGTGACCTACGGACCAGACCTACGAACCGTCGATGGGGTCTTGTGGGTACAAAATTAGGGTTCGCCTGACCCGACCCAGACCCCCTTTTAAATAAAACCCCTTCATTTTTTAAAACACCCCCACGTTTAAATCTCCCTCCCAACCATTTTCCAACCCTCTAAATACCCAAAATCACCCAAATCCCCCGTATAACTCCCACATTCAATTACCCAAATCCCATAAACTCCCTTTTCTCTCCCAAATCATCCCCCCTTGTACTCTTCCTCCCCAATGATTCCAATGTCCGAGTTCAGTGTCAAAAGGCTAGCAAAGGGTCACGAATATCGTTGCAACACTCACTCATCATCGTGATTACTTGTAAGGTGTATAAATTTCACCCAAACTTTGAATTACATCATTGTTTCATTTGAAATCACATCGATGAACTTGACCTTGGGTTGTTAGTTTCGTGTTTGATTGTTGAATTATAAATTAGAAAAACCCTTGGTATGATGGTATGTCAGTGTGTAGTCAATTAAAATCCAACTAAATCAGAGTAAATGGTCTACTTGGATGTTTTGACTTAGGGTTCCTAGTTCGGTATGTTAAAAAGTCGAGTTGTGTGTAATCGGAATCCTAAGGATGATTAACTACCATATATTGTGGTGAAATGCATGATTACATTGATGAAATAAGGAGTAAAGTGTGAGTCATATCTGAAACTTGGCACAAAACCGACCCACGAGATCCCGTCTACGGACCATAGGTCATTCTACGGACCGTAGACTGGGTCCGTGGGCCAGAAGCACACAAAGTACTAAGTGTAGAACCACAATGTGGACTACAGTCCGCCGTTCCATCGACGGACTGTTCTGGACATCCATGGTTCCCACATTAGAGACCTAATTTCGGGTACTCTGACCTACGGAGGGGACCCACTAACCATCGTTCCATCCACGGATCGTCGGTACCCACCGTAGGTCGACAGTTAAGCTACTGTCCAAGGAATTTTTATTTTTTGTTTTGGTTCAACAATTGTTCTAATATTATTCCATGAGTATTACTGCACTATTTTGGTACTAACTAAGCTTCCACAGGTACCATGGCCCCGAAGCAAGCTCCAACCTACACTGCAAAGGGAATATCAAAATATGTTGCTCCCTCTTTCAGGCTGATCGATGAGGATACAGATGGGGAGTATGTTCCACCTCCCACCAGGACCTCCCTCACTGCTCCACACACTTCACAGAACCGAGCCCGACAGGTGAGCTCCGACGTGGTCACTGCCCCCAGTCTGAGACCATCTTCCGCAGGTTTGTCTATGGCACGAACCACACTCTGCCCATCGATACAACAGAGTTCAACTATCGGATGTGCATTATTTAGAGTGGAGTATTTCAGAGGAATGCCGAGCAGAGGGAGTCCTTTGTGAGATGGCGGCTCGACATATTGCTACGGATGTAGAGCGCGCCGAGTGGGTCAGACCCCAAGCTTGGGTATCAAGAAGACGACCCTAACTTTTACTGCTAAATTTTGTTGGCTGCTGGTGTGAAACCGTGTTTCCCCTACTCAAGTGGACAATGTGGTCACATGAGACCGAGCAGTGATGTTTGCATCTATAGTAGCAGGGTTCGAGATTGACTTTACCCGCATATTGATTGCGGAGATCAATGAGAGGCCCTTCAAGGCCACCACCACCTTGGCCTCCCTGTGCATCATTTTCCATTTATGTAGGGACGCGTCTGTACCAGTGTGGAATTGTGACCAGTTACTTCAGGCAACCAAGACTCTGGATATCGACCTTATTTAGGATGAGGCCAATATAGCTGCACTTCGCAAGGAGCCACAGGTTGAGGTGCCACCGTTGGAAGTTGACCTTGTAGCAGATGCAGGGTGATGACACTGCCCCTCCAGCCACTATAGCGGATGCCCAGGCTCCTCCATCTCCTGCCGCCAGTCAGGACTCTAGCTCATCTGGAGCCACCCACTCTTTCAATTCCACCACCATCCCTCTAGCCCGAGTCTAGAAGCTAAAGAGGTAGATGGCCACCCTTCTTTAGCATATGAAGCATTGGATGCAACGGTCCATAGCAGAGTCTGAGGTGATGATGGAGTGGATGATGGAGTAGAAGGCTTAGGTTGTTCATAAGTGCCTGGATGCCTTTGAGTTGCGCGTGTTGGAGAGGACAGCCTTGACCGTTGATGTGTCCACCTTCTAGCAGGAGTTGGCTAGCCTCAGCACTAATGTTGATGCACTTCTAGCCCCCCCGAGACTGAGCCATAGTCTGCCCCTGATGACACCGATTGATGAGGTGGTGATGACTACCTTATTCGTCGATGATATGCTGCCACCTCATTCTTCCCGTGCTGCTGGGAAGCGCCCCCGCTCCGACTGTACTTCCGATAATGCTGAGGCCCAGAGGTTAAAGAAGAAAGAGCACTAACAATTGGAGGAGGCCACGACGGCATCATTACTAAATGAGGAGTTTAGACAGTTGTGGTCCAGGAGATAGGTGTTGTCCCATCTAGCGGTGTGAGCACTACTGACGGTGCTTTGAGAGTTGATGTGAGCACTACTGAGAGTGATGAGATAGTAGATGGGAGCACTACTGATGCCGTTCTGAGTGTTGATCCAGTGGGCTCCGGAAAACCAGACCCACCCACTTCTTGAGTGGTCTTCGGCGCATATGCGCCACCAGTTTGCTTCACCCGATCCTTTACTTTCTATTTTTTTGTGCATTGGGGACAATTGCAATTTATTTTGTTGGGGGTGTGGTAAATGGATTGTGAGTGATAGGGTGAAGTTTGAGTAACCCAACTCATAATCCTCTCTTGGGGTTTTATTACCTGTGTTATTTTCCCCCAAGAGACCATTTTATTTTTTGTTGAATCGGTATGTTTAGGAATGTATGTGTATGAGAAAATGATGAAAAAATGATCCCTGACCAAAAATGATGAAATGCGCTAAATCTTTAGGCTTGATAAGTCGAATGTGCTGGATCTCAATGTGAGAAGATAAGAACCTATTTGACCTCATGTCTTAAGCTAAATCTTGAACTGGGTAGTCGAATAATCTGATAATGAAAGAATGTGCCAACTGAGTGCGAAGAAAAGCTTGAATGTTCATACAGTGTGTGCCAATCTAGAAATTGCCCCATTGGTCCTGCTAAGATAATCTAGGCTAGAAGTTGGGAGGTGATCATAGGCCCTCGTTAAAAATTAGTCCACTTAAGCCTAAAATGATCTAACCAAATGAAATCAATGTTCCCTTTGATCCAAATGCTTGAGCCTAAAATAGACCATTTCTTTCGATTCACCTAATTCACCTTCCCTAAAATAATTGTTTTGGCCCCTGTCCCTCCTTGGAGATGTGCAACTTGACTTAGGCAAAAGCTTAAGTTGAGGGTGGCTATTCAAAAGTAACCTTGATCTTGGCCCTGGTCCGACATCGGATATTGTGTACCTCAACTCATGCTAAACACATAAGTTGAGGGTGGCTGTGAAAAAGGAAACTTAAAGAAAAAAGGTATTAAAAGAGTTATGTGCTGAAGAGAGAAATTGAAAAGAAAAAGATGTGACTTTGTGCAAAAAGATGATAAACAAAAAGTGCTAAAAGAAATAAAGATAAATAAAGTGAAAGAAAAACAAGAGAGTGAAAAGTAAGAGCCATAAAGTCAAAAGTCACATCTGTGTTGAAGAGAGTCAAGGGAAAGAAAGTAAAATGAAAGGATATCAAAAATAGGTTGAGAAAAGAGGTTTTCCAATGTAATGTCAAGGAGGGTAGAAAGTCCCAAAAAAGTACCCAAATGTACCACACCTGACCCTGAGCCTGCGTTACAAGCTAAGAAAGTCCTATAGTGATCCTAGAAACTAGTTTGGAAAGTCTAAGTAGTGAAAATAAGGGCAAGCCTATGGTATTGATCACTAACTGTACTTGAAGTCACTTCTAATTGTGAGTGTTGAACGAATACTAAAACTTGAAAGTGATATCTCTTGTGAGTGAAAAAAGGATTTCTTTTAAAGTGAGGGCACTAGTTACATGACCTTGGTGATTGTGAATGGTGTATGTTGTGGTGTATATTGGTCAATCGATGTAATGTTTTAATCCATATGAGTTGGTTTGTTGAGTCTAATAGAAAAGATTTGCAATAAGAAAATGGAATGGATTGAAATGGCCATGTGATTGCTTGAGACTCAATGTCTGCTTCTACACAACTGTCGTTTAGAGTTTTAGTGTGTTGCTTGAGGAAAAACAAAATGTTTAAGTTGAGGGTGTTGATATACCATGAGTTTAAGGTAATTTTGATGCATTTCACTTAAGAGTTATGTGTGTCTAGGGCCATTTTGTATTAGAAATAATGTTTTATGTGTATGTTTGCAGGAAATAAGTTTGGACGCGGTTGAGTGAGATGACAACTGAAATTGTGTAGAAGGAGCCACCCACGATGTGGTCGATGGACCGTAGGTTCTTTGATGGTCCATCGATGGGTAGGCATATATGGAGCATCAGGAAAGTCTGACCAGGTGTGGAACTACAGAGCAACTGACGGATCGTAGGTCAACCCACGGGCCTTCCTTCACATCCGTCGAATGGTTTCATAGAGTTGAAGTTCTAGTACCTAATGAAAATCCTAAGTGTGGAGCCACGGAAGAGGACCCACGGACCGTCCTGCATTTCCGTCGTTGATGATCTGAGAGTGAAGGTTCCAATCTCTGCTGAAAAGTTCTAAGTGTTGACCAACAGAAGAGGACCTACGAACCGTAGGTCGACCTATGATCTATAGGTCGAGTCGTCGATTGATGCTGCGTTCTAGAAGTTTATTTCCTTATTTTGTTTCCTTTTTGTTTAGGACATGTTTTTCTATAAATAGGGTATGTAAATCTCATTTTTGGGGGTTATACATTATTGTTTACTTTTAGTTCATGGTATTTTCTTTGGGAATTAACTTGCAAACTTTGGCAATTTGATTTCCAGATTTTGGTTTATAAGATTTTCGCTTTGAAATTCAATTGGAGATTTCGGGTTTCTTCTACTCTAATCGTAAGTTCATGAATTTTCTTTATCAAAATATGAATTGTATTCTTCCAAGTATGAGTAACTAAATCCACAACTATGGTTGTGGGAACCATGAGCAATTAACAACGTATGAATAATAATTAAGTAATTCTTGAATAGTGTTTGTGCATGTATTGGTAATTCTTTCTCTTAGAAGTCTTTTTAACGAGTGCACGCGTTAGAACTCGCCTTGTTGCTACTTTCCGAACCAAGGAGGTAGTTAATGAGAAAAGAATTATCGACAGAGATTTAGTGGGATACTATCTAATAGTCTAATGTCAATTGGTGCGAGGGTGAAAACTAAGTCATAGATTGATGTGATGTCTAATCTAAGGTAAAGGTAGGGGTTAGTAAAGTATACACATGTAGCCGGACCAAGGTACGGGGTGAAATTCCCTATTTGGAGGACCAATCACTTAGGGATACCTATCTTACCAATTTTGCGTGTAAAACACTAGGAAATGATTACTATTATTAGGATTACCGCGTTAAGAGCTTATGGGGAACATATACGCCCTAGTTTCTCTCTGATATTGATAACTCGAAGTTTAAATGTTGCTCACTTGTTACTTAAACTACAATTGGTTATTTGCTTACAAAACCCCCATTTAATTACATGTTTCAGAAATAGTTTGACTAAACGAATATAATCGTGAGTTAAGTTTAAGTCTGAACCATATTCCTCGTGGGATCGACCCCAACCTATAAGTTGGGTTCTTTATTTCACGACGATCGCTTATACTTCTTTAATAGAGGTGTAATGTGAGCCTATCCAAGTAAATTTTGTTCTTTTATTTTTCACGATATTCTAAGGTAATTGGTGCAAGTCAAAAAAAATTTGAGGCGTTTTTTGTATTGTTTATGTAGTTTTCTTGATTTTTCGGCCCTTTAGGGGCATTTACGTGATATCTGAACAGTTACGAAAAGAAGAAAAGTTTTGTTATTTTATTCGTCTCAATATTCTAAGGTCATTAGTGCTAGTCAAAAAAAGATTTTGATGCATTTTTTGTATTGTTTATGTAGTTTTCTTAATTTTTCGGCCATTTAGGGGTATTTACATAATATTCGGTCATTTTCGAACAGTTACAAAAAGAAGTAAGTTTTGTTCTTTTATTCGTCACGATATTCAAAGGTCATTGGTGCAAGTTGAAATTTTTTTGAGGCATTTTTTGTATTGTTTATGTAGTTTTCTTGATTTTCGACCATTTAGGGGTATTTACGTAATATTTGGCCATTTTCAGACAGTTACGAATAGAAGTAAAGTCTTGTTCTTTTATTCGTCACAATATTCTAAGGTCATTAGTGCAAGTCAAAAAAAAATTGAGGCATTTTTTGTACTCTTTATGTAGTTTTCTTGATTTTTCGGCCATTTCAGGGAATTCACGTAATATTCAGCCCTTTTCGGACAGTTATGAAAAGAAATAAAGTTTTGTTCTTTTATTCGTTACGATACTCTAAGGTCATTGGTGCAAGTCGAAATTTTTTAGAGGCAATTTTTGTATTGTTTATGTAGTTTTCTTTATTTTTCGACCATTTAGGGGCATTTATGTAATATTCGACCATTTTCACTCACTTACGAAAAGAATTAAAGTTTTGTTCTTTTATTCGTCGCAATATTCTAAGGTCATTGGTGCAAGTCGAAAATTTTTTGAGCTGTTTTTTGTATTGATTATGTAGTTTTCTTGATTTTTCGGCCATTTAGGGGCATTTACGTGATATTCGGCCATTTTCGGACAATTACAAAAAGAAGTAAACTTTTATTCTTTTATTCGTCACGATATTCTAAGATCATTGGTGCAAGTAAAAAAAAATTTGAGGCATTTTTCATATTGTTTATGCAGTTTTCTTGATTTTTCGGCCATTATGGGGCATTTACGTAATATTCGGTCTTTTTCGGACAGTTATGAAAATAAGTAAAGTTTTGTTCTTTTATTCATCACGATATTCTAAGGTCATTGTGATATACCATGAGTTTATGGTATTTTTGATACATTTCACTTAGAAATTGTGTGTCTAGGGCTATATTGTATAAGAAATAATGTGTTATGTATTATGTTTGCAGGAAATATGCTTGGAGGTGGTTGATAAAGATTTGGAGCTGAAAAGTGCGAAAGTACCCACCAACGGAGCCACCCACGGACCGTAGGTCCATCAACGGGTTGTGGGTGGTTAGTCGTATGTCCTGGTCCGGGAAGTTGAGTTGTAGTAGTCAACCTACGGAGTACCAAGACAGACCGTAAACCAGTCCACAGACCGTGGGTAAGGCATCGTAGGTGGAACATCAGGGAATTCTAACAAGTGTGGAGCCATGGAGCAAGATGACTGACTGTAGGTCGACCCACGGTCTGTCCTGCACGTTCTTCATTGATGATCTAAGAGTGAAGGTTCCAGTACTTGATGAAAAGTTTCTATGTGTTTAACCACGGAGGGTGACCTACGGACCGTAGGTCGACCCACGGTTCGTGGGTCGTGTCGTCGACATAAGCCACGTCCAGACAACTTATTTCCTTATTTTGTTTCCTTTTTATTTAGGACTTATTTTCTATAAATAGGAGTTATAAACCTCATTTTTGAGGGTTAAACATTATTGTAAACTTTTAGTTTTGGTGTTTTTGGGAATTAACTTGCAAACTTTAGCAATTTGATTTCCGGATTTCATTTTATAAAATCTTCACTTTAAAATTCAATTGAAGATTTTGGGTTTCATCAATTCCACTTGTAAGTTCATGAATTCTTTTTACCCAAATATGAATTGTGTTCTTTCAAGCATGAGTAGATAAATCCACAATTAGGGTTGTGGGAACCATGAGCAATTAACAAAGTATGAATAGTAATTAAGCAATTCTTAAATAGTGTTTATGCATTTATTGTTAATTCTTTCGCTTAGAAGTCTTTTTAACAGTGGCCAACGTTAGAACTCGCCTCATTGCTACTGCCGGACCAAGGAGGTAGTTAATGAGAAAAGAATTAATAACAGAGATTTAGTGGATGCTATCTAATAGTCTAATGTCAATTGGTGCAAGGGTGAAAACTAAGTCATACAATGATGTGATGTCTAATCTGAGGTAAAGGTAGGGTTAGTAACTTATACACTCATAGCTGGACCAAGGTGCGTAGTGAAATTCCATATTTGGACGACTAATCACTTAGGGATACCTAACTTACCAACTTTGCATGTAAAACACTAGGGTAGGATTACTATTATTAGCATTACTGCGTTAAGAGCTTGTGGGGAACACATAAACTCTAGTTTCTTTCTCATATTGATAACTAAAAGTTGAATCTTGCTTACTTGTTAATAAATCAACAATTGTTACTTGCTTACGAACCCCCCCCCCCCCCCTTTTATTTACTTGTCTCGGAAATAGTTTGACTAAACGGATATAATAGTGAGTTAAGTTTAAGTCTGAACCATATTCCTTGTGGGATTGACCCCAACCTACAAGTTGGGTTCTTTATTTGACAACGATTGCTTATACTTCTTTAGGGAGGTGTAATTTGAGCGTATCAAATTTTGGCACCGCTGCGGGGGAATACAACTTGTAGATTAAGTTTAACTACATTATTGAACTTTAGTCAAGTATTTCCTGATTTTACATTTTCTTTTGTTTTTTATTTTCTACAGGTTTCTACTCTAGTGTATGCCAAGTACACAGAGTCTAGGCGAATCATTGACCCCTACGATCCAAAGTTGGGAAAAACTATGAGAAAAATTAATAATCAAGGGGTCCAAATCAATCAAATCAGAGAGAATCTAGGTGATGGAGTTAATTTGCAGCCTCATGGGGTTGTTAATATGCACGCTCAGGTTCATGGTGGTAATCTAATCGGAGATGCAAAATGGTACAACATCCGCCAGCACCGAGGTTGCGTGATAACTACAGGGTTGACTTCAATACAGTTGAATTAGAAGGGCTAATTGTTCTTCCTTCTCTACCTCCAGGGCATACATTTATTGTAACCAGTAGTCTGATGCAAATGCTTGCAACACGAAGGTTGTTTTCTGGTCTAGCTTCAAAGGATCCGTATTGTCACACGGCTAAATTGAGAAGTGTCTGCAAGATTTGTGTGGGGCGACCGGAATTGGATATGGATGTTATCAGGTTTAGAGTGTTCCCTCTATCATTGACTGGTGATGCTGCGGTGTGGATTTTAGAGCTTTCATATAATTCGATTCATACATGGTACTAATTTCATAAGGTGTTCATGGCGAAGTATTTTCCGGTGTCAAAGAAGCTGAATCACAAGGACAAACTGAATAACTTCATAGAACTACCTGGTGAATCAATAAGCAGTTCATGGGATAGGTTAACATCATTCATCAGAAGTGTTTCTAATCACTGCAATGATGATGAGTTGTTGAAGGAGTACTTCTACAGAGGTCCGGATGACAATGGAAAGGTTGTGCTTGATACTATTGCTGGAAGGATCATATGGTGAGTGCACTTTTGAGGAGATTGCTGAATAATTGGAGAAGATTTCTCGAAATAATAAGGCATGGACCAATAGAAAACTAATACCGGAAAAAGCACGTTCGCTATTCAAGCTGCACCAGATCATTCTAATGATGACATTCGTGAAGAGGTGGCTCAGATGAGGACAGAACTTGGGTTGGTATTGAAGCATGTGAGTGGAAATGCATAAAAGGTGAATGTGGTAAACTACCTAACAAGAGCTCCACCACCACCAGTTGAGGAATGTTACTATGAGGAACATGCATATTTGGTGAACGATTAGACGAGGGTTTCCGAGCAACGCCCAAGGTCGCAACTCGGATAATTGGTGCCAAGGTAAAGGAAACCAAGGTCGATTCTATGGAAACTACAATCGAGAGGGAAACTATGTCCGGGATGGGAACTACAATCGTGATAACAACTACAACCAGAACAACTATGGCAACAAAAATGAGAGAGTTGGGCCCTATGTTCCACCTGGGAATCGGGAATCTGGCAATAGAGAGGCTGAGGTATTATGTCATGCATTGAGGATATTATGCAGAAGATGATGAAGATGTTTGATACGACTGATGAGAATATGAAAGAGATGCAAAATAAATTATCTAGAATCGGTCAAAAAGTTGATACCCATGCAGTGTCGATCAAACAACTTGAGCAGCAGCCTGTCCATTACCGTGAACCCATGTCAACCTGGCATTCTTCCTAGCAACACCATCCAGAATTCAAAAAATGATGGGAATTGTATCGCAGTCACTACTTGAGGAGGTAAACAGATCATTGATCCCCCTAAGCTATCTGAGGTTGAAATTATGGAAGAAAGAGATGAAGATGAGATTGAGGTTATGCGAAGTCTAAAAATGCTATAGAGAAGGAAACAGAGGTGACCTAAAAAGTTGTCCCCATGCCTAGACCCCCACCTCCATTCCCATAGAAATTGGTGAAAGAAGACCGAAGAAGTAAAAGACGCAGGTTCATAAGTATGTTGAAACAACTTTCCATCATGTTCTGTTGATAGAAGCTTTGGAGAAAATGCCTGAGTATGTGAAGTTTATGAAGGATTTGGTGACTAAAAAGATGGTTGTCAGTTCTGAGGATGATGCAAGGTTACAACATTGTAGTGCTATTGCTACCCAGTCATTAGTGCAAAAGAAAAAGGATCCTAGAGCTTTCACTATTCCGTGTACCATTGCGATGTTTCATTTTGCGAAGGCGTTGTGTGATTTGGGTTCCAACATTAATTTGATGCCATTGTCTATCTACAAGAAGTTGGGTTTAGGGGCTCCAAAACCGATTGCAATACGTCTACTCATGGTCGATAGAACTGTGAAGATGCCCATTAGTGTTCTCCAAGATGTCCTTCTGAAAGTGGAGTTGTTCATTTTTCAAGCGGATTTTGTGATACTTGATTGCGAGGTTGATTTTGAGGTTCCCATCATCTTATGGAGACCATTCCTTGCTACTGGAAGTGCCTTAGTCGATATGGAGAGAGGGCAGATGAAGTTCCAATTGAATAATGAGGAGGTAACTTTTAATATCTGTAGGTCTATGAAGTAGGAAAGCAATCTCAAGTCAGTATTAGTGGTGAATCATAATATGGAGCGAGGTTCTGAAGTGTCTATTGAAGAGAGGTTGGGTGTTAATGCACTAGCAGCGGTAGTGATGAATTTTCAGGGTGATGATATTGAAGACTATGATGAATTAATTGCCGCACTTGATAGGTTTGAATTCTGTTCCAAACCAAAAAAGATTGGAGCTAGATATAAAGAATCGCGACTCTCCACCCGCAAAATCATCTGTGGAAGAAGCTCCAAAATTGGAGCTCAAGGCTCTACCATGGCATTTGATGTATGTATTCTTGGGGAAAGATGGCACTTTACCAGTAATCGTTGCAATTGATTGGAGTGAGGTATAAGTAGAGGCATTGGTTTCTGTGTTGAAGTGGTTTAAGCAGGCTATTGGATGGAGTACTGCGGACATTATTGGGATTCCTCCTGGCATTTGTTCACATAAAATTCAACTCATTCCGGACATCAAGCCAAGTATTGAGCACCAAAAGAGACTAAATCCACCTATGCAAGAGGTAGTGAAAAAGGAGATCAACAAATGATTGGATGTCGGAGTCATATACCCTATTGCAGATAGTAGTTGGGTTTGTTCTGTTCAGTGTGTACCTAAGAAAGGTAGGATTATTGTGGTTTCTAATGTGAAAAATGAGCTTGTTCCGATGAGTCCAGTGACTGGATGGAGAGTATGCATGGGCTACTGCAAGATGAATGCTTGGACATAAAAAGATCACTTCCCGATGTCATTCATGGATTAGATGTTGGATCATCTTGCTGGTAAGGTTTGGTATTGCTTTCTTGATGGGTATTTGGGCTACAATCAAATTTTCATAACTCCGGAAGACCAAGATAAAACCACCTCCACTTGTCCTTATGGGACTTTTGCCTTCAAAAGAATGCCATTTAGGTTGTGCAATGCTCCAGCGACCTTCCAGCGTTGCATGATGTCAATATTTTTAGATATGGTAGAGGGCACTATTGAGGTACTTATGGATGATTTCTCTATGGTAGGTGACTCGTTTAATGATTGTCTGATGCATCTGGTCGAGGTAATGAAATAATGTGAAGAGTGCAATCTTGTGCTCAATTGGGAAAAGTGCCACTACATGGTGAAAGAAGGTATAGTTCTGGGTCATTGGATTTTTGAGAAGTTTATTGAGGTTGATAGAGCTAAGGCTGAGGTAATAGAAAAGCTTCCACCACCTATGTCTGTTAAAGGTGTTAGAAGTTTTCTTGGGAATGTAGGTTTTTATCAGAGGTTTATCAAAGATTTCTCAAAAATTACACATCTATTATGCAAACTACTCGAAAAGGAGTGTAAGTTTGATTTTGATGATGCTTGCCTGAGAGCATTTGGAGAGTGGAAAGAAAGGTAGTATCAGCACCTATCATTATTTCACTGGATTGGGGGCAACAATTTAAAGTGATGCGTGATGCCAGTGGGGTGGCGCTTGGTGTAGTATTAGGACAGAGACGAGAGAAGATTCTTCATTTGATTTACTATGCCAGCAAAGCTCTGAATTTGGCTAAAAAGAACTATATGGTGACTGAACTGGAACTCTTTGTTGTGGTTTTCGCATTCGAGAAATTCTGATCCTACATGCTTGGTACTAAGGTCATAGTGCATACTAACCATTCTGCATTAACGTATCTGATGGCTAAAAATGATGCAAAACCTAGGTTGATTAGATGGGTATTGTTGCTGCAAGAGTTCGATTTTGAGGTGAAGGACAGAAAGGGAACAAAAAATCAGGTTGCCGACCATTTATCTAGATTATAGGAGCAATCTATGCTCAAGTTAGGAGATGGGGCTGGGATTAATGATGCATTCGCAGATGAACAGGTGTTGGCTGCTTCTTATGATCTTATCCCTTGGTTCGCGGATTTTGCTAACTACTTGGCAAGTTATTTGGTTCCATCGGATTTGTCATTTCACCAAAGGAAAAAGCTTATGCATGATGTGAATAAGTTCTTTTGGGATGAGCCTTACTTGTTTCGTATTTGTGTTGATGGTATTATTCGTCGCTGTGCGCCCGAGGTTTAGATAATAAGTATACTAGAGGCATGTCATTCATCGCATGTTGGTGGGCACCATAGTGGTATTTGTACTGCTCATAAAATCTTGCAGTGTGGGTATTATTGGCCTACCATCCACCAAGATGCTCATGATTTCGCCAAGTGTTGTGACTGTTGCCAAAGAGAAGGGGGAATTTAAAAGAAGCAAGAGCTACCTATGAATCAGATATTGGTGATTGAGTTATTTGATGTCTGGGGCCTTGACTTCATGGGTCCATTTGTAAGTTCACATGGGATGAAGTATATTCTTGTTGCGGTTGACTATGTATCGAAATGGGTAAGCAAGTGCGCTTTCAAACAATGAGGGAAAGAGTGTCACCGCATTCTTGAAAAAGAGTATCTTCTCCAGATTTGGTACACCTAGGGCGATTATCAGCGGTGGAGGTTCTCACTTTTGTAATAAGTTTTTCAAGGAGTTGCTAGAGAAATATAGAGTTCGTCACAATGTAGCTACCCCTTACCATCCGCAGTCTAGTGGGCATTTGAGGTGTCAAACAGAGAGATAAAGTAAATCCTTGCAAATAGTCTAAACGCCCATATAATGGATTGGTCAAGAAGGCTTGATGATGCTCTATGGGCCTATTGCACTGCATTAAAAGCTCCCCTAGGTATGTTCCCCTACCAACTAGTATATGGGAAGTAATGCCATTTTCTGGTAGAGCTACAACATAAGGCATTGTGGGTGCTAAAGAAGTTGAATTTGGATTGGGGCGTCGTATCTAGTCAAAGATTAAATATCATGAATGAGCTTGATAAGTTTCTCCTAAAAGCATATGAAAGTTCAGCCTTGTACAAGGAGAAGATGAAGAAGTATCACGATAAAAAGATTGAAAAGCATGAATTCGTTATGGGTGATCTGGTGCTTTTGTTCAACTAAAGGTTGCACTTGTTTCCCGGCAAGCTCAAGTCCAAGTAGACTGGGACATTCAAATTCACTTAAGTATTTACACATGGAGCGGTAGAGCTTGAGAACAAGGAGGGAATGGGGTTCAAAGTGAACAGGCAGAGGATCAAGGTCTACATGGTGAAATCGGAGAGTGTGTAAGAATTTATTGAGGCCTATTATATTGATGAAGTCTGAGTAATCAAGGTATATACATCGTGTCGCGACGTTAAATCAAACACTACTTGGGAGGCAACCCAAGATGTACAATCTATCGAACTATAGGTTTTTCTTCTCGATATAGAAGTTTTCTGCCTTCTTTTTTATTTTTGTAGCTCTTTAGATAAGTGATGTTTATTACCTTTTGTGCTTTAATGAACTATATGTGAGTCGTTTATGACTTATGATTCTTCAACACTTTAAAAATGATGTTCAAAATTGCCTAAAGCATGGTTTCAACTAAATGTCCCTTTTAAGCATGTTTTTATGGTTTTTATGCATGGCTTCCATACTTAGTACTTTTGTGCTAACCCCTTCTTCTACATTTCTTACAAAGTGTAGGGTTTGGAGATGTGGTGTCTTATACTTGGAAGATAGGTTTCTAAGGAGCTTGGGAATGAAGACTTGGGGAGTCCTCATAGTTTCAAGGATGAACCCACCTTGTTCACTTATGTCTTTATTATTATATTTTTAGATTTATGTAAGGACAATGTCTCTAAGTTGTATTAATAGAGATTTAAGTCTAATGTGATAGATGGTTTGAGACATAGTGTCAGAGGCTCTCTCTTATTTTATAAGGTCTTCGATTGTAAAGAGAAGTTTTAAATTTTCCGCTATTTTCATATGTTTTTTAATGTTCATGATATGCTAAGGGCTTGTATAAGACCTCTTTGAGGTCGAATACACCGTGTTACGACTAGGGGGTGCTCTCGGGTCGTGAAACATCTTGACATGGAATCCAATGTCATGAAACCCCACACCGGAAAGAGGTGGTCTACTTGCCTAAAGAATACCGGTTCATTAGCTTAGGTAGATCTACTAGCTAGACTTATGTGGGCACATAGTCATGGGAAATGTATGATGTTCATTGAAATTTGGACTAATTGGGAGAATCTCCATCATACCATATCCTCTTAGTGCTTAGCCTACATTCCGATAGAGTATTTATTTTACATTACATTGTTGTACTTGAGGGGCCACCAATATTATGTCTACCTGTAACGACCCTCAAAATGAAGTAGAATAAAGTAGAGCCTCACATGAGTTTTATGTAATAACTTGTTAAAATAACGAAGAATAACCTTTTAAGTCAGTTTTAAAAAGTTTGTAAGTCAAACGTCAAGGAACGACCAAGACGTTCGGAAACTAGTCTTTTACGTGTTGGTGTGTTCTAGTATGTTGTTCATGTTTTTATCTGTCGTTTGGAGTCTAAAAACAGTGAAGGGGACCCTAGTTTCTTAATAAATGTTTTTAGGGTCAAAACGTTCGGTTACGACGCCCCCGAAGCCATCCTAAGGGTCCCCGAGGAAGACCCCAACCTTGTCCAAGCAAGATGCCAAGGCAGCTTGAAGTTGTGCTTGGAGGGAGCATGTCCGCGTCGCGGACTAGCTCCACCCAGGACCAAATGTTTGGTCCGCGTTGCGGACTGTACTGTCTCGTAATTTAATTTCCAGAAACTTGTGGGAACACCTCTGCGTCGCAAACTTGTTTCCCGACGAAATCTGTGAAAATAAAACTCAAGTTTTACTTGTTTAAAAAGGTTCAACTAAGTGAGGGGTAGTTTGGGTACTTTGGAGAATTATTAATAACGGTTATCCTACCAATTTTAGGGTATTTGAAGTTGGTTAAAACCCCTAAACCTAAAATTAGACCCCATTCTTCAAATTGACCCTTCCCTCTCAAAATAGATTCTCGCAAAAACTCCATTGAAGACCTTGATGAAGCTCAAGCTAGAAGATGGGTTTTCAACTGATTTCTTCTTCAATTTCATGTGTCTTTAATAATTAAGGTATGGTAACTCTTGATTCTGGAATAACCTCTCATTCAAGGAGTTCTATCAAATATTTTCAAAAGTGATTCAATGACCAAAATTCCCAATTTTCAATCTAAACATGGGTTCCTTGTCAAACGATTTTCTAAATCATTGTATTGATGAACTAATGTGGAACTAATATTTTTAAGACAAATTTCAAACGAATTCTTGAAGAACCCAGGATCCCCAAATTCTCAAAAATTGGCCTATGGTGTGGGTCTTTGTGAATATGATCTCTATTGGTGAAATTATGTTTAGATTAGATTGTATTGATGTTTCTTATGATTATCTATGCGTATTCATGTTGAATTGTTGGTATATTGATGAGTTGAGGATTATGGCATTATGGGCAAAGTTATGGGTTGATCCCTTTGTTTATGGAATTGTAATTAGACTATGATTATGATATTTAATTGGATTGTTGATTCCTATTGCTACCTATGTCAATTGATTATTAATTGTTGAGGATTGATAGATGGTGATCATGGCTTGGAGAATTGGTAAGTTAACCTAACTTCTAGTCTATAGTATGAGAATTTATGTTGTGTGGTTTGATCCACTTATGGTGGAGGTGTTCACTTCTTGTCTATCTATGCATGTTGAGATCATGGCCTTGAAGGCAATAGCTATGAAGTGAATTGATGATTATGATGCATATGTTTATGAAGTTATGCTATAAAGGTTATGTATGAAATCCTCAATGCTAGCATGATTTTTAAAGTGTGTTGATGATGAGGAGTATAATGTGAATGATAATGTTAGGGATAAGGTGTGGTCTATATGATTGATTATGTTAGGTACTATTGTGGAATGACCCCTACCTATATGACCCCTATATGAATGTTTGATAATATACATGTTAGGAGTACCTATTCAATGTTGAATGTGTCCTTGTCTATTATGATGAAGTGTGGGTGTGTGGTCTAGAATCCCTAAGGGATTTATGTGTGAATTGCTCATGATTTAGGGACATTGTGAGTGTGTGGTGATCCCTTAAATGGAAGTGCACTCAATATCAATGTAGTTGCTATTATGTCATTATGAGAACCAATATACAATCACACACACTCTACATGCATAGCTATGAATATGATGTGTTATGGTGTCTATTGAAAGGTTAACTCTTATATGCACCCCTACATCTTTTTATGCATGCAAAGTGTATGATTATCAAGGTCTGAATATATGTTGTATAAAGGTGTTTATGTGAAACGCTTTCTCACAATTGTACACACACACATGAATGAATGAATAGGGTTATGATAATCTAGTGAAAGTGAGTGTCTTGAAAGGGTTCCTCAATTGTACTCTAAACTAGACTATGTTATGAATATGGTGTGATTATGTGAAAGGTCATTCTCACATAATGTACATTCTATGATGAAAGTTCATTTTGATCTTTGAAACCTTTGAGCTATATGATATGAGTGATTAAGTCCCTAAAGCCTACTTTATGAACTAATGTTAAATAAAGGCTTAAAGATGTTTAAAAAGGGAGTTGGAGCTTAGCACCGAGTGAACATGAAAAATTATTCTCACATAATGTACATTTTATAGATGTTGTCTCATGAGATGGAAACCTCCACGCCTAGTAAGTCAAGGTTTCTAGTAGCAATCTCCTTGTTCCATAACTACGTGCCCCCGTAGGTCTTAACTTAGTGGATCCACTAGATAGCTATTATGCATGTAGGTCCTAATTTGGCAAGTAGTACCCTCCCTTTTCGGTGTGGGAGTAGAACACCGGATTCCATGTAGCTCACATGGTCTATGTCGGCTATGGCAATATCTCCCGAATGTTAAGAAATGAACTAAGATAAGAATATGAACTCCAGTCATGATTTCTTGAAGAGTTACTTAGTGTTGGTAGGACTATGGACCTTACCTATGCATTGCACAAGTGTACTCTAAGGGAGGTTATGATTATGCTCTTTATGTAATGAAGACTATGGTCTATGTATGTTAATATGAAAGCATGTTAAGGTTGACTTTACTTATGTCAAGACATGAAGTATGATTATGCATGTGAATTACACTTATGACGTCTTAATGGGTTTGCTTAGTATATGTGGGGGTATGGGACTCCATGTGTACATTGCACAAGTGAGCTTGTGAAGGGGTTGTGAGGGTGGTTTACCTATGATATGAACCAAATGGGTTATGACTAATGATGTAGTAAATGAATGAGTCTTTATATGATGCTATGAAGTATGTTGGTCTTATGTCTAATGTAAAATGAAGATGTTATGACTTGTTGAATATGATGTGCCTAGTCTATGGTAGCTTCCTAGGAACACTTGGTGGGAGTAGTATTATGGGATGGTACTTGCACATTGCACTAGTGTGACTTGGGCGTTGACTTAGGTGATGGTTCCTATGTGAAGACTATGTCTTATGGTGTACTTATGACTCTATGAATATATGTGGTTGGATTGATGAAGGCTATATGTAAGTTAACCCTTGGTAACCTTAAGGTGATACAATGCACCAAGTATTCCCTAAGGGTCGCTTGAGGAAAGGAGTTAAAGATAAAGAGGAAGGTAATGTATTGTATGCATTGAATGTGCCTAATATGTTATAAGTGTTTCTATGAGCTATTATGAATGGTTTCCGTGGGTATGATGATGTATGTGGTTTATATTATGCCTATGTACTAAATGTTCTTGAAGTTTCTCTAATAAGGCATGATGCATAGTTTCCAACTAAATGTCCTTTTTAAAAGCATGTTTTGCACAATTATCATACTTAGTGCATTCTTGTACTAACACCATTCTTCTTCATCTTTTTACATCAAGTGTAGGTGATGGTGACTAAAGGGCCTTTCCTAGAAGTGATGAGCTTGGCTTACTATTCCCAAGTTCGGGTGTGTCCTCAAAAATTCAAGGACCTTTATGTTAAAGAGTTTCCTTAAGTTCTATGTATTAGATAGTAGTTGTTTTTGTATTGTAAGTGTTGTGTCCCTCTTGTGTTGTAGTCATGTTTTAAGATGGCTACCTTGAGACGTAGTACTTCGATTTTGTTTTAAAGGTTTAAATGAGGTGACATTTAAGTCTTGTGTTATATTATGAAAAAGTTTTAAATTTTCCGCTATTTTTCTATTATAAATGCTATGACGAATACTAAGGGCTTGTATAAGACCTCTGAGAGGTCGAATACGCCGGTAACGACTAGTGGGTGCTCTCGGGTCGTTACAAACTTGGTATCAGAGCATAAGGTTATGAAAATGGTCTTAGGATGAACACGTCTCATGAGCCACGTCTAGTAGAGTCTTTTTCATCGGTGTGAGTCGCGATACATCTATGAGCGAGAGGCTATAGGAC
Organism: Solanum verrucosum; assembly: GCF_900185275.1. Lineage (NCBI taxonomy): Eukaryota > Viridiplantae > Streptophyta > Magnoliopsida > Solanales > Solanaceae > Solanum > Solanum verrucosum. Next base: position 46,595 of record NW_026019999.1, on the reverse strand, counting down.
GATAGAAGTTTCACTTTCTTCATTGCTCTTGTGTCGTGCCGTAGAGCTTAACTCCCTATGATCTCTCTCTCTTATTTTCCCTTGTCCGGTGGTCTTCTAGACGTGATTACTTGGAAGGGGTGATGTTGCAAGGATCGAAGGAAGAAAAGGTGAGTTTTAATGCTTATTATGATGTGGTGACTATATGACTATATATATGAAGGTAGATTTGGAAATCGTATTGTGATACCAATCATGGCTATGTGTGAATTATGAGGTTGCGAGCATTACATTGAAAATGTTGTATGTTGGTGTACTTCTCGTATGGTAAGAGTCGTTATGGTAAGAATGAAATCCTTTTTTAGCATGATGAGTTGCTTTATGGTGATGGGTAATGATAGTAGAATGTCATAGTGAAGATTTGAGGAGTTTTGAAGGAATGTGGTAACTAGTGTGAGTTGAAAGTTGCCTTTTTCTTATGAGTGATGTTTCATGGTTATCCTTGTGTGAATCGAAGTTCTTGTGTAGGCTTTCCCTAAGAGTGGAAAAAGGGGCTTTGTTCCATGAGTTGGGATAGTGTTTTACTCTAAGGTTAACTTGGAGAGTTGCATGTACCCCTTAGTTCATGGGAAGGACAAGAGAATAGATGTTGATCAACTCTAAAGAAGATAGTTGTCTTGTAAGGCTGATCTTAAGTATGGTCATTCAAAGAGGGTGTTTAGATAATACCTAGGCATGACTGAGCGGAAAGTTACACCAAAGGTGATGATGAGGGTATGGTGTGATAAAGAGTTGATTAAGCTCACCCCAAGTGGGGGATAATGTGCCTAGATGGTAAGGTTTTCAGTGCCCTTAATATTTCTACATTGAATTTCCTTGAGTTCTCCAAGTTGAGAGCTACTTTTGGTGATAGATATGAAGTGGAGTGGTATAGATACTTATTTTTTTGGATTCTCGAAATCCTCACCTAAGGGAGCATAGTGAAGATTTAGTAGAGAATGGTTCCTACCTTAGAGATAAATGAGGTAATGATTAAAGGAGTTTGCATAAATTGATCCTAAGTGGGGGACATTGTGATTAATTGGTAAGTGATATTTCTCTTGGTTATTTTAATGTGCTCTTAGATGGGTTTACCCTAAGTGGGGGATGATGAGTGAGTAGTAAGGTTGTTGATATCCTTATATTTTCCTTCTATTCTTATTCAAGCTTGAGATCAAAGAGTTCCTAGTAGCTTGTTCATGTTCTGGAGTCTTGCATATGATTATGAGTTGCATGATCTCCATATGTTATGCATGTCTTAGAAGACACTATGTTATGCATGTTTTGAAGTATTCTTATTACATAAAAGTTGAATCTTAGTAATAAAATTCATGTTTCTCATGTCAATATGCATCTTTATATGGTGAATGCACTCTTGACTTCATGAGGAAGAGAGTATGAGCATGCTTAGGTTAGAAGTTGGAATTCTCCTTAAAAGAATTGACCTTTGTGTAATGCTTTCTTATGAGTTTTATGATGCTATGTGTATATGTTGTGATTAGGAGAAGGTAGTCCCTCCTTGAACATAACTAAACATGGTAATGACATGTATGTTCTTGATAGTATGATGATTAAATGATAAGACTAGTAGATGATCTATAATCCTGATGTGAGGGTGCAACTAGTATTAATTGCTTAATTGCCGCATGAGTGGAAATGTTGATCATCCCTATGTGTGCACTTGAAAGCCATTGCATAATGGACCCTATGATGATATAAAAGTGGTAAATATCATGTCATGCTTAGGAGAAGGTATTTCCTCCTTTGAACATGAGAAAGGCCTATGTGGTTGATGCATTATGAGTCAGTGAATAAAGTTTCAACTTGCTTGTGTTGCATGAGTTGATTCTTATGATAAAGTTGCATAATGTGCTTTAATGAGATAGTTGCAAGTTGTGTTTCTTTGGTGTTTGAAAAGAGAATGATGATTATGACATGATTTCCTTGTATGTGCATATTTTTGTGAAGATTCATGCTTAAGTTGTATTTTGAGTTTTCGCGAACTTTAATTCTCATAGTTGAAATTGCACCCATAGATGTTGTGTGATGCTGACTTCATGAGAGTTGTAATGAGCATGCTTGATGTTGTCTTGTTAAAGAAATGTCTTGTTGATTGCATAATATATATGTTGATGCTCATTGAATATGGAGAAGGTAGTTCCTCCTATACTTATGAGAAGTAAAGAGTTTTAAGCATAATGATGATTTGGAGAAGGAAGTTCCTCCAATGAAATGGGAAATAATAAAGTTAATCCATAAGGAGTTGGTACAGGTGTTGCTACTTTCTTGAATTGCACAAAGTTGTATTGAGCCTTTTATGTGGAGTTGATGTTCCTCCTTGATGTGTGCTCTTATGTTGATGTTGTATGTTGTGTATTGTGAGCTGCTAGTTGGGTCATTGAGTCCTCAAAAGTGTTTTAAGTATCATTCGAGGACGAATGTTCCTAAGTGGGGGATATTGTAACGACCCTCAAAATGAAGTAGGATAAAGTAGAGCCTCACATGAGTTTTATGCATTAATAACTTGTTAAAATAATGAAGAATAGCCTTTTAAGTCAATTTTAAAGAGTTTGGAAGTCAAATGTCAAGGGACAACCAAGACGTTCGGAAACTAGTCTTTTACGTGTTGGTGTGTTCTAGTATGTTGTTCATGTTTTTATGTGTTGTTTGGAGTATAAAATCAGTGAAGGTGACCCTAGTGCCTTAATAAATGTTTTTAGGGTCAAAACCTTCGGATACGACGCCCACGGGGCCAACCTAAGTGTAACACCCCTAAATAATAACCAAGAGTCGAATGTCGATTTACCGTTGCTTGTTTACTAGAATATGTTTTAGTTTCATTTTGGGAACTTGAAATGTTGTGATAATTGCTAACTTGCTTAACATAAATTGTGACCGTAATTTAAGGTATTGTATTAGGGTATTTTCGTAATATTCTAATTAGAATTATGTATAACTTTAAAAGGAGATGAGGGACATATATATAGGTGTAATTCTTTTTTTTCCAAGTCTAAAAACCTTAGAGCCTTCTTTAATAAGTTTTTCTTCAAAATTACAGAAGAAACACTTGGCCCTTTTGGCTGGAATTCAAAAACACACACTTCTTGTTGGTAAGTGACAAAATCTGTTTCTGAGTTGGGTAGTGTTTTCGTATTTTATGCATATCTCTCACTCTAGAACACAGTTTACAGTGAATAAATATGATTTGGAAAGATAATTTGTAGACCTACAACTCATATGTGTATGTAAAACTCTAATTTAGCTGTTATGGATTTGAAATATTGGACGCAACATAGGACGAGTTCTGTCCAGATTTTGGAATTTCAAATCCTGTATGAACAACTGTTAGTGTTTTGACTATATCTTGTTGTACAAAATATATTTTGCGGTGATTCTTGTTTATTTGCAACCCTAAGAGATGTAGATACATCTTTCATAAAGGCTACAAAGTCTAGTTTTGCCGTTTTGCATTTCAAATATAAGTTGCGACATGAGGTACTAGGCTGGCCAGAATCACTGTTTTGGGAGCATAGTTGTGTTTGTATAGGCCAATCTTACTTGTGATGATAATCCTATTTTACATCAATATTATTGAGCTTCTAAGGATTAAAGAAGTTATTTAATTGTATTTTAAAGGTTTTATATACTCGTGAACCAGTTGAGGACCTTGATACATTGGTTGGTCTACGGTTTGAACGCTTGAAGTTGTATTGGATTGTTTCATTGCTAAAGCATTGAGGTTTATGTATAAACTTGTATTTGTTCTCTTTTAACTGCTGGTATATCTAAAGGTTGATCTTGGTACCTAGGTTACCTCTTGTCACTTTGCATTGTACGGATTGTTTGATCACTTGGCACTATTGTTGGACCTTGTCCTTCTTGTGGCTGTGACTTTGTCACTATTACCATGCCTCTTGATTCGGATCATTTGCCATCTTGACTCTAGATTTTTAGTCGGTCTTAAGAATGAAAGTTGTCCAAAGTACGAACTAGAAAGTCATTTTTAATATAGTTCTTGGTTCTCTTGATTATTGGGTTTTGACCCTTGTTGATACAGGGCGTCGGCTCTTCTTGATACTTGATTGTGCTTGGTGTGAAGACATGATGTACATATTGGGCGAGCTTTGTTATTAAATCTTTTGAAAAATGGTACTATGATCTTTCTTGACATTTGGACCTCTAAATATCGAACTTGATACTCTTGATATACTGTTTACTTGATTTATTTATTATGTTCGATTATGCTGCCCATGACTTGAGAAAGGTAGGTTTGTGAATCTAATGGCTCCAAGATCTATAATTTTTACACCACTAAGCTATATGCTTAGCGATAGTTGTTTCTATCGAAGGGAATGATCGAGAGGAGGCATGAAGCTGGCCCTTGGTGATGGAAGATCACAATTGCATATAGGCATCTATATTTTGTATAAACCTTGGTACTTGTACATGATCTATGTGGTGTATATTTACATGAAATTTTGAGGACTAATGTGATCATGTCACCATATATTGTAATATAAGTATGACTCTATGTTTTGTTCTTTTGGGGTGTGTAAACCCAAGTCTTGTAATATGTTAAATTTACCACTAATTTTCAATGATTGCGTGAAGCATGAACCACATAGTTTGGGTACTCGAAAGTTGGTAATATTCTTGTAATATCATATTTACTAGTGTGAGGACAATATATATATATATGCAAAAATCTCGTGAGTTATTGGCTTATATTATTATAGGCTTATACTATTCCGGAAGGGTCGTTACAAGTGTTGGTATTAGAGCCTAGGTTTGTGGTTCTAGGACTTTTGCTGTGAATTACTTGTATACTTGTTCGCATTTTAAACAAAGTTTTATTTGGATTATTTGTTCACCTGCATGGTTTAAAATATATTTTTATCGCATGTAGAGTGCACATGCATCAGGTACATGTCCTTAATGCAATGTGATCTTCCCCTTTGAAGGAATTAAGTTATGACCTCTTCTTCTGACCGACCTATGGAAGCTGCTCGTGAAGGTTCGGGTACCTCTGTACCCCAACCTCATGCAGTAGAAAAGGTTGGAGAACCTGTCTCAAATCAATATGTTCCCCACACTAGTGGGTCTAAAGTGGGAAACCATCAGGGTGTAAGAGCTAGTTGGCATCCTCACATGAGTCGTAGTACTCAAGCCATGAATCGTCCTTTTCAACAAATGGCTGAATTCTTCCACCACATGGCTGAAGCGATGCGTGATCCCAATGTGATTAACTTTGAGAAAATGAGGAAAATGGGTGGAGTGAGTATCCAAATGGCGGTGTTTGTAGTGGTCGTCGATCTAGTCGGCGATTCGCCAATTGGACATGTGTAATTCATCCTGTACTTTTCACAAACTTTTCATGCCCAATCCTGCAAAATCAAAACACCTTTATTTCTAAAACAAATTAAAGTAGTTAAGGGTTTTGGGTTGCCTCCCAAGATGCGCCTTAGTTAATGTTGTGGCATGACGCGGGTTAGCGCCTCAATTTCACTTTTGGGGTTAGCAAAAACATTGTTTGGCCACCCCTTGCCTTGTGCCTGATGGAGATGAGCCGTTACACGACCCAAGCGAGTTTCAATTAGCTAGATAGATCTAGAGTGAGAACCGCTTATCTAGTTCAGCACTTCTACATTTTCTCCAATCTCCTCTAGTACTCTATGTTGCGCATTTAGCTTCTGGAGAATGGTTACTAACACATCCTTAATATGGTTATTTTCAATGTCCAAAGATTTTCCCTACTCGTTAGGTGGCATGCATTTGCTCTTTTCTTTGGACATTACCTCCGGTTCCTTGACCTTTTGGGTCAAGTTATCCATATGACCCAGCAAGATGATCAATTGATGTTCCTTCTTAGTTTCCTTGTTGGTCTTAGCCAAAAGGTCAATGAGTTTTGTTGCGTTCTCATAGGATTATCTCTCGAGGCCACCTGGGATAAATCGATCGATTAATCCTCTATTTTTGGGATTTAGACTCAGATAGAAGAACTCCATTAGAATTAAATCGGTGATCTCATGAGTTGGGCATTGCATTAATAGTGTTTTAAACCTTAGCCACGACTCATGAAAAAGTTCTCCTTCTAGATGTTTGAAAGTCAGGATGCGATCCCTAAACCTCATCACTTCTAATGGGATGTGCTCCACTGTTTCACAATATCTGTCATGTATACTCATTATCATGTCTTAACACAATAACAAGCCTGACCAAACAAAAAATTAGGTAAGTAAACTACAACTAAGAAAAACAAAAATTCTACTAATCTAAAAATTCTCAAATAACACCAATCCCTGGCAGCGGCGCCATTTTGATGCTTATCGTTACCAACGACACTACTTTGGAGTCAAATGTCTATGATCATCGATAATATAGTAACCCAACCGAGGGTTGGGGTCATGTCCCAAGGGAGTGGTGTTGAGAATTTATAGAAAAATAAAATTTAGTTCTAACTAGTTGTAGCTAAAGATATTAAAGATTAAAAACATTGTAAATTAAAGGGGGTGACACGAAAGTGTCAAATAACGATGGGGGTTTTGTCACAAGTTAACCTAAGAATACGAAAATAACAAAAAAATCAAGTATGGGGAAAAGTTCTTGGTGTGTGACCGTAATATATTTTGATATAACTCATTGGGTATGTATTTTCAATAGGAAATTTGCAAGATAATAGCGACTAGGCTAAGCTTTAGATGGAAATAAGTTCCCTCTCGGGCAACTTACCCCGTTTCAAATGGGTTCCTCTCGAACACCCATCTGCTGCATGAAGGCCAGCCAATGCCTTACCCCACTCACTCTCTCGAGCTGAGTGTTAGGATATGAGACTAGTGCTCACCCTCTCAGGCTGAACCTCATATCGACCCACTCATTAGGCCATCAGTCTAGCGGTGTTGGTTTCATGACCTCTCTCTCGAGCAAGCCAAAAACACATGGGTGACTTTGTATTTGCAACTACAAACCCATTAAATTAAACCAAAACCACTAGGTGAAATCACCATTAAAATACATCTAACCTATTAGCCAACAAGACCCAATAATAATATCAATACATATTTGCTAAATCACACCCCAAGAATGGGGGTTTTAGCTAGACATGAACAAGAGATAGAAATTTATACCTAAATGGGTTTTCATTCAAATGGGTATGAAGATTTAAGTCTTGTTACAGGCCAAGAATGAAGAATCCAGGAGACCCAACTCCAAATCTTGAAGATGAAGACCCTCTTCTCCTTCAAGTCTCCAAAACCCTCTCAAGCAAAGAGCAAAAATATAAAAAAATGTACTATTCTATTATGAAATTATAATAATTGTCCGACTTTCTAAAAATTAATAAGTTTTTTAGTATTTATAGACTTCAGATAATAGTGTTGGCGGATTGCTCGGCGGGGTTAGATGAAATCACCGATTAACTCGGCGATTCGCCCTTTTTTTGTAGTTCGTCGCTATCTTGCACTAGCCTTCAGCATCGTCGTGCTTTGTGTCATTGGGAGACATAGTACTGCTTTGCGGAACTCTTCGGTGAAACGCCGACTGCTCCTTTCATCGCCTTTTTGATCCTGCTCCTTCAAGGCTCCACGTACTAGAACAAAAGGCAGAGTGCATCTCTTCGGCGAATCGCCAAGAGTTCTTGGCGATGCTCACGCTGCAGCTTCTTCATTCTTTTCAGCCTTTTTGTTCCTTTTTGCACCTAAGTGTCCATGCTTCAACTAAAACTTTAAATACCTAAAACTTAAGTGTTGTCATTTGATATTTAAAATAAATAAGCATTTGAGGACACTATCCTTCAGCATCGTCGTGTTTTGGATCATTCGGCGACATAGTACTGCTTCGCGGAACTGCTCGGCGACACGCCAACCGCACCATTTTACCACCGATTTGATCCTTCTTTCAGGGCTCAGCACACTGGAATAAAAGGCGAGGATAAGACCTTTTTGCGACTCGTCGAATGGGTTCGGCGATTCTCAGATCTTCATTTCTTTGTTCTTTCTGCTGCCTTTCTTCCTTTTTGCTAAGTAGTGTCCATGCTTTCCCTCCAACTCCAAATACCTGAAACTTAAGAGTTTTCTTCAGATATTGAGATAAAATATGCATTTGAGTACACTAATTCTGTCAAAATATAGCCCTAAATGAGTCCAATTTGTGGACTCAACAACACCCCCAACTTAACTTTTGCCTTTCCTCAAGCAAACTCGAGTTTGGCTATTCAAAAAGGGTGTCTCAAACAGTTCTATACAAGAATCAATCATAAATGTACACAACAAGACTTAACTTACTCATGCAAGGATCAAATGTGCACTCAAAGTTTCAAGTTGTGACATGCCATTATAAAAGAATCTTGAACTCACAATACTTGCTTCAAATGCAAGTTAAAGGTCAACTATAGTGTTCAAATACCCTCACACAAATAATAATTCCATATTCACACAATAGTTCAAAGTTTAAAGTTTGGGAATCAGATGCAACGCTCACTCTCACAAAGAAAAACAAAATTCATAATTTCACCCATAGGTTTGCCCGTATTTTCCAATCAACATTTACTTAACCTAACTCAAGATCAAAAAGGTCTTTTCAAGGCTTGTAATGGGGCTGAGTGCAAACGTATGTTCATTTAGGCTCAATGACTTTCATGGTGCTCACAACACTTTCTTTCCTATTCCTTCATCATTCTCTTTAGTGCTCATAAGTCATCCTATTATTCACTTTCCATGGATTCTTTGGAAACCCCATTTCTTTTGTAGTTTATTCCACAACTTTCTTTTTCATTCTTTTTCTTTTTCTTTCTTTTTCTTTTTTATATATTTTTTATTTTTATGGAGGGGTTCCATTTTTCTCAAAACCATGGGTAAGAGGGACTTTCTTGAACTTCTTGATTTGCCTTCTCGTTTCACCACACCCCCAACTTAGGCTTTTGGCCTAAGTTGGCTATTCAACTAACCACAACTTTATGAGGATTATGGGTAATGGATAAAGAAAGGTCTAGTTTTCATCAAATTTCTTCCAATGAAAGGTAAGGCTCAAGGAATGTTCAAAAGAGGTTCGCACATGCTCACTAGGTAGGCAACAAAGAGGTGTCTTTCAAATTGGCTCACACTTTAAAGGTGCCTATGATCATATCAAGAGTTTACCTTACTTAGTCGACCTTACCAACGGGGTAAATTCTAGGATCCATCATGCATAGTTCACAGGTAAGCTCATCACACTATGCATTGACACTATAGGTAAAACAAGACTCAACACTTTCACTAGTTTGCAATGATCATCACAAGAGACTCAATTCGATACTAGGCTAGTCATAACGAGATGTAAAGAGTTCACATATTTTTTGTGCAACTTCATTTGGTCTCATCGTAGCGGTACATTCATGTTCGTTAGATCATGAGCATTATTCAAGTCACTGGTATTGATCGGAACCGAGATTTCAACTTTGCACAAGAACAACCACATTCAACACACGATAGGTGGCAAAAAATTTCATTTTCAAAAGGGTCAAAATCATTTTGCAATTTAAAACAAAAGGAGCCACAAGCTCAAACCTTCCACAAAATAGTGTATAAAACACAATTTTAAAATAGAACAACCCAAATATATACATAAAAACACGAGTCACAAACAACACACAAAAGGTGAGCTTTACCCCACCACAATTAAAAAGTATTTTTCCTCAAATGCAAATGACAAAAAAACCAAAAGTTAAAATTAAGTAAGACAAAGAGGGAGGAAAAGAGGGGATCCTATCTATGCAATCGGTCCATCTGCCGGGGCTTCAGTATACGAGGTCTTGTCATTCTAACTCTAGTTTTCATTGTTTGCATTTGCCTCAATTATTGTAACTGTAGTAGCCTTAGCCATATTGTCCAAATAGTGAGCTGCTCCAAAAGTATGTATCGCGTTAATGAATCCTCGAGCCCACAAAGGGACATTAGGGTCAATAGGAATCCTCCTAGTGGAATTTACTTTCTTGTTCTCACTATTTTCTTTGAGGTGATCTGTCGTCCCTGAATCTCTTCTGGAGTTTTGTTCCTTTATATGTCGGGGTGGCATATTTCTTCCTGCAACTTTTGGTCTGGCCATGTTTGCAAAGCCTTGAGATAAAGTAAAAAAATATTCAATAAGAAAATCGAAGACTATCAGCTGTAGGTAGACTTAGCATCCATTCGACGAGTCGCCGAATACTTTCGGTGAACAAAGGGGTGTCCGCCGAAAGTTACAGTGCAAAAGGGGTCAGGGGTGCAGACAAAGTGCTAACAAGAAGACTTTCGGTGAGTCGCCGAGTGCTTTTGGCGACCTCATTCTTCTCGTTGAAAGGTGCAGAGGCCACAACACATAAAGCATGATATCAAAGGTGAGGTAGGGCAACTAGGTGAACAACTGAGTGGTTTGGCGAGCTCGTCTCAGCTCTCCGAAATGACTCATCGTGCCTATTATCAACCAAACTTCTTGAAATCAACCCCTCAACCCCCAAAAACGTAATTTAAGCTCCTACAACACAAATCCGAGAAAGACCCGTAGCATAAAAGCACTCCCTATTGCAAATTAATTTTACTTAACACACTAGAAAGCGTTATTTCACCATTCAAGCAAGAGTTATCGATTAGAAATAGGCAATTAAGCAATCTGATCCAATTAGATAGGCCCAACACAATTCAACAAGATTAACAAATTGCAAATGAGTATAATTTTGACAAAATGAACGCGGGGTTTGAAGTACCAACCTTTTATACCGATCAAATGGATGTTGAGATGCTAGGAAGCAATGTAATCCAACTCGTAGCACAATTCGATATGAAAAATACTCCAAAAATGCAAGAAATGTAAAACTAGAGTGCAGGTGTGATTTTGGGAAGATGAAAAAATGAGGGAAAGGGAATGAGTTTGAAACTTTTAAACCTTTGGCTTGAAAAATCATCCAGTTCTTTTGGCCCATTTCGCGACATTAGTCCCGATCGCTGAACTATTCAGCGTAACACCAAGTAGTCATTGGCCTCATCGAATTTTACAAAACCTCCATGTATTATGAGAGTCCAAACGGCGGTCTTCGTCGAGATCACAGACATGATTGGTGTTTTGCAAATAATTTCCTGAGGTCGCTGAGTTTTACAGACTCCAATGTAATTGGTCTTGACTCTAACGACAGTTTGGCTCAAGGTCGCCGAACCGTTCGGCGATTTGCGGAATGGACCTTTAACTCGCCAATCTACACTTTTCCTTCACTCTCCACATTTCCATCTGCACAATCAACACACCATTATTTTATCTAAGAAAAATAAAGCAATAAATAGTTTTGGGTTGCCTCCCAAACAGTGCCTTAGTTAACGACTTTGCACGATGCAAGTTAACGCCTAGTCCTCATCCTCAGAGTCAGCCATGAGGTAAGTAGGCGAATCGTCGGGAAATGGTGGACAACAACCTGATATCAAATGGCCTATCTGGGCATCTTGTACCGGAATTGTCATGTAGTTAGAGGTTGACGTTTCATTTAGCATTTTGATGTTCTCTTTCATCTCATTTGGCACCCTGTCTTGTGCTTCAATTTTCTGTTGAATGAGTGAGAGAACTTCATCATTTTGCACTCTTCCATGCTTCTTCCCATGTTTACACTCTCGTAGGGAGAAGTGCTTGTCCTCTTCAGTGGACTGTGCTTCTAACTCCATGACTCGTTTGGACAAAATGTCTACTTGAGCTACTAATGTTTCCCACTCATGTTTCTTTTGGGCTTCCTTGTTGGTTTCAACCATGCAATTAAGGAGATTTGCTACTAGTTCATAGGATTGCTGTAGCATACCACCCATGAAAAGTTGATCGACGATACTTCTATTTTTGGGTCCAAGACCCATATTTGCACTCCAATAGCGCTGTGTCAGTCATCCTATGAGATGTGCATGGTTCTAGCACTGCTTGAAACTTCAACCACATTTCTTGAATGGTTTCATCCCCTACCTGTTTGAACGTTAGGAGGTTGTCCATAAGGTTCAATGGTTTCAAGAGGCGGTGATCTGTTTGATACCCATAATGATCCTTCATATCCATGTTTCTACTTCAATACACAAACAAGCAAAACGAAACTAAAAGTAAAGTGAGTAAACTACAATTAAGAAGACCAAAAATTTTACTAAACAAAGAATTCTCAAGTCACCACTCCCCTACAGCGGCAGCATTTTGATGTTTGCATAATCAAGACACAACTTCCAATGCAAGTGTCTACGATTGTACAATAGTAAGGTAACCCAACCAGGGGATGGGGTCGAATCCCAAGGGAATGATTTTGAGAATTAATAGAAAAATAAAATTTAGTTCTAATTAGTCATAGCTAAAAACATTGTCGAATAAGAACATGTTAAATCTAAGGGGTGACGCAAGCGTCAATTATCAATGGGGTTTTGTCACAAGTAAACAAAAACATCAAAAATGCAAAGAGTACTAATCAAGGAGATGGGATTCCTGGGATGTGATAAGAATACGGGGATAAACTAAACTATTGGGTACATGCTTTTGATAATAATTCCGTTGAATATTTGTGACTAGGCTAGAAAATAGTGGGGGTAAATTCTCTCTCTGGGAACTTACACCGAATTAACTCTGTTTCTCTAGAACACCGAGCTGCCGCATGAAGAACAACCTCCACCTTAGCCCACTCACACTATTGAGCTGAGTGTGTGGGAGAAGGACTAGGGTTCACTCTCTCGAGCTGAACCTTATGTCGACCAAATTCCCCCGACCATCAATTTAGTAGTCTTAGTTTTACGACCTCTCTCTCGAGCTACCCCATTTCTTTTGTACTTTATGCCATAACTTTCTCCTTTTTTTTAATGTTTTTTAATATATATGGACGGGTTCCATTTTTTTTAAACACCATAGGTTAAAGGAGATTTTCCTTACACTTCATGACTTTCCCTTTTATTATCACCACACCCCCAACTTAGGCTTTTGGCCTAAGTTGGCTATTCAATAAACCACAAATCAAGAGGATTATAGGTTGTGGATTAAGAGAGGTCTAGTTTTCATCAAGTTTCTTTCAAAGAAATGTTAGGCTCAAGGGGTGTTCAAAATCATTTCACACACTCACAAGGTAGGCCACAAAAGAGGTATATGTCAAATTGGCTCACACACTTCAAGTTGCCTAAGATCATATCAAGAGATAGCATCACTTAGTTGACTGGACCAACGTGGTAAATTCTAGGATCCATCATGCATAGTTCACAGGTAAGCTCATCACACTAGGCATTGACACTATAAGTCAAACAAGACTCCACACTTTCGCTAGTGTGCAACGATCATCACAAGAAACTCGATTGGATCATTGGCTAGTCACAACGAGATGCAAGTAGTTCACATATTTTCTATGTAACTTTATTTGACCTCATTGTAGCCGCACATTCATGTTTATTCGATTATAAGAACTATCCAAGTCATCGGTATTGATCGGAACATATACTTAAATTTGCGAAGGAACAACCACATTCAACACAAAAGGGTTGGCAAAAAAGTTTCGCAAGGGTCAAAATCATTTTGCAATTGAAAACACAGAGCCACAAGCTCAAAGCTCCACAAAACAGTGTATAAAACACATTTTAAAAATAGAACAACCCAAATATATACACAAAAACACGAGTCACAAATAGCACATAAAAGGTGAGCCTCACCCCACCACAATTTAAAAGTATTTGTCCTCAAATGCAAATGACACAAAATCCAAAAGACAAAATAAAGTAAGAAAAAGAAGGAGGTAAAGAGAGGATCATGTCTATGAATTCTCTCCATCTTTCTGGGCAGTCCCCGCGGTCACCTCAGGGGGAACAACAGTGCCAGCTTCAACAAGGTCTATTGATTGTGAGTCTGCCAGAAAGTTATGCATCGCTCTGCAAAACCCCTTGGCCCATGAAAGAGTATCAAGGTCTACATTAATGGTTTTCCTCGCCAGAGTGGGCCTCTTTCTCTTTCCTTTCCCAGTAGTTGTAGGTAGTTTCAAAGATTTTCCTTTTGACGTAACTGCATCTTCCTTTATCGCAATTCCTTTGGACAAACTTGACATGGCGTTATTCTTTCAGCAGCTTTAGGTTTAGTTATGTCTGCAAATTCTCGAAGAGAAGTTAAAGAAATATTTGACAAAAGCACTGATAAGCTTCGCTGAATCTTTCGGCGAGTCACCAATTTCATTCACTGATCTAGAGTTAGTTCAACTTCTCGCCGAAAGTTACAGAATTAAAAACACTTTTATCATTAAATTAAAGGCAAGATGGGGACGTTAGGTGAACTACCGAGTGGTTTGGCGAGCTCGACCTAGCTCGCTAAACGGCTCAACATACTTATTTTCAACACATCTTCTCGAATTCAACCTTGTAACCCCTTAAGAAAAATCCAAGTATGCACTAGTACAATCAAGGTATGACCCATAGCACCCAAACACAACCCTTCAAATTTTAATCCAGATTAAGGCATACAATCACTGGAATTAAACAGTCACAACTACTCGAGAAAAGATTGTAAAATTCAAGCATGCATGTAAACAATCTAATCCTATCTAGCAGGGTCAGAATAGTTTCAAAAAGATTTGGATATTCAAAAGGAGCATAAATTTTTATAAAATAAATTTGTGGCATAGAAAACCGACCTTTTGTGTTGACTACGAAACGAATGAAATGCTAGGCGGCAACGTAATCCAATTCCGAGCCCAAATCAACCAACCAAAATACTGTAAAAGTGCAAGAAATATAGAAACTAGAGTGCATGTATAAGTTTGGGCAGATAAAAAGTGAGGGAAAGTGAATGAAGTTGAAATTTTTAAACCTTTGGCTTGCAAAACCGTCCAGTTTTCGCCCACTCGGAGACATTAGTCAAACTCGCCTATTCACTCGGTGGAACGCCAAATGTTTTTGTTTCCTCGTCGAAATTTACAGTACCTCCAGTTAATGTGGGGGTCCCAACGGCGGTCTCCATCGAAGTTGCCGACCTCTTCGGCGATTCACCGACTGGACCTGTTGCTCGCCACCGTACACTTTTTTGAACACTTTCCATGCTTCAACCTGTACAAACAACACACTGTTATATTACGATAACACGAATAAAAAGCAAAAAGGGGTTTTGGGTTTCCTTCCAAACAGCGCCTTAGTTAACGTCTAGTCCTCATCGTCGGAGTTGGCCATGGTATAACTAGGCCAGTCCTTGGCAAACGGTGGATGGTGACCTAATTTTAACTGATTTATCTAGGCACCTTGTAGCTGAATTGTCATGGAATTAGTGGTTGTTGCTAGATTCTTCATGTCGATCTTCTCTTTCATCTCATTCAACATCTTGTCTTGTTCTTCGATATTTTCTTGAATGAGTGGGAGGAATTCGACATCTTGTACACCCTCCTTCTTCTTCCCCTTTGTACACTCTCGAAGGGAGAAGTGCTTGCCCTTTTTCAACCAACTCCATGACTCTTTTGGATAAAAAATCAAACTGAGCTAGCAGTGCATCCCACTCTTGTTTCTTTTTGGTCTCCTTGTTAGCTTCAACCATGCCATCTAGGAGTTCGGCTACGACTTAATAGGGCTGGTGTAGCATACCACCCGCAAAAAGTTGATCAACATTACTTTTATTATCAGGTCCAAGATCTCGATAGAAGCTTTCTAGTAGCTGTTTGTCGCTCATCCCATGAGTGGGTAAAAGCTGCAGCACTGCCTGAAACTTCAGCCACATTTCCTGAGGATTTCATCCCCTACTTGTTTGAACATTAGGAGGTTATCCCTAAGGTTCAGCAATTTCAAGAGGGGGTGATCTGTTTGATACCCATAATGATTATTCGTACTGATTGTCCTACTTCTATACACGAACAAACAATACAAAACTAACAATTAAGTAAGTAATCTACAACTAAGAAGAAAAAAAATTCTACTAATCTAAGAATTCTCAAATAACACAACTCGCCAGCAGCGGCGCCATTTTGATGTTTGCATAATCAAGACACAACTTCCAATGCAAGTGTCTATGATCGTCTAATAGTAAAGTAACCCAACCAAGGGTTGGGATCGAGTCCCAAGGGAGTGGTTCGAGAATTAATAGAAAAATAAATTTTAGTTCTAATGAGTCATAGCTAAAGCCATTATCGAATAAGAACATGTTAAATCTAAGGGGTGACACAATAGTGTCAATTAACAATGGGGTTTTTTCACAAATAAACAAACACATCAAAAATGTAAAGAGTACTAATCAAGGAGATGGGATTCTTGGGATATGATAAGAATACAGGACAAACTAAACTATTGGGTACATGCTTTTGATAATAAATTGGTTGAATGTTTGTGACTAGGCTAGACTATAGTGGGGGTAAATACTTTCTCGAGTAACTTACCCCGAATCAACTTGGTTTCTCTCGAACACCGAGTTGTCGTATGAAGAACAGCCTCTGCCTTATGCCACTCACTCTAACGAGCTGAGTTTGTGGGAGAAGGACTAGGGTTCACTCTCTCGAGCTGAACCTCATGTCGACCCAATCTCACCGGCCATCAATTTAGTAGTCTTAGTTTTACGACCTCTCGATCGAGAAAGCTGAAAACACAAAGGAGAAATTGTATTTGCAACTACAATTTCATTAAGTTCCATCACAACTACTAAAAGAAATCACGTCTAAACAACAAATAATCATCAACGTAACACCTCTCAAAATGAAATAGGATAATTATAGGTTCACATGCGTGTTAGTAGTTGATAAACTTGTATAAATGTTTGAAAATGAGTTTATAGGTCAGTTTAGTTGAGTTTGAAGTCAAACGTTAAGGAAATGTTCAAGACGTTCCAAAAGCGTGATAGTCTGTTCTAGTGTGTCTTGCATGTTTTTTTTGTGTCGTATGAGGTCTAAAATCAGTGGTGGTGACCCTAATATCTTAATAGGCATGTGTAGGTTCCCAACGTCTGGGTACGACTCCCCAAGGACCAGCCTAAGGGTCCTTGGAGAGGACCCAAATGTTGCATAAAAGGCTGCCTAGGCAGTGGGTTTGGCAGTCTTGTTTGACGCCCAGGGTGACGCCTTGTCAGGCCATTGACGCCTCGTCAAAAGGGGGCATAGCTCCACACTTAGTTGTGGGAGCTTAGTCCCCAAATGTTGAGCCTCTGTCCCAAACAACGACCTACTAGGACGGTCCGTCAATGCATTGATGGTCCGTCAATGGTGGTCATTGTTTGGTGCCCTATTTCACTGCCAAGTTTCGGCCAAGTGAGGGGTGAATTGGTAAATTCACCCCACGTTCTAATTAGAACCTAGACAACTATTTTACCTATTTCTGGGTATTTTAAATTTGTTAAAACTCTTTAACCTAGAATCAAACCTCATTATTCCAATTGAACCTTCCCTCTAAAATAAATTCTCTCTCTAGAACTCCATGGAAGACATTGATGAAGCTTCAAGCTAGCGGATGGGTTCCTACTGATTTCTCCTTCAAATTCCTAAGGAAATTAATCAAAAAGGTATGGGGACTTTAACTTTGATTCTCCTTTCAATCAAAGAGCCAAATCAAAGTGATTTCATTTTTCATAAACATTAAAACCCCCAATTTTAATTCTAAGCTTGGATTCTTGCATGAAAGTATTTAAAATTATGATTTATGTTAATATTGATGGTTTTAAGATAAAAAACTCCATGAACCCTTGCATATCTTGAAATGCAATTTTTTGGGTCTAAAGTTGGTCTATTGATTATAAGCTAATAATGTGATATTATGGGAGTGAATATGGAATGAAAAGCTCCTTCTCAAGCTCCTAAGGTTCTGTTCGACCCTTTGGCAACAAGTGACTACTGCGGAGTGTAGGGCTGCTTTCCAAATATTGGCTCAAGCCATGACGGCTCCAGCCAATAGGGAGGTTGTGGTCCCCGTGAACCCAAATATGGGTACACTCGCAACTAGAGTGAGAGACTTCACTAGTATGAATCCTCTGAAGTTTCATGGTTCCAAGGTTGAGGAAGATCCTCAAGAGTTCATTGATGAAGTTTATAAGGTGTTGATGATCATGGGTGTGACGCCGATACAAAAGTCAGAATTGGCCGCTTACCAACTTAAGGGTGTCGCTCAAATATGGATCAATCTATAGAAGGAAGAGAGGATGGTTGATGCAGGTCCTCTTGATTGGGTAAAGTTTAAGGTTTATTTTCTTGATAGCTTCTTTACCCTTGAGATGAAGGAGGAAAAGGTACTTCAATTCATTTACCTTCATCAAGGAAGTATGAGTGTAAGGGAATATTCTTTGAAGGTCAAAAATTGTCTCCATATGCTCCTACTATGGTTGCCGATCCTAGAGAAAGAATGAATATGTTTGTTTTTGGCGTATCTGATGTGGTGGTTAAGGAATGTCATAATGTCGTGCTTTAATGTCATGGACATTTCTCGTCTCATGGTTCATGCTCAACAAATCGAAGAGGAGAAACTTAAGGAAAGGTCTAGGAACGAGAGGGCCAAGACTGGGGACGATGACTTCTCACATTCAAGGTCCGATGGACATGGTCGTTCTAAATTCTTACATAGGTTTTCCGGTAAAGGTTCCTCCAATGCTTCTCCTAAGTTCAACAAAAATAGGGTGTCTAAGCTTATACCTCAAGGAGGGAATGGTGGTGGATCTTCATTGTCTACTAGTGCTAAATATGGAAGAAAGCATGCGGGTAAATGTCAAGTTGATTCTAATGCTTTCTTTGGTTGTGGTAAGAAGGATCATAAGATAAGGGATTGTCCCTTAGTTTCTATGAATGAAGGAGATAATCATTGATGAACTCAACCCAATCCTCCATCAGGTTCTAGTGGAAGTCAAAAGCAAAGCCGATTTTATGCATTTCATACTCGCCATGAGCAAGAGGGTTCTCCCTATGTGGTTACCGGTATGTTGAAAGTCTTTCATCTTGATGTTTATGCTTTGCTTGATCCGTGTGCTACCTTGTCGTTTGTGATGCCATATGTGTCCATAAGATTTGATATTCTTCCATATGTGTTGTTAGATCATTATTTTGTCTCTACTTCGTTTGGTGAATCTATGTGGCTAAGAGAGTCTATGGAAAGTGTCTCATCTCCTTACACCATAGGGTCAGTCATGTTGATCTGGTAGAGCTTGATATGTTAGATTTCAATTTATTCTTGGAATGGATTGGCTACATTCATGTTATGCTTTCTTTGATTGTAGAACCCGAGTAGTTAAATTCCAGTTTCCAAATGAACGCATTTTATAGTTGAAAGAGGGAAATTCTATGCCTAACAATTAGTTTTTCTCTTGTCTTAAAGCTAGAAACATTATTTCGAAGGGTTGCATATACCTTCTTGTTTAGGTTAGGGATATGGATTCAAAAACCCTAACCTTGAGTTGGTCCCCATTGTCAATGAGTTTCTGGATGTGTTTCCCGATGATTTGTCTCATGTACCTCTTGAAAGGGAAATAGATTTTGGTATTGACCGTCTCCCAAATACGCAACCTATCTTTATTCTTCCTTACCGAATGGCTCTGGTAGAACTTAATAAATTAAAGAAACAATTGAAGATTTGTCGGATAAGGGTTTCATCTGACCGAGTATCTCTCTATGGGGTGCTCTAGAGTTATTTTTTAGAAAGAAAGATGGTTCACTTTGTATCTGTATTGACTACCGACAATTGAACAAGGTAACTATTAAGAAGAAATATCCTCTTCCAAGGATAGATAAATTGCTTGATCAACTACAAGGAGCAAGTTATTCTTTAAGATTGACCTCTGATCAGGTTATCACCAATTGAGGGTGAAGGAGGATGACATTCCGAAGACAAATTTTTGAACTCGGTATGGTCATTATGAGTTTTTTGTAATGCTGTTTGGTTTGACTAATGCTCCAACCACATTTATGTATTTGTTGAATATGGTGTTCAGAAAATACCTTGACATATTTGTGATTATGTTCATTGATGATATATTGATCTGTTGAAGGAGTGAAGACGAGCATACCAATCATTTGAGGATTGTGTTGCAAGTCCTCATGGACCAACAACTCTTTGCACAATTTAGCAAATGTGAGTTTTGGTTAAGGTATGTGGCTTTTCTTGGCCATATTATTTTCGGTTAGTGTATTGAGGTAGATCCTAAGAAGACAGATGCGGTTAAGAATTTGTCTTGACCCTTATCCCCTTCAGATATTAGAAGTTTCTTGGGTTTAGTCGGTTACTATAGAAAGTTTGTGGAAGGGTTTCCTACGACTGCCTCTCCGTTAACGACATTATCCCTATAGAAATTTAAGTTCATGTGGTTGGAAGCATGTGGAAGCAGTTTTGAATAATTGAAGGATACACTTACTTCCGCTCTGGTGTTGACTTTATCGGAAGGAACCGATGGGTTAATGGTTTATTATGATGCTTAAAGAATTGGGTTAGGATGTGTCCTTATGCAAAATGGGAAAGTCAGTCGCTATGCTTCAAGGCAACTTAAGATTCATGAAAAAAAATTATCCTACCCATAACCTTGAACTAGCAGCGTAGTGTTCGATCTAAAGATTTGGAGGCATTACTTAAATGGTGTTTATATAGATATCTTTACCAACCAGAAAAGTTTGCAATATGTTTTTAAATAGGATGATCTAAATCTTCACCTCAAAAGGTGGCTTGAATTACTAAAGGATTATGACATGAGTGTTCTCTATTACCCCATCAAGGAAAATGTAGTGGTGGATGCTCTTAGTCGGTTATCGATGGGTAGTATTGCTCATATTGAGGGTGATAAAAAGATGTTGGTTTGATACGTTTGTAAATTGATCCGATTTGGCGTTCGATTGGTTGACTCCACCAAAGGTGGTGTTATGGTTCACAATGGCTTAGAATCGTCTTTTGTAGAAGATGTGAAAGACAAGCCAGGTCTTGACCCGATCTTGATTGAATTGAAGGAACTAGTTCTTAAGAAGTCAGTTGAGGCTTTCTCCCAAGGGGGGATGGAGTGCTTAGATATCAAGGTCGTTTGTGTGTTCCCGATGTAGATGCCTTGAGGGAGCAAATCTTAATAGAAGCCCATAGTTTTCGATATTTCATTTACCATGGAGCCACCAAGATGTACCATTACCTGCGGGAGATCTATTAGTGGAATAGGATGAAAAAGGATATTGCGGGATTTGTGGCTATGTGTACTAATTGTCAACATGTGAAAGTTGAGCATCAAAACCCGAGAGGTTTGTCCTAATACATAAGCATTCCTACTTAGAAGTGGGAACATTTGAATATGAACTTTATTCTTGGCTTACCTCGTAACCGAGGGCAACATGAGTCGACTTGGGTTATTATGGATAGAATGATGAAATCGGCTCATTTCATTCTAGTCAAGGGTTTCTTACTCAGATGAAGACTATGCCAAGTTGTACTTTAGAGAAATTTTTAGGTTACATGGAGTGCCTTTATCCATTATCTCTGATCGTGGTACCCAATTCACCTCTCAGTTTCAATTTTTTTTAAAAAGGCCTTGGTTCTCGTGTTAAGCTTAGTACGGCATGTCATCAACAAATCGTTGGAAAAGCGGAGCATACTATCCAAACTTTGTAAGATATGTTGACAGCATCTGTAATTGACTTCAAAGATAGTTGAGATGATCACTTGCCTTTGATTGAGTTTGCATACAACAATAAATATCATTCAAGCATTTGTATGGATCCATTCGAGGCTCTATATGGTAGGAGGTGTGATATAGGTTGGTTTGAAGTGGGTGAAATTACTTTGATAGATCCCGAGTTGGTGCATGAGGCTATGGAGAAAGTTTAGCTTATTCTAAAAAGTTTGAAAACGGCTCAAAGTTGGCAAAAGTACTATACTGATGTTAGAAGGAGAGACCTTGAGTTTGATGTACATGATTAAGTCGAATTTAAAATATTCTCACCCATGAAGGGTGTGATGAGGTTTGGGAAGAGAGGGAAACTTAGTCTCCACTATGTGGGCCCATATTAGATGTTGAAGGGAATTGGTAAAGTTTCTTCTAAACTTGATTTTCCTAATGATTTTGCATCGATGCATCTAGTTTTTCATGTATCTCTATGAAGAAATATGTTGGAGATCTGACATCCATAGTTCCCCTAGAGGGTTCGAGAGTTAAGGAGAATCTTTCTTATGAAAAAAATTCATTTGAGATTTTAGATCGGCAAGTTAAGAAGTTGAGAAACAAGGACGTTGCTTCCGTAAAGGTTTTTTGTAGGAATTAGTTAGTTTAGGGTGCAACTTGGGAGGCCGAGGCCGATATGATGTCCCGTTATCCTCATATATTTCCCCTCGTCCCTACTTTAGATTGAGGTATTAAGTCCCTTAGGTTTGCTTTTTTGGTTTCATGTGTCTTAGATATTTCAATGATTGCTCATTTATGTATGTTCGTGGAAAGCTTAAATTTATAGAAAATGAATTAACATGATTTATTTTATCACGTTTATGAGAATTTGAGTATTAGGTGCATATACAACTTATGAAATGATATTTTGAACATGCTTTAACTTGGAGTTGATGTTTCCTCCTCGGATATGCGCATTTATGTGATTGCATTCATGTTGGGATGTTAGGTTTAAGTTCGTACCCTCCGTATGATGTCTTGAATTCCATTCGAGGATGAATGTTCCCAAGGGGAAGATAATGTAACACCTCGGATTTGAAAAAATGGAAACAATTGCAGCGTTTTTGGAAGTGGTGCCAGCACCAACGGAACCACAAACAGTGTGTGGATTGACATATGGACCGTAGGTGGGGCAGTGGTTGGCAAGTTAAAAGTTACCTAAAATTTCTAGTCCCAGTATCTTTATATGGTTCAGCAGGATAATCTTTCATCCAATGCACTAGTGGTTGGTAGGTCTCGTAAGAGAGTCCCATAATTAAAAAACATTTAGGATCAAAAGTTGGGAATCACGACTATGGTCTACGGTTCGTAAGTGGACCCACAGACCGTCCATGGGGTCCTATCATTATGTATTCAAATATGGTGGTCTCTAAACCCAACAATGGTCGACCAGGATGGTTCGTGGTGGGACCTACGGACCATAGGTCAGGCAGTTAGTGAGGGTTCGACAGTTATTTTAAAGTGGGTTTGGGGTCCTTTAATAAATATTCTAACTCAATACTATGTCGTTCTACCTCCTATTATAGACCCTATCTAAATGTTTTTACTCCCAAAATTTCCCAATTGAACTCACTCTTCTAAATTCTCAAAGTTTATCAAAGCTTTTGCACAAATATTTTTCTCTAAATGTCACGACCCAAAGTACACCCTAGATGTGACATGGCATACAAGACCCCAAAATGCCCCATACAAGACACTTAGCATACATCGTACAAGTTGATAGAGTTTAAAAGATTTAAAAGACAGTTTCAACATATAAAAGTTTTATAGAGAAAAGCGGAAATCTAAACATAGTCTCAAAGCTATCTAGTACATAAGAAGAAATCGAGACGTAACCCGTACATCAAGTTCAAAACTAAAATGAAAAGACATAATGAAATAAAGTCTTGGTCCTTGAAACATAGGCAATACAAATATTCAATCTTCAACTACTAAGAAATCTTAGCCACGGAAGTGCGAATAGAAATCGTAAGACCCTACATTTTAGGATAAGAAATGTAGGCAAGAGTATTTGTTAGTACCACAATTCACTAAGTATGATAGCCATGCATGAAAGTACAAAATCATGCTAAAAAGGGCATTTTCATGATATCTAAAGACCAAGTTAAAACATAAAATAAGACGTTAGAAAACATAATCGTAATCATTATTAATGCAAGTAAAATCATCTTATACAGAACATGTGAGATACTTTTTGAAGTAACCTTAGTTCATTATTATTGTGGGAATTAGGTTTCACCGACATAAAGACCGTGTGAGCTATAACATGATCCATCGGTGTCTCCTACACCGAAAAGGTTGTCCTACTTACCAAGGTAGGACCAAGAATCTGAGCTAAAGTGGATCCACTAGCTAATGTTTATCTTGACCATCATCCTATGGGGGCATGTAGGTAAGGGAAAATGAGATTTCTATGAGAAAACCCGTCCTCAACATGGAAGAGCTTCCATCTCAATATCCCCTCGGTGCTAGGCATATATCCCACGGAGTAGTTATTAAGTCTTGACTCATCTTATCATTAAGAGACATGGCTAGTCGCTACATACCTTATCATAGGATAGCTCCTTAGACCATACATGAGAAAACCTTTCACCGTCCATGATCTTTTCATAATAGCTTTTAAGGCCCACATTCCTTCCCTTCATGCTAGAGATGCCCTACTAATACTAATGGAAATAGTTTTGAAATCATGGCCTATAATCATTGAAGGCATATCCGGATACCATTCTAATCAATACCTAATTTAGGAAACTAGCCCAAAAAGCATTGAGGGAAAATCTAGACGTCATTCATGTGAGGTGGTCAAGCTTCATAGGACATATAGACAATATCCTCTATAAGCCTTCTTGAGTCATAAACATACTTTCATAAACATGCTTTCTTTTCAATAATTCATAAGCTTCATCATGTCTACAAAGTCAAAGTAACTTCAAATTCAATTACATCAATTTCATAAAGAGAACACATGCATATTTTCCTAAATCCCTCTTTCATAGTTCAAGACCCACATTATGAATATAGCTTAGAAAACATGGGTTATGCATGGGTTCATGGGAAATCAACTTAAAAACATGCAATTAATTCAATTCATGCATAAAAGTTCATAAATAAAGCAAAAAAATCAACATTGAAAGGAACCATGACATGGAAGAAAATCGTAACTTCAATTGGAGATTTCTAACTTGAAAATTGGAGAATTTTGGAACTCCATGAAGGAAATGGCTCCAAGGATTAAAAGTATCATACCTTGATGCCAAAATCTTGAAAGCAATGGAAGATTTGTAGGCTTGATCTTCAAACCATAGCTTTCTTCTTCAACTTTTAGAGAGAAATATTTGAGAGGAGGAGATTGATCTTTTCTTGAGAATTTGAGAGAATGAATTGGATTCGGGTGATTTGGGGGTTTAGAACCATTATATAGTGCTTTGGGTAGAAGGAAAAATGACATAGTATTGAGTTAAAACAATTGGGGGGGAAAGACCCAAAAGTCCCTAACTTGAAACTGCCGAATTGGCATAGAGGAGGCCAAAATAGGTCATTATGCACTATCACGGCCCGTCAAACGGGTCGTGAAGAAATTTTGACTGACAGTGCTTTACTATTTCGAGCATAAATTTTTACTCCAAGCTTGGAATTGGGCCAACTTTGTGGCATTGGAAAGAGAACTCAGAGATCGATAATTTGATAAGTCATGGTCCACCTAATTAATTTTGTGCTAAAAGATATGATTGTTTGAAGTTGACCCTACACTCTAAGTCTAATGAAACCTCTTAACAGAAGTCTTCGCGGTTTGTGTGGGGCTTCACGGGCTTTTGTGACGCCCGTGGCCCTTGACCAACGGCTAGAGAAGGCCCCTCCTACTAACTTGACCCCTTTCACTACCACTTGTACAGCCCGTCATCCTCACCACGGGCCGTCTAAGGGTCTGTGGGATGGAAACCTTTTTTGGCTATTTCTAGAATGACATCACGAGCACCAAAATGGGTTGTGTTCCCCTTCACGACCTGTCTAGGGCTCCTTGGAGGTTCCCATTGTCAATTTTTGGACTTGTGGCTTACCCTCTTAACCCCTTCTAGCCTTTCCTGAATCTGAGGTGTTACACTATAAGATTGAAGAACAAGGCTATGGTTTCAAGGTCAAGTCTCCAATTTCACCATTGGTTGCAAGATTTTGGCAACAAGGCATGATAGTATTTACCTTTGTATTCCATTCCTCCATAGGGTTCCTAAATTCTCCAATTTTACAATGTACAATCTCCATTGGAAGTTAAGGTTTTTACTCAATCTCATGGGTTCTTTTCAATTTTGATTTAATTTATTGTTATATGTCTCTTTATGCATGAATTGAAGTAATTTCATGTTGTTTTAGATGAATTATCATGAACCCATGTAAAATCCATGATTTCTAGACTACGATCATATGAAGAAGCTTTTGAGCCATGAAAGATGAATTAATGAAGATATGCATGTTCTTTATGAAATTGATGAAAATGATTTAATGATGCTTTGAAAGTGAAGTATCAATGTGATTGTTGTTGTTGTGAAAGGATTTTCTCATATAAAGGATTCATACGGTTGAAAGGTTTTCTCACCTAAAATGAATCAAAGTTAAGGATCTATCTAATGATGAGGCAAGTGGAAATTACTCATGTCCTCCAATGATACGACAAGCGGCAAATACCCATGTCTCATGAATGTTAAGATAACTTCAGATAAACGAATATTTTGTGGGAATTATGCTTCTCACTGAGTGGACAAGTGACGATTATACATATCACATATACTATGTGTCACCATATTTTTATCTAGATAGACATTAGCTAGTGGATCCACGTAAGCTAGAAGTTCATGGTTCTTACCTTGGCAAGAACTCCTCTTTTCGATGTTGGGTAATGTCACGACCTAGAGTACCCCCTAGATGTAACAAGGCACATAAAACCCCAAAGGCTCCATTTAATCCACTTAGCATATGATAACATAAGCTATAGAACAATAAGAGTAAAAACGCATTTCAAGCCAAGTCCAAAATTTTAATTTAAAGAGAAGCAGAACTCTAGACTCTTAGTCTCAACATAGCCATCTATTACAATATTCGAATGAGAAAAGGGACATAGCCCATACAACATAATCCGAAAAGAAATACAAGAAAGGAACTACAAAGAAATAACATCCGTCCATGAATCATGAGGACTCACCAACAAGCTAGGTGAGTAAGCAAATCCATGCTTCTAGCCACAATGATTACCACCTTGAGAACTGGACCCTACACTTGGGAAAAATGTAGGAAAAGTGGGCGTTAGTACCAAAATGCACTAAAGATAGCCATGTATAAAAACATTAAAACATGCTAAAAAGGGACATTTTATTTTAATGTATGCAATTTACTAAGTATGAACATCATCATGAAGATAGTGGGAAAGCATAAGTCATGAGCATAGTCAACATATAGATCATCATAACATAAGAGGAACATACTATAAATACCCTCAAAGCATACTTGTGCAATGCATGAATAAGACCCCATAAATATCACCCATGCTAAGTAAAGCCTCTTGAGTAACCATAGATCATAATTCATATTCTTGTTTATATTGTTGTCATAGTGGGATTTTGCCTTAACCGACTTAGACTAATCATGGAATCCGGTGTCTACCCCACATCGAAAAGGGGTTGTCCTACTTGCCTAAGGTAGAACCATACTCTTATCTTAAGTGTATCCACTAGCTAAATACCTATGAGGGCACATAGTTTATGGGATAAGAGATTGCTACTAGAAACCTGGACTCCACTAAGGTAGAAGGTTTCCATCTCATGAGAAACACTCTGGAAACCTGGACTCGACTAAGGTAGAAGGAACCCATTTGGAAAGTCGGACTCAAGTAGTGTAAAAGCTTTCATTGGGAAGCCGGACTCAACTAGCGTAAAAGCTTCTCTCTCATATTCAATATCCACTCGGTGCTAAGCATTAATTCTCATGGATTTCATATTAAGTCTTGGATTAAGTTCATATTCATGGAAGAATGTCTTGACACTCAATCCAACATAACTTATAAGATAGCTCATTAGATCATGTGTGAGAACAACCTTCCACCGTCCATGTCTACATATAGATTCAATAGCTGAGAAAGCCTTTCAACCCTAGAATCATTATATTATGAGAAAACCTTTAACATCATATCATATTCATGCATAAGTGTGTATATGAGAATAACCTTTCAATAACACAACAACAAGATCATAATCGTATTTACTTTACTCTCAAAGTGTTCTTAAAGTATATACTAAACTTCATAATTCATACATAATATCATAATTTACCTTTCAAGGATCAAAGCTCATATTGGATCAACACATCTATAATTCACTACATTAGACATGGATACTAACATAATTTGAGTAGCTCAATTACTACAAGCATAATCTCATAATATCCTTCTTTCATCCACAAACCCACATCACAAGATCATAATTTGGAAATATGGGGATTTCATGGGTTCTTGGGGATTTCAACATAAAAACCATAATAAATCATCAATTCAATCATAATATTAAGTAATTCAAGCATTAGAATAGTTTTTGAAAGGAACCCATGGTTATGGAATCAAACCCTAGTTTTTGGGGATTTCTATAATTGAAACTGGGTTTTGAAGGGGCTCCATGGATGAAGAGCTACCATACCTTAGAAATGAAATCCAATGAATTTGAGAATAAAACCTTCCTCCTTTAACCCTAGCTCAAACTTCTTTCTTCTTCTTCCTTGAGGTTCTAGAGAGAGAATTTTCTTTTAAGAGGATGAAGTTTTGGGACTAGTTTTTGGTTTTTGAAATAATGAGGTAGTTGACAATTTTTTGTGATATAAAATCCTTATATAGGTGATCTAATTTAGGCTAAAACGACCTCACTTAGTATTAATTAAAACCAGAAAACCCCAAAGATCCCCTAAGCTTAACTGCCAAAAAGCAGTTCCAGGCCTGAACCATGGACCCCTGACCTTCGAAGCATGTATGGAACCACGGCCAGTCCTGGTTGGGCGTGGTTCGTGGTAAGAGAATTTGGCCCCACCCATGAGACCCTCACCTATGGACCTTGGTTGGACCCATGACCCATGCTGGTGAAACGTGGGTCAGGGTACAGAGAGCCACACTTGTAGGCTCGACTACGGTCTCTCTCAAGGACCCATGGTTAGTCCTTGGGGGTCATACCTTAACGTTCTAACACTAAACCCTTTATTTTCGGGGAGTAACGTTAATGACTCTAAACATCATGTTAAGCTCCAGTTTAGCCTACTAGTTTTCGGGGTGTTACATGTAGACATTGAATTTCATGTTATGGCTCACATGGTCTGTACATGTCATTGAAATGTAAATCTCCCACAATAATGAACTAAGGTTACTTCAAGAAGTATATCACATGTCTTTAGAAGATGATTTCTAATTACATTGACCACGATCAGGATTATGTTTCTAACCCTTTTATCTGATGTTTTTGACTTGGCATTTGCATGACATGAAAAGTCATTTTTACCATGATTTCATAACGTTTATGCATTGCTATCATACTTGGGACATTCCATATAATAACACATACTCTTGCTTACATTGTTTCACTAATGTAGGGTCCAACGTTCCCAGTTTGTATCGGTAACACCTTGGAATTTAGAATTCTAGAAAAGGAGTCAAGTGGAAGGTCACCAGCCCATAACTGAGCCATGGCCTCCTTCATAGAGCCCTTCACGGGTCATAAAAGGTACCATGGCTCGTGGTGGTGCTCGTGGCTACCTTCTAGTGTGTGGCCAAGAGGGGCTCTCCTCCCAGGAGCCCTTAGACGGCTCGTGGAGAGCCTCACGCCCTGTACTAGTGGTCGTGGAGGGGAGGCAGAACCCACCTCAAGGCTAGCCTTTTCTCACGAACCCCTACACGGGTCATTAGAGGCTAGACTGTCAGAGGAGATTGGCGTGTGGTGGATAGGGACTTGCCTAGCTACTGATCTAGGGACCACGACTGCCCAGACAACTCGTGGACCCCTAGACGACACGTGAAGCCCTCCATCTGGGGACTCGCGTCAGCTTTAAGTCAGGGTTAGTTGGGTCTTTTCCCAATTATATTATCTTGATACTACGTCATTTAACCCTTACTTAGAACCCCTACACATGCTATTTTAACCCCAAAATAAACCCATTCAAGTCATTCTCTCAAATTTACAAAAAAAGAACAAGTCTTCCTCTCAAAAAAATTCTCTCTATAGAAAGCTTGAAGTAGAAAGGATCAACCTAGGGTTTCAAGAAGAGTCTCTAATTCCTCCATTGAAGTTAAACAATTGGTATTGAGGTATGATAGTTTTCATCCATGGAGTTCCCAAATTCTCCAATTTATAAATATTGAATTCCCCAATTGAGTTAGAGTTTTCTTCCATGTTATGAGTTTCTTTGATTATTGAATTAAATAATTTATTTATGATCTATTATGCATGAATTGAGTAAATCCCATGTTTATATGATGATCCATTATGAACCCATGTAATCCCTATGTTTTCCAAGTTATGAGTATATGATGTGTGTTTTGGATTATGAAAGAGAAGTTTATGAAGTCAAACATGTTCTCATGAAAGCTATGTAAATATTTGAAGGATTCTTTGAGAGTGAATTATCAATGATGTCGCTATTGTTGTGTTGTTGAAAGGATTCATCATATACACATGTAAGCATGAATTATGAAAGCTTTTCTTACATGATAAGGGTTCTTAGGGTTGAAAGGTATTCTCACCTAAAATTAACCAATGTTAAGGAGGTATTCTAATGTTGAGCCAAGCGGTGATTACCCATGCTCTCTCATAGAAAGACAAGATGTGATTACCCATGTCACATGATGTAAGGACAAGAGGCGATTACCCATGTTCTTTTCAGAGCTAATATGAATATCAATGAAAACTATTCCGTGGAAGTTATGCTTAGAACCGAGTGGACAAGTGGCGACTACTCGTTTCCCATAACTATGCCTCAACATAGGATTGTCTAGGTAGACATAAGCTAGTGGATGCACATAAGCTAGAAGTTTAGGGTCCTTACCATGGCAAGTAGGACAATTTTTTTCGGTGTGGGAGACACTGGATTCCATGATGATAGCTCTTATGGTCTTATATGTCGGTTAAGGCTACTTACCATAAGCAAGCAAGTTATGATGAACTAAGGTTACTTCAATGAAGTATCTCATGCATGTTTAAGATGATGACTATGTGCATTGACCATGTTTTATGACTCGTGTTTTATAACCCTCTTATCTCATGTTTTAGCTTGGTCACTGCATTTCTTGAAGGTATCTCTTTTTAGTATGTTTTAAAATGTTTTATGCATGGCTATCATAATTGGTACATATTTTGTACTAACGCATACTCTTTCCTACATTATCCCAAATGTAGGGTCTGACAGTCAGGGTTCCCAATTTCTTGGCTACATTTCATTAATAATATTCCAAGCTTTGGTGAGTCCTCATGCTTCGAGGACCGTATTTTCATCGTCTTCATTTTTTTCTTATTTTTTGTTTTGGATATGTTGTACGAGCTAGTACCAGATTCATTCTAATTTAATAGATGGCAATTGAGATGATATTAAAATTTTTGCTTTATTTTATACAACTTTGATATATTGAAACTATCTTTAAATCTCTTTATTCTATTTCTTGTATGATGAAAGCTAAGTGGATTGTATGGGGCCTCTTGAGGTCTTATACACCATGTTACGCCTAAGGGCTACCTTGCGTCGTGACAAAATTTGTAATCAGAGCACAAGGTTTATAAAGGTCTCAGGATGTCTCATAAGCCACATCGAGTAGAGTCTTGTTCATGAGTGTGAAGCGCGCCACATTTATAAATGAGAGGCTACAAGATGTTTAGGAAACTCCACTTCTTTCATTACTCTAAAGTCGTGCGATAGAGTTTAACTCTATATGGTTTCTCTCCTAATCCATATTTGATTCTTTACAGAAGTTGGCTACTCAAAGAGCATATTCTAGAAGGAATCTGAGGGATAATGTGGAACAAGAAGCTCCTCCTCAAGCTCCTCATGTTCCAGTCGACTATTTGGTCTAGCAAGTGACTAATGCGGACTTTAGGGCTCCTTTTCAAGTGTTGGCCCAAGCCATGTCTAACACTTCAAAAACTAGTAGGATAAACTAGAGCTTGACGTTAGGGTTAGAGCCTTGAAATGTTCCTCCCCGTACCTTAAGATAAAAATTTTGGGTAAGAACGTCAAGGTTCAAACACCAAGGACTAACCATGGGTCCTTGAGGAATGCACAAAAATTGTGCTTGGGCAGTGACCTACAAGGGGCCACTCACGCCCTGTAGACCCCACATGCCACGTGGGTGAGGAGCCGTAGATGGAACCTGCAAGATCATGCTTCAGAGCCCGACCCATGCTTCACCAGCACGGGCCACGATCCGTCTGTGAGGGGGTCATGGGTGGTGACTTGGAACCGTTTTTATGGGTTAGTTAAATAATACTTTGGGGTTTTCCATTTTAAGTTAATATTAAGAGACGTCGTTTTGTATTAATTTAGATTAACTATATGTAGTTTTAAGACCCCCAAATCAAATCATTTTCCTCATAATTCCAAATTTCCTAATTAAAACCAACTTTTCCCCTAAAACTCTCTCTAGAACTCCAAGGAAGAAGAAGAAGAAGAAAGTTGAAGCTAGGGTTTGAAGGAGCAATCTTTTCAACTCAATTTCACACGAATTCTAAACTAAGGTATGGTAGCTCTTTATCCATGGATAGAATTCATCCATGGAGCCCCTTCAAAAACCCTAATTTCAAAGTTAGAAATTCCAAAAGTTAGGGTTTGACTTCAATCTCATGGATTCCTTTCAAATTGGTTTTTAGTGATTGAATTATGTTTTATCATGGGTATATTGATGATTTTATATGGTTTAATGATTGAATCTCCCAAGAATCCATGAATTCCCCTATTTTCTCAATTTGGATCTCAAAGTGTTGGTATTGATTGATGGAAGTAAAATATGTTAGAATTATGCATATAGTAATTGAACTACTTGAATTATGTTAGCATCTATATCTAATGTTTTAATTCTAGATATGTTGATGGATTTTGATCTATGGTCCTTGAAGGGCAAAGTATGAGAAGTATGCATGATTATGAGATTTATGTATATGCTTTATGAACAGCTTGAGAGTAAAGTGAATATGATTATGATCTAGTTATTGTGTTGTTGCAAGATATCTTCATGTACACACCTATGTATGAATATGATATGATGTGAAAGGTTTGTCACATGCAGTGATTCTAAGGTTGGAAGACTAGTCTCACCTATCGAATCTATGAGCTTTAGTATGAGTTATTTTGGATTGAGTGTCAAGACATTCTTCCATAATTATGAACTTAAGTCAAGACTTAATATGAACTCAATGGGAATTATGCTTAGCACCGAGTGGATAGTGATATAAGATGGAATCCCTCACGTTAGTAGAGGCTGGGTTTTCTAGTAGCAATCCCCTTATCCCATAAACTATGTGTCCTCATAAGTCTTTAGATGGTGGATCCACCTAAGCTAAGAGTATGGTTCTACCTTAGGCAAGTAGGACAACCCCTTTTCGGTGTAAGGTAGACACTGGATTCCATGTTAAGCTCACATAGTCTATGTTTGTTAAGGCTTATCCCACTATGATAGTATGGACAAGAATATGAACTATGAACTATAACTACTCAAAAATCTTTACTTGGCATGGGTGGGATTATGGGATCTTATTCATGCACTACAAAAGTATGCTTTGAGGGTATTTATGGTATGTTCCTTTTGGTATGATGGTATATGAGTTGATTAAACTTATGACTTATGCTTTACCACTATCTTCAGAATGATGTTTTAACTTATTAAATTGCATACATTCAACTAAAATGTCCCTTTTAGCATATTTTTAAGGTTTTTATGCATGGCTATCATACTTAGTGCATTTTTTTACTAACCCATATTTTCCTATACTTTTCCCAAGTGTAGGATCCGGTTCATAAGGCGGTCATCATTTGGTTCAAGCTTGGATTCAACTATTCTCCTAGTTGTGGTGTTTCTCATGAGATGGAAACCTTCTACCTTAGTTGAGTGTGGGTTTCTAGTAGCAATCTCTTATCCCATAAACTATGTGCCCTCATAGGTCTTTAGCTAGTGGATCCACCTAATCTAAGAGTATTGTTCTACCTCAGTCAATTAGGACAACCCCTTTTCGGTGTGGGGTAGACACCGAATTCCATGTTAAGCTCACATGGTCTATGTCGGTTAAGGCTTATCCCATTATGATAGTATGGATAAGAAGATGAACTATGAACTATAGCAACTCAAGAAGCTTTAGTTTGCATGGGTGTGATTATGGGATCTTATGCATGCTTTGAGGGTATTTATGGTATGTTCCTTTCATGGTATGATGATATATGAGTTGATTGCACTTACGACTTATGTTTTTCCATTATTTTCAAAATGATACTTTAACTTAGTAAATTGCATGCATTCAAATAAAATGTCCCTTTTAGCATATTTTTCAAGGTTTTTATGCATGGCTATCATACCTAGTGCTTTTTTGTACTAACCCATATTTTCCTGTACTTTTCCCAAGTGTAGGGTCCGGTTCATAAGGAGGTCATCATTTGTTTCAAGCTTGGATTTGACTATTCTCCTAGCTTGTGGTGCATCCTCATGAATTGAGGACAAGTGTTTCATTTGGAGTTTCATTCTTGTATTTTCACTTTTGGATTATGTTGTTTTGGGTTGTGACCCTATTTTGACTCAAGTATTGTAATAGATGGCAAATTGAGACTAGTCTACACTTCCTCTTTCCTTTATAATGATTTTTGGACTTAAATGCGTTTTTACTATTATAGTTCTAACACTTTATGTTATGATATGCTAAGTATATTACATGGAACCTTTCGGGGTTCTATGCGCCTTGTTACGTCTAGGGGGTACCCTTGCATCGTGACACCATGACGGCCCTAGACAATAAGGAGGCTGCGGTTCCCGTGAACCCAAATATGGGTACATCGGCATCTAGAATGAGGGACTTCACTAGAATGAATCCCCATGAGTTTCATGGTTCTAAGGTTGAGGAAGATCCTCAAGAGTTCATTGATGAGTTCTACAAGGTGTTGATGATCATGGGAGTGACGTCAGGGTAAATGGCGGAGTTGGCCGCTTATCAACTTAACAATGTTGCTCAAATTTGGTTCAATCAATGGAAAAAAGGTAGACCGAAAGATGCAGTCCTCTCCATTGGGAAAAGTTTAAGGTTGCTTTCCTTGATAAGGTGTTTCCCTTTGAGATGAGGGAGGCAAAGGTTCTTGAGTTTATCAACCTTATTCAATGAAATATGAGTGTGAAGGAATACACTTTGAAGTTTACACAATTTTCTAAATAAACTACTACTATGATTGCCGATTCTAGGACAAGGATGAGTAAGTTTGTTTTGGGTGTGTCCGAGATGGTGGTTAAGGAATGTCGTACTGCCATGCTAGTCAATGATATGGATATTTCCCTTCTCATGGTTCATGCTCAACAAATTGAAAAGGAGAAAATTAGGGAAAAGTCTAGGGAGATAAAGAGGGCTAAAATCGGTGATGGTAATTTCTCACATGCAAGGTTCGATGGACATGGTCGTTCTAAGTTTCGACAAAGATTTTCCGGCCAAGGTTCCTCCAATGCTCTTTCTAATTTCAACAAAGATTGGGTATCTAAGCCAAAGCCTCAAGGGGGGAATGGTAGTGGGTTCTTTATTGCCTACTAGTGCTAAGTGTGGAAGGAAGCACGAGAGCAAGTGCCTAGCGGGTTTCAATGCTTTTCCGGGTGTGGTAAAATGGACCACAAGATAAGATATTGTCCTTCGGTTGCTAAGAATGAAGGAGATAATCGTCGAAAGTCTCAACCTAATCCTTCATCTAGTCCAAGTGGTTTGGGTTCAAATTCTCCCAAGCAAAACAAATTTTATTCACTTCAGACTCGTCATGATCCAGAGGGTTCTCGTGATATGGTTACCGGTATGTTGAAAGTCTTTTAACTTGATATCTATGCTTTACTTGATCCTGGTACTACCTTGTCTTTTGTGACTGATAAAGATTACGCTATCAAATATACTTCATCCATTACTAAGCATCAACTATCATTCAGTAGTAATGTAACCAAACTAGTGAGTTGGGGTCGAGTCCCAAGGGAGTGGTTCGTACTCAAGAATCAATAGAAAAGCATAAATATTCTCAAGTCAATCATAACTAAAAATATTTATGAAGAAAAACATGGTTTAAATTATAGGTGACACAAGTGTCAAATATCAATATGGGGTTTTGTATTATCAACTAAAACAACAACTAACACGAAAATACGAATAGAGAGATGGGATTCTTGGGATGTGATTGGATTATAGGCCAAAGTAAACAACCGGATAATTGCAGTTAATAGTAAACAGATGCAAATCAGTGAATAAGCTAGACTTTAGTAGGGGCAAACTTTCTCTCAAACAATTTACCCCGAATCAAATTGGTTTCTCTCGAACACCAATAAGCAGCAATGAATGTGTGGAAAAGGGTTTAGGATTCACTCTCTCAAGCTGAACTCATGACAACCCAATACCCATAGACCATCGATTTAGTAATTTTTGTTTTAAAATCTCTCTCTCGAGCAAGCCAAAAACAAGAAGTTAAGATTGTATTTGCAACTACAATCCATTAAATTCAACCACAATTATTGAACAAAATAACATTTAAACACCAAATAAACTATCAATTAACAATACCTAGCAGTTAAATCAACTCATAATCACATAATCACACCCCAAGAATTGGGGTTTTAGCTAGACATAGTAAAAAAGTAAAAATAGTTACCGAGTTGTGTTTCCATCAACTGGGTAGGATTGATATAGTCCTTACAAAGGTCTAAGATGAAGAATCTTCAACACCCACTTCTAATTTCTTAGAAATGGAAATCTTCAAATCTTCAAAGCTAAGGAAATATTGTCTCTCTATTCAGTTCTAAGCTCTAAACTTCAAAGATTGAATAATACTATGATATCAGATACTAAGCTAAAAATTTAAACAAGTATTTATAGTTGTCAAAAAGTGTGTTGTGAAGGACCAGTTGGCAAAATAAGTCGGGATTGCCGATCCACTCGGTGATCCGCCCTTTGGTCATTTGTATCGCCTTTTTGCTTTTGCCTTCATCATCCTTGAGGTCCTGTAACTTTGGGAGATAAGGCCCTGCAACGCGGAACTGTTCGGCGACTCGCCGACTGCTCATTTCTATCGCCGACTTGATTTGCTTCTTCAGGGCAAGGCACACTGGAACATTAGGCGAGACCAAGGCCATTCGGCGACTCGCCCAATGGCGTAGGCGATCCTCGGGCCTTCTTTTCTTCGTTCTTTCAGCTCCCTTGTTCCTTTTTGCTCAATAGTGTCCATGCTTTGTCCCTAAGTCTAAATGCCTGAAATTCAAGGATTTACATAAGTTATTAAGACAAAATATGCATTCGAGGATACTAAATCTATTAAAATAAAGCCCTAAATAAGTCCAAATCGTGGACTCATCAACACCCCCAACTTAAACCTTTTCTTGTCCTCAAGTAAAACTCAAGTTCAACAACTCAACAAGGATGTCTCAAACAGTGCTACACAAGACTCAATCATGAATGCACACAACAAGACTCAACTTATTCATGCAAGGATCAATTGTGCACTCAAAGACTCAAGTTGTGACTCACTATTATCAAAGAATCTCAAGCTCACATTACTTGCTTCAAATGCAAGTTCAAGCTCAACACAGGTGATCAAACTCCGTCACACAAAGAATCATTCTGTATTCACACATAATGGTTAAACAATTTAAAGTTCCGGGATCAAATGCAACGCTCACACTAACAAAGATGAACACGATGTATGATTTCACCGATAGGTTTGCCCGTATTTTCCAACCAACATTTGTTTCAACTCACTCAAGATCAAAAAGGTATTTTCAAGGCTTGTAACGGGGCTGAATGTAAAGGTATGGTCATTTAGGCTCAATGGCTATAGTCCCCATGAGATGTGGTGTGAACAACACTTCCTTTCCTTTTCTTTATCATTCTTCATTCGTGCTGACAAGTCATCCCATTATTCACTTTCCATTGATTGTTGGAAACCCCATTTCTTTTTGTATTTTCACAACTTTATTCCACAACTTTTTCATTTTTTTCTTCTTTTTCTCTCTTTTTTTTTGTATGGAGGGGTTCCATTTTTCTCAAAACATGGGTAAAATGGGACTTTCTTGCACGTCTTGATTTACCTTCTCTTTTCACCACACCCTCAACTTAGGCTTTTGGCCTAAGTTGGCTATTCAAATAAATCACAAATCATGTGGATTATGGGTATTGGATCAAGAAAAGGTCACAATATTTTCATCATGTTTCTTCCAAGAAAAGGTTAACTCTCAAAGGGTTCTCAAAAGGGGTTCAGACAATCACAAGGTAGGCCACAAAAGAGGTATAATGTCAAATTGTTTCACACTCTTTAAAGTTGCCTAAGATCATATCAAGAGATTGCATCACTTAGTCAGTCGGACCAATGGGGCAAATTCTAGGTGTCATCACACATGGTTCAAGGTAAGATCATCACACAAGGCATTGACACCAAAGTCAAACAAGACTCCGCACTTTCGCTAGTGTGCGATATTTATCACAAGAGACTCATTTCGATACTTGGCTAGTCACAACGAGATGCAAAGAGTTCACATATTGTCTATGCAACTTCATTTGGCCTCATCATAGCCACACATTCATTTTTGTTCGATTATGAGCACTATTCAAGTTATTGGTATTGATGAAAACCGATACTCAAATTTGCAAAAAAACAGCCACATTCAACACACATAAGAGGTGGCAAAATTTTTCAGAAGGGGTCAAAAATCATTTACAATTAAAAACATGGAGCCACAAGATCAAACATCCACAAGATACGGTGTATAAAACACAATTTCAACTCAAAACTCATTATATAAACAAAACCAGAAAGTCACAAGATCACAAAAGGTGGGCCTCACCCCACCACAAATAAAACATTTGTCCTCAAATGCAAAAAAAAATATCCAAAAGTGAAATAAAGTAAAACAGAGAGGGAGGTAAAGAGGGGATCATGTGTACACAGTCTCTCAATCTGTCTAGGCATCAATGCCCGGTGCATTAGTCTGGACTTGGGCATCAATGCCTGGAGTCTCCTCAGAAGGACCAGAAGTACCAGACCCACTAGGAGTTGCCAAGGGTGTATCCTCAAAAAAAGTCTGCACAGATGCATTCGGTGACTCGTCCAATGGTTTAGGCGATCATCATGCCTTCTTTTCTTCGTTCTTACAGCTGCCTTGTTTCTTTTTACTCAATAGTGTCCATGCTTTGTCCTTAAGTCCAAATACCTAAAATTAAAGGATTTACATCAGTTATTGAGACAAAATATGCATTCGAGGACACTAAATCTATTAAAATAAAGCCCTAAATGAGTCCAAATTGTGGACTCATCAGTGACGTCATATGTGACTGTGAGGTTTGATATTCCTCTAGATGTGTTGTTAGATCCTTTTTCTATCTCTACTCCTGTTGGTGATACTATTATGGCTAAGAGGATTTATAGAAATTGTCTCATAGAGTTACTGTTGTTGATTTGGTAGAGCTTATGATATATTTTGATGTTATCCTTGGTATGGATTGGCTACAGTCATGTTATGCTTCTATTGATTGTAGAACTCGTGTAGTCAAGTTTCAGTTCTTGAATGAGCTTGTCCTTGAGTGGAAAGGAGGAAATTCAATGCCTAAGGGTCAGTGTGTCTCTTGTCTTAAAACTATAAAGATGATTGCTAAGGGTTGCATTTACCATCTAGTTAAAGTGAGGGATGTGGATTCTAAAACTCCTACTCTTGAGTCGATCCCCGTGGTTAATTAGTTTTTGGAAGTGTTTCTCGATGATTTACTCGGTATTCCTTCCGAAAGGGATATATACATCAGTATTGACCTTCTCCCAGATACACAACCTATCTATCCCTCCTTATCGAATGGCTCCGACAGAACTAAAGGAGTTGAAAGAACAATCGAAAGATTTGTTGGATAAGGGTTTCATCCCCCGATTATCTCTCCTTAGGGTGCTCTAGTTTTGTTTGTTAGAAAGAAGGATGGTTCTCTCCGTATGTGTGTAGACTATCCGGAGTTGAATAATGTGACCGTTAAAAATAAGTATCTCTCCCAAGGATAGATGATTTGTTTGACGAACTTCAAGGAGCGAGTTACTTCTCCAAGATTGACCTCCGATCGGGTTATCACCAGTTAAGTGTGAAACAAGATGACATTCCAAAGATGGCCTTTTAAACTCAATATGGTCATTATGAGTTTTTAGTGATGTCTTTCGGTTTGACTAACGCTCCAGCGACTTTTATGGATTTGATGAATAGGGTGTTCAGACAATACCTTGACATGTTTGTGATTGTGTTCATTCATGATATATTGATCTATTCAAGAAGTGAGGATGATCAAATCAACCAGTTGAGAATTGTGTTGCAAGTTCTCAAGGACCAATAGCTTTTTGCTAAGTTTAGCAAATGTGATTTTTTGCTATGGTCCGTAGCTTTTCTTGGTCATATTGTTTCAAGTAAAGTTATTGAGGTAGATCCTAAGAATACGGATACGGTTAAGAGTTGGCCTAGACTCTATCCTATTCATATATTGAAAAATCTTGGGTTTGGCTGGTTACTACAGAAGGTTTGTTGAGGAGTTTTCTATGATTGCCTCTCCATTGACATCATTGACTCAAAAGAAGTTAAAGTTCTTATGGTCTGAAGAATGTGTAAAGAGTTTTCAGGAATTGAAAGATACACATACTTCCTCTCATGTGTTGACTTTACCAGAAGAGACTGATGGTTTATTGTTTATTGTTATGCCTCAAGAATTAGGCTAGGATGTGTGCTTATGAAAAATTGCAAAGATATTGCCTATTCTTCAAGGCAACTTAAGATTCATGAGAAGAATTATCCTACCCATGACTTTGAACTAGCGGCAGGTGTTTTTTCCTTAAAGATTTTGGAGGCATTATTTGTATGGTTTTCAGGTAGATGTGTTTACCTACCACAACAGTTTGCAATATGTGTTTAATCAGAAGGATCTAAATCTTCGCCAAAGAACGTGGCTTGATTTATTGAAAGATTATGATATGAGTGTTCTCTATCAACTCGATAAGGTGAATGTGGTGGCAGATTATCTATGGGTAATGTTGCTCAAATTGAGAATGATAAGAAGGAGTTAGTTCGAGATGTTCATAGATTGGCCTGGTTGGGTGTTCAGTTAGTGGACTCCACAAAAGTTGGGGTTATGGTTCACAATGGGTCACAATCTTCTTTTGTGGCGAATGTGAAAGCCACACAAGGTCTTGATCCGACGTTGGTTTAATTAAAAGAAGAAGCAGTGCTTAAGAAGTTCGTTAAGGCTTTCTTCTAAGGGGGAGATGTGGTACTAAGATATCAAGGTCGTTTAAGCGTTCCTAATGTTAATTACTTGAGGGAGTAGATCTTGTCAGAAGCCCATAGTTCTCGATATTCCATTCAGCTGGGAGACACCAAGATGTACAGTCATTTGCGGGAGATCTATTGGTGGAATGGGATGAAGAAGGATACTGTAGAATTTATGGCTAAGTGTCCTAATTGTCAACAAGTAAAGGTTGAGCATCAGGGCTAGGAGGTTTATCCTATGAAATTAGCATTCCTACTTGGAAGTGGGAATATTTGAATATGGACTCTATTTTGGGTTTGCCTCGCCTCCGGCGACAACATGACTCGAGTTAGGTCATATTAGATCGAATGACAAAATCGGCTCATTTCATTCCCGTCAAGGTTTCTTACTCGGCAGAAGAATATGCTAAGTTGTACCTAAGAGACATGGTAAATCTGCATTAAGTGCCTTCATCCATTATCTATCACTACCCAAGGGTACCTCTTAGACGTAATAGGGCACATAGAACCACGAAAGGCTCGATATAAGCCACTTAGCATATCATGACATAAAGTAATAGAACAATAAGAGTAAAAGACATTTAAGTTTTAAGAAGTTTTAATAAAAGCAAAGAGGAAGTCTAGACTAGTGTTAAATAGCCATCTAATACAATCGAAGTCTCAAATAGGGTCACAGCCCTTACAACATAAATGTGAAAGTCTAGTATAATAAAGAAAAAGAACTACAAAGAAACTCAAATGACATGTCCCTTCCTCGAATCATGAGGACGCACCACAAGCGAGGATAATAGTCGAATCCAAGCTTGTATCAAAGGAAGATCACCTCAAACACTGGAACCTACACTTTGTAGAAAATGTAGAAGAAATATGGGTTAATACAAAAATGCACTAGGTATGATAGTCATGTATAAAATCCTTGAAACATGCAAAAAGGGACATTTTTAGTTAAATGCATGCAATTTTTAAGTAAAAACATCATTTAGAGGGTAATATAAAAGCACAAGTCATGACCATTTTCATTATATAAAGGGAAAAAGGACAAATATACCCCCGAACTTTTGTAAATGGTATCTAAATACCCTCTGTTATACTTTTAGAACTCTGATGCCCCTACTGTCTAATTTTTAGAGCATGTATACCCTTTGGACTAACGGAGGGACACGTGTCACGATCTTGACAACCTATCCAAAATTTATTTAATTTTTATTTCCAAATAAAAAATTGACCCGGGGAATTAAAAACCCACCCAAATAATTTTTTAATTCAACTTATCAAAATTTAAAGCTAACTGTCAACACTAGATGGACACAAATCGATCTTGCAAGAAAATCAATTTGTCTTCAATAGGATCAACTAGTGTTGGTACTCATTCTTAACAAATATATTATTTCTAAATTTAAAGCTAAGTGTCAACACTAGATGGACACAAATCGATCTTGCAAGAAAATCAATTTTGTCATCAATAGGATCAACTAGTGTTGGTACTCATGCTTAACAAATATATTATTTCTAAGTTTAATGCTAAGTGTCAACACTAGATGGACACAAATCGATCTTGCAAGAAAATCAATTTTGTCATCAATAGGATCAACTAGTGTTGGTACTCATGCGTAACAAATATATTATTTCTACATTTATAGCTAAGTGTCAACACTAGATGGACACAAATCGATCTTGCAAGAAAATCAATTTTGTCATCAATAGGATCAAGTAGTGTTCGTACTCATGCTTAACAAATATATTATTTCTAAATTTAAAGCTAAGTGTCAACACTAGATGGACACAAATCGATGTTGCTAGAAAATCAATTTTGTCATCAATAGGATCAACTAGTGTTGGTACTCACGCTTAACAAATATATTATTTCTACTTTTAAAGCTAAGTGTCAACACTAGATGGACACAAATCGATCTTGCAAGAAAATTAATGTTGTCATCAATAGGATCAACTAGTGTTGGTACTCATGTTTAGCAAATATATTATTTCTACATTTAAAGCTAAGTGTCAACACTAGATGGACACAAATCGATCTTGCAAGAAAATCAATTTTGTCATCAATAGGATCAACTAGAGTTGGTACTTATGCTTAACAAACAATCGATGGACACAAAAATATTATCATAAAATTAAAGCTAAATATCAATACTTGATGAACACAAACACATTATTGAATACAATTGTACTTGAACTTTAGAAATTTAGAAGCACCAACCTTATCTCCTACTTTGATGAAAGAAACAATACAGTTTTGTATCAACTTTTTTAGATGTTGAGCTTCCTCAGTTGTTTAGCACGAAAAGTTCTAAAATTAGTTAAATTTCAAGTTCAAGTTCTAATTTCAAGTTCAAGTTCTAAGTTTAACTTCAAATTCTAAGTTCAAGTTCAAGTTCAAGTTCAAGTTCAAGTTCATGTTCAAATTCTAAGTTCAACTTCAATAATAATTCAAACAAACCCCAACATTAAAATTTTCATTTCACAATCAACAAACACAAACTAACAATCAAATAATCCCTAATTCAAACTAACAATCAAAAACCCCTAAATCATTCACTTACTAACTAACAATCAATAAAAAAACTAATTCAATACACTAATTAACAAATTCAATACTCAAATTTCAATTTCTAAGTTCAAGTTCAATTTCTAAGTTCAAGTTCAAGTTCTAATTCTAAGTTCAAGTTCAAGTTCTAATTTCTACATCAAGTTCTAAGTTTAACTTCAAATTCTAAGTTCAAGTTCAAGTTCAAGTTCTAATTTCAAGTTCAAGTTCTAAGTTCAAGTTCAAATTCTAAGTTCAAGTTCAAATTTCAAGTTCTAAGTTCAAGTTCAATTTCTAATTTCAAGTTCAAGTTCTAATTCTAAGTTCAAGTTCTAATTTCAAGTTCTAAGTTCAAGTTCAATTTCTAATTTCAAGTTCAAGTTCTAATTCTAAGTTC
The DNA here is from genome assembly GCF_900185275.1 of Solanum verrucosum. NCBI lineage: Eukaryota > Viridiplantae > Streptophyta > Magnoliopsida > Solanales > Solanaceae > Solanum > Solanum verrucosum. The sequence goes on along the minus strand of NW_026019999.1, from coordinate 2,588 downwards.
AAGTTCTAAGTTTAAGTTCTAATTTCAAGTTCAAGTTCTAAGTTCAAGTTCAAGTTCAAGTTCAAGTTCTAAGTTCAAGTTCAAGTTCTAAATTCAAGTTCAAGTTTTAATTTCAAGTTTAAGTACTAAGTTTAAGTTCAAGTTCTAAGTTCAAGTTCAAGTTCTAAGTTCAAGTTCAAGTTCTAAATTCAAGTTCAAGTTCTAATTTCAAGTTTAAGTTCTAAGTTTAAGTTCAAGTTCTAAGTTCAAGTTCTAGTTCAAGTTCAAGTTCGAATTTCAAGTTCAAATTCTAAGTTCAAGTTCAAGTTCTAAGTTCAAGTTCTAATTTCAAGTTCAAGTTCTAAGTTTAACTTCAAATTCTAAGTTCAAGTTCAAGTTCATGTTCAAATTCTAAGTTCAACTTCAATAATAATTTAAACTAGTCCTAAATTCAAAATTCAAACTAGTCTTGAAATCACAAATTCAAACTAGTCCTAAAATCCCAAAATCTAACTAGTGCTAAAATCCTAAATTCAAACAACTCCTTAAATACCCTAATTCAATCTAATCTTTACAATTCCAAAATCGAACTAATTAACTCAAGAAATACCGAATTTCAAACAAATCCTAAGATACCCTAATTCAAACAAAGCCCAACATTAAAATTTTCATTTCACAATCAACAAACACAAACTAACAATCAAATAATCCCTAATTCAAACTAACCATCAAAAACCCCTAAATCATTCACTTACTAACTAACAATAAATCAAACTAACAATCAATAAAAAAACTAATTCAATACACTAATTAACAAATTCAATACTCAAATTGAAAGAAATTAAAAATAATATTATGAAATCCTAACCTTCAATTAAAGGAGAAAGGCCACGGATTGAGGTCGGGGTCAGTTGACTGGCTGCTGATGTTGATTGCTTGGAGCTCGCTGGCCGGAGCCGTTGAGGGAAAGACAGAGCAGCGCCGGAGATGTTGTTGTCGTTCTCGCCGGTGAGAAGAGACGGGAGGGAGCAAGGAGAGAAGAGATGAGAAGAGGAGGGCGGCGGGAGGAGGGCGACGGGAGGAGGGCGGCGGGAGGAGGGCGATGGGAGGAGGGCGACGGGAGGGGTTTTCAAAATTAGAGGGTTTGGTCTTTTTTTAGGTAAAAAAATAGGAAGGTTAGGTAGATTTAATTTGAGCCATTGGATTAGTTAAGATGAGCGGTTAGGATTTGATCTAGAATTCACTTAAAGGATGGACGGTTAAGATTTAAACTAATGTTTCAAAATTTGGACAAAAATGGTTATAATTGCAATGAATAAATGGCTAAAATTGCAACTAAAATTGATATAAGAGGCTATAATTGAAAAACGAAATTGGATTGAGGTGGCTAGAATTGCAATGAATTGAATAAGGAAAAAGCTAAAATTGAAAGGAATTAGATTAGAATGGGCTAAAAATTAAATGATTTCGAGAAAAATTAAAGAAATGCTATCCAATTAAAATACTACAAAAATTATAACATTTTATATAATAAAAAATCACTTAAATTTTAAAACATTTGAATAAAATAATTATTCCGAGTTTTACTTATAATTTTAAAATTATTTTAATAATATTTACGATAATTTTATAAAGCATGCAAACTAAAATATATAATTTTTAGACAAAATCGATTAAAAATTTAAAGTCAAAATATTTTAAAAAAAACACGTATTTAAATAAATAGCACTTCCGAAAGTGTTATAGGTCTGTCAAAATTGGGTGTCAACATACCGACATCGTGAAGTCGATATTATCTACATAAAATAATTATTTAAATATACCGATCTCTTTAGGTCGGTATTTATTAATTTATTTTAATATAAACTCGCCTGTTGAGGTTGATTTTATTAATTAAAACTACATATACATACATACATACATACATACATACATATATAATATATATATATATATATATATATATAATATATATATATATGTAGGCCAAACACATATAATGCCCCTCAAACTTGCCCTCATTTATCATTTTGGCACTCCAACTTAGCCTTGTTCCATTTTAACCCTTAAACTCCATTTTTTCTCTACCATTTAAACACTTATACTAATTTTTATGATATGTTTTTATTTATGTTCTTCAATTGCAATTTCTTATTTTAAAAAATAGACGTGTGCCTGTTAATTAAAAAATATTAAACATTCGCGAACGAACATAAAAATTTTCAAACAATAATATTATTTTTTGATATTTCTCTGTATTTTTGCATGAAAATAAATTGACGAAATTTCTTTGATTTCTTTCTTAAACATTCAATCAAATTAAATAACACTATTTATTTATTTTTTCTTATCATCTAGGCTATCTAAATTTAACGCAAATACTCACTTTTAATTTTTAATATAAATCAATACGAATAAAAAAACCCATCTTCAAAAAGATTCGACTGACTTAGTTAATAACACTACTAAAAAAATACTCTTGTTCATTGCTAATAACACTACTAAACAATGTTAAACTCGACTGACTTTGTTAAGTTGTCAGTGATTTTAAAGAAATAAAACCAACACAATTTCGTCGGTTATTTTTCACACAAAAATACATAACACTC